>NC_046313.1:107669462-107976757 GCF_009819535.1 Lacerta agilis
GCTTTTTAGAATCCTCCAGGCTGCAAGGTAAGCAAAGTTTGAGGGGTTGGGAGGAGGGGGAAGCTGGCTTGGTATGTGTTATGTACTGAGCTGAATCCTAGAACAATAGGATCCAGAATGCAGCAGTCTGATTGGTCTGCAGGAGCCACCCAATCCAGCTCCAGGTGGAAGTGAATCAGTGACCTGATTGGCCTGCAAGAGCAGCCAATCAGGCTCCTGGATGAAGTGAATAACCAACTGATTGGCCTGCAGGAGCAGCCAATCAGGCTTCTGGGGGAAGTGAATCCGCAACCTGATTGGCCTACAGGAATAGCCTGGAATTAGCCAATCACATGGGGCCCATTGTGTAAATAATGTATATATAGCAGACGTTTTGGGGGAAGATTCGTTCATTGCTACTATGAGCTGAATAAAGAGCATGAAATTCACACTTGACTCTGAGTATATTTCAGTATGGAAGACATAAAGAACTATCTGTGTTGGGACATGGCTTTTGAAGGAGTCTCCGAGCGTTTAGAGACTCCAAAAGTGCTTGCTTGACCTTCCGACTGGGAGGGCTGTGACATTAGAGGAAGAGCCTTAACTGGTTCTTATCTCCAACTACTACTTTATGAGGCCACGTTAATTCATCCTCATTTAATTAAGGCTCCAATAAAAGTCCCCATTTCACAAAATCACATTAATGCAATTTATTCGTGAATGGCAAAGGCGAGCTAAAAAAATCACTGCAACTGAACAGATTTCAAATATTGGAGATTTTCATATTTATTCCATTAAAACTCCCCCGTCTCAATACTCACATAGGATTAATAGTGCTTTTTTTTTTTTAATTCACTGTTTATAACCGGTGATTTTAATTTTTTTGATTACTCAACAAATATGAAAATTATATTTGAATGTGTGATATTTATGCTTCAAATTATATTTGAATGTGTGATATTCATGCTTGAACCCTGTGTTGCCACACCAGCCTAGTTATACCACTGCAGATAATATATTGGTACTAGTATTGAAACAATAAAACAATAGAATTGGCATTATTCTGGCCTCTGCCATCAGCCAGGTGACAGGCTGGCAGGCTGCACCCCCAACAATGCCATAGCGAGTGGGGAGACAAACCTAACTCCATCTCTCAGCCAATGAAGCAGCAGCTGCTGCCCCACTGCTTACTTTTTCTCTTCCCTCCTCATTCCCTTTTCCTTTTGTCTCCTGTCTATTCAATGGTTAGCCTGTAGGCAGAGAGTCCCTTATCTTTAAACAGTGCCCATTACGGCACACCAACTGCATCCTTTCCTTGAAAGAGGCAGCTTGGCCACCATGATTCATGAGTTGGTACCTGTAACTTCACGATCGGGCTGCTGAGTCTATGGATTTTTGGAGTTTCCTTTGTGGGCCAACAGCTCCTTATCTTATCTGGCGCATAAATCACTTGGAACTTTCTTCTGAGCAGGCATGTATCGGTTTGCACTGAGCAGTGTTTCAGCGCGCCAGAGGTCAATGTGAGTCAAGCAGTTGCAACCCCAGGGTTGTCCCACAAACAGCAGGGCTTTTGCACTCGCCACCTTGCTTCTCCTCACAAAAACCTGGTGTTTACCGCTGAATTGGAACAAACAGTTCTGATTCAGCAGTAAACAGTGGTATGCCCCGTGGAGGACCTTAAGGTCCATAAATAGCAACACCCTAGATGTCCCGGGCCCTAAGGAAGTCAGATTAGCCTCAACCAGAGCCAGGGCCTTTTCAACACTGGCTCCGGCCTGGTGGAACGCTCTGTCTCATGAGACCAGGGCCCTGCGGGATCTTATTTCCTTCCGCAGGGCCTGTAAGACAGAGTTGTTCCACCTGGCCTTTGGCTTGGAATCAACTTGATCCCCCCCCCCTTTCCTTTTTCCTTTTGTGACGGAACGCCTATTTGGGGACTTCCCTGGCTTTTTTTCTGGCCCACATAGGACCAGTCTGGATAGTTGGCCTTGGTGAAGATTTGACGCTTCCTTCCCCAAACAGTTTTTGATTTGAGTTTCTACTGAAATGAGGCTGCACTTTAATGTTGTATTTTAATCTTGTTTTTTAAAGTTGTATTTTAATCAATTGTTTTTATACCTGGTGTTAGCTGCCCTGAGCCCGGTCTTGGCTGGGGAGGGCGGGGTATAAATAAAATTTATTTATTTATTATTATTTATTATTTCCCCGGCAAAGCAGCGGGACAAATTAAAAAAAAGCCTATCAGGCCCATGCCTAAAAGAAAAAATCTCTCGGGCCTGTACTTTCTACAAACGGGACAATTGGAAGTGTGCACGAACCCAGAGGCCCCAGTCGTGCAAATCCCACAGTCCCCATCCGTGCTACTCATTTTACTCGTAAGTGACCCGGGACAGTCATTCAGCAAGAACGTGTGGACTGAAACTCCCTGGAATTCCTTGCATTGCGTTGAAAGCAGTGACTGGTTCAGGGTAACAGTCCTGAGGTAACAGCCCCAATTACTCTTGTGTGTGTGTGTGTGTGTGTGTGTGTGTGTTTTAAAATGAACCGATTTCCTGAACTGTAAATCTTGCTACGGCGACTCCCACCGCAGCCACCTCCCTGTCTCTTTAAGGCTGTGCGACACTCCCGTCGCGTCACAGTCGATATTCTTGCGTGACTCCACTGTGTGTTGTTGGCAAACACGAACTCTGTTCCCTGGGAGGTATTGCAAAAGTCTGTGCCGTTGCTCTCCCCGCCCACTTCCCCACTGGCGTAATGAAGACACACAGATGGCATTGTACTCTTGCATTGTCTTTTGGGACAACCAGGGAGGCTAATCTTTTGGACCTGAGCAGTTGCATTCCTCTGAGGGCCACATGACAGTGGTGGGCGTGGCCAATGTAAAAAAAATGGGCGTGAGCAAAGTCTGCATGGTCACAATTTTATTATTTGTACCCCACGCATCTGACTGGGGTTGCCCTAGCAACTCTGGGCAATATAAAAGCAGAATAAAACATGAAACATTTGGAAACTTCCCTGTGCAGGGATGCCTTCAGCTGTCTTCTAAAGGTTTTATAGCTACTTATCTCCTTGGCTTGAGGCTGTATAGTTACTGATTCCTTGGCATGATCTTTTTAGAGAGGTTGATAACAGTCAGGCATAAAACCATACAATAAAAACACTATTAAAAAATTGAAACTAGGAGACTCCCCCCCCATTCCCCTCAGAGTTCTACAATTCTCAGGGCTCACTAGGAAGAGGGAAAACAAAATAAAAAAATTAAAACTGAAACTCCTTCCAGTAGCACCTTAGAGACCAAATTGATGCTTTTGAATTATGGTGCTGGAGGAGACTCTTGAGAGTCCCATGGACTGCAAGAAGATCAAACCTATCCATTCTTAAAGAAATCAGCCCTGAGTGCTCACTAGAAGGACAGATCCTGAAGTTGAGGCTCTAGTACTTTGGCCACCTCATGAGAAGAGAAGACTCCCTGGGAAAGACCCTGATGTTGGGAAAGATGGAGGGCACAAGGAGAAGGGGATGACAGAGGATGAGGTGGTTGGACAGTGTTCTCGAAGCTACTAACATGAGTTTGGCCAAACTGTGAGAGGCAGTGAAGGATAGGCGTGCCTGGCGTGCTCTGGTCCATGGGGTCACAAAGAGTTGGACACGACTGAACAACAACAACAACAAGTTTGTTCTTGGTATGAGCTACTGGAAGGAATTTTTTGTTTTGTTTTGACTATGGCAGACCAACACGGCTACCTACCTGTAACTACCTGTAACTAGGTGGTTGGACTGCTCTGGAAACTGTAGCAAGGGGTTTCCAAAGAACTCTCTGCAACCTTAACAAGCCACAGCCCCCAGGTTTCTGGAGTAAGCCATGACTGTTTGCAGCGGCATGGTACTGCGTCAAATGTATAGTGCGGGTAAGGCCTTGGTCTACTCTGAGTAGGACTTGGTTGGCTACAACTCATTTGCAATAAAATAAAATCATGTGTTGCAATAACATGCCCGAGTAGGCTTGGGTAAGATACGGTGAAGGCGCTTGTTCAGTATAAACGACACCCATTTCTTTCTTGTAGGCTTCCCTCAGGTTGGCCACTGTGAAAATAGGAATGCTGAACCAAATGGGTGTTTAAACTGATCCAGCATACATTCTTTTCATATGTTCTCTCTCTCTCTCTCTCTCTCTCTCTCTCTCTCTCTCTCTCTCTCTCTCTCTCTCTGGAGAGCCAGTGTGGTGTAGTGGTTAAGAGCGGTGGACTCGTAATCTGGTGAACCAGGTTCATGTCTCCGCTCTTCCACATGCAGCTGCTGGGTGCCCTGGGCTAGTCACACTTCTTTGAAGTCTCTCAGCCCCACTCACCTCACAGAGTGTTTGTTGTGGGGGAGGAAGGGAAAGGAGAATGTTAGCCACTTTGAGACTCCTTCGGGTAGTGATAAAGCGGGATATCAAATCCAAGCACCACTTCTTCTTCTTCTTCTTCTTCTTCTTCTTCTTCTTCTTCTTCTTCTTCTTCTTCTTCTTCTTCTTCTTCTTCTCTTTCCCCCCTAAGCTGATACAAATTTGATTGGGGAAGTGGCACAGGAGCTGGGGGTATTTTAAGACATGCACTCGAGGGCTGGCTCTCCCAACTCAAGGCCAATCCATGACATTTTCCTGCCAGGTGTAAAAGCAACAATTGTAGAAACAACTGGCATCTCATCCTTATTTCCATTCGGGTGACAGCTAGGGCTGGCACTGCAGAGAATTCCGCTCCGAGCAGACATGGAAGTGGAAATTGCCTCAGTTTGCGTGTTCGTTTGTGGTCAGGAACGGAAATGAGACAAGCAAATACGACCCGTATTAGCTGGTGATGTTTCCCAGCCTGCAGATTTTATGTACTGTAATGGAAGACTTTCTTCTTCCTCACTCCCCCCCCCAACGTTTCCTTTGCACTAAAAGGAATGGTGTGGAATCACACGGAGGCAATGTAACTTATTGTGTTAAATTTGGCCACATCGGACAGCGAGATAGTAGTATTTAGCTTTTACGCGAAGCTGAGAGCCAGTGTGGTGTAGTGGTTAAGAGCGGTAGACTCGTTATCTGGTGAACCGGGTTGGCGTCTCCGCTCCTCCACATGCAGCTGCTGGGTGACCTTGGGCTAGTCACACTTCTCTGAAGTCTCTCAGCCCCACTCACCTCACAGAGCGTTTGTTGTGAGGGAGGAAGGGAAAGGAGAATGTTAGCCGCTTGGAGACTCCTTCGGGTAGTGAAAAGCGGGATATCAAATCCAAATCCAAACTCTTCTGAAATGCAGCGCAATAGAAATAGCGCTGACTGTGGGTCAGAGCTAACTCCCTTCATCCATGCAGAGATGCTATTTGGCTAAAACTGAGGGGGAATCAGAGGTTGAAGATTGTAGATTTCATTACTGGCACACCCCCAAAAGAAATTCGAGCATTGCACTGGGGAATGGAAAAGGATCTCAACTCTAGCGCCATGCCACTTTGCTCATCAAATTAGCAGCTCTTTTTCTCTCACAGATGCTTCTAATTACAAACAAATCCAAGACATCAGGGATTAGGGGTAGGTGAAGCTTTCAGTTTTGGTTTTTATCAGTCCCCCCCCCCCCCCATAGCTTAAGTTCAGTTCTCCCTTTTGCATTTTGTTAAAGTCCTCATGAAAATTCACCAGCATTTTTGTGAGAATTACTCCCAACAGACACATGGTGTATGCAATTTTGCTGAATATACAGCTCTCTGCAAAGTAATTTCCCCTAATATAATGCATTTTAAGGTTATTTTCACTAATGCACAACTTCCCTAGTATATGCATCTTTTAAAAAAAACTTTTTTGCACACACTGTTTGGCTGCAAAATTCAGAGAAGCACGAATTTTAACTTTAATGGCTTTATTCTATTTTTGAAGTGTGAATGTTGAAAGGCTGGCTGCATTTCGGATCATGGATTGTTATGGGAAGTGTGAAACAGACAATTTCATCTTTAACATGCAAACTGCAATGGGTTTCTCCCCCCATCCCTGTCAAGTGACAGAGCCTGATCATCTGTGAGGGTGACTGAAACGTCTGGAAATGAGGCTTGTGCCTGGTTTGGCCCATCACACCCATCTCAATCTCAAGGTCTCAGTTGCAAGGCGCTTCCAGATTGGTTTCATTTTCTGGTGGGATACAACCACATACCAACAAATTCAGGTCGTGCAATCAGAGTTGATTTGATCTACACCCAACCTTTCTTCTTTTTTTTTTCTCAGATATTTTTTATTGATTTTACAGACCATAAATACAAAAAATTATTTGCACAAACTATACATTGAAAAGTAGACTTGAAAAATAAAAGTCATATCACAAATAGTCTTGCTGAATCTTGTGTCTTGGACTTCCCTTCTTTCTTGTTATGCCTTCTTTATATCACATCATTATTTACACGTTTTTTATTACATTGCCTCATACCTTGCTCCCCCTTCTACACCTCTTTCCCTTTCACCCTTTACAACTTATGAAATCCCAACTTCCATTTGATCTCTTCTTTGTCATTTCATTAACTTATTTGACTTGTTAAGCCTTCTTTTTTCTGTTTCTTTATACGCCTTGAGTTAAATGTCAAAATTTCACAATTTACAAACCTTGTCTAGATAGTCAACATATTTTCCCCATTCTTTCTTAAACGTTTCCTCCCCCTGTTGTCTGACTCTCATGGTTAGTTTAGCGACTTCCATGTATTCGGTGACTTTTTGCTGCCACTGCTGCGTCGTTGGTATCGTTTTTTGCTTCCAAACCTGAGCCAGCAAAAGTCTCGCCGCAGTTGTAGCGTATAGGAAGAACTTTTGGTCAGTACTCTGGATCTCATGACCTACCATGCCTAGAAGGAATGCTTCTGGTAGTTTTTTAAAAGTATATTTTAGTATTTTTTTAAGTTCATTATAGATATTTTCCCAAAACTGTTTTATTAGGTCGCATGTCCACCATAAATGATAGAACTCCCCGTCCTTTACCTCACATTTCCAACAGGTTTTACTGCCTGTTTTATATAATTTCTTTAATTTTATCGGTGTGAGGTGCCAGCGGTACATCATTTTATAGAAATTTTCTTTCAATGATGTACATGCTGTAAATTTCCAATTTACATTCCAGAGTTTGATCCAATTTGAAAGTTCAATATTGTGCCCGATGTCCATGGCCCACCTTGTCATTACACACTTGACCTCCTCATCTTTCAGGTTCCATTCTAACAGGTAATCATAAGCCTTAGAAAGTATTTTGGTGTTGTTTTGAATAACCTCTTTTTCTATCCATGACCTGTCTGGTTTAAAACCCTTCATTTTCTTATCTTGCACAAAAACACTGTTCAGTTGGTGATACTCCAGCCAACTTGTTATTTTTCCTTTAATTTCTTCATATGGTTTTATTTTTAGGATGTTCCCTTCCATCACCAGAAGGTCTCGATATGTTAACCAGTTTATTTCCATATTTGGTTTTTTAATTGTAAAGGCTTCCTGTGATGACAGCCAACCTGGTGTTTTGCCTTCAAACCAGTCTTTATATCGGCTCCACACTTGATATAATGGTTTTCTGATTGTATGGTTCAGGAAGCTTTTGTGAACCTCAACCTTATTATACCAAAGGTAGGCGTGCCACCCATATCTGTTATCCACCCCTTCTAAATCGAGTAGGTCAATATTCTTTAGCCTAAACCAATCACCCAGCCAGTCAATGCACGCCGCTTCGTAGTAAATTCTAAGGTCAGGTACCGAGAATCCCCCTCTGGTCTTTTTATCAGTTAGAAGTCTGTATGCGATTCTCGGCTTTTTACCTTGCCAAATGAATTTCGAAATTATTTTCTGCCATTCTTTAAAGCATTTCTGGTTGGTTATAATTGGAATGTTTTGGAAAAGAAAGAGTATCTTCGGAAGGATTGACATCTTGATAGCCGCTATCCTTCCCAGGAAGGATAAATTCAGCCTTCCCCAAGTTTCCAACTTTCTTTTGATTTCCTTCCAGAGCGCTTCGTAGTTATCTTTAAACAAATCTAAGTTCCTTGTTGATAGCCAAATGCCAAGATATTTGATCTTTTTTACTATTTCAATTTCTGTTTCTCTTTGGATTATTTTTTTTTGTTGTTCATCTAAATTTTTTACCATCATTTTAGTTTTATTTTTATTTATTTTGAAACCTGCCAATGTGCCAAATTCTGATATTACCTTTAATGTCTCTCCAATGTTTAGGTGCGGGTCTTCAATAGTTATAACAATATCATCGGCGAAAGCTTTGATTTTGCACTCTTTACTCCCATATCTTATGCCTTTTATTTCTTCCGATGACCTAATCCTTTTCAAAAGCACCTCTAAAGTTAAAATAAATAATAAAGGAGAGAGTGGACAACCCTGTCTTGTTCCTTTAGTTATATTAAATTTATCAGTCAAATCGTTATTTACTATTAGGCTCGCCTTTTGTGCCTTATAGATCGCCTCTATACCCCTCCTAAATTTGGTGCCAAATCCTAAAATTTCCAAATTAGTTTTCATAAAGGACCAAGACAGGTTGTCAAATGCTTTTTCAGCATCCAGGAAGATTAACGCGGCTGGTTTGTCTATCCTCAAATCCAAAAAATCAATAATATTTAACATCATTCGCATATTATTTTTCACTTGGCGCCCTGGGAGGAAACCTGCCTGGTCCTGATGGATTAAGTGGGTCAAGATCTTTTTCATTCTTTGGGCCAAGATATTTGTGTATAACTTATAGTCATCATTTAACAATGATATTGGCCTAAAATTTTTAACGTTTGTAAGATCTGAATCTTGTTTCGGAATAAGCGTAATAAACGCCTCTTCCCATGACTGGGGCAATTGTCCTTTTTCCATGATATTGTTCATCACCTCCTTCAATGGCGGGACCAGCTGTTCATATAATATTTTGTAATATTTTATAGAGATACCATCTGGTCCTGGCGCCTTATCATTTTTTCCCAGCTTTATCGCTGCTATAATCTCTTCCTCTGTAATTGGTTTCTCTAATAAGTCTGTTTCTGCCTGAGTCAACTGTTTTAACTTGTATTTCTCTAGATAGCTTTTAATTTTTTCGCTACATTCTTTTGGGGCTTTGTAAAGTTCTTTGTAATACTTTAAAAAGCTATTCTTAATCTCTTTTGGTTTGTCCACTGTTACATTGTTTTCTACTAATTTATTAATCGTGTTCTGTGCCCGTCTTTTTTTTAGTTTCCAGGAGAGCCATTTTCCGGCCTTGTTTGCATTCTCGAAGTTTTTCTGTTTTAATGCTTTAATCCTCCATTCCACCTCTTGATTTATCAAGTTGTTTATTTGTATTTGTAATAACTTGTATGTTTGTTTTAATTTTAAGTCAGTTGGTTTCAGGGAAATTTGTTTCTCCACTTCCTTTATTTTGTATAATAAGTCCTCCTTATTTTTCTCTCGCTTCTTTTTAAGTATGTAGTTTTGATGCAAAAAAAAGCCCCGCATGACTGCCTTACTGGCATCCCAGACTATATTTATATCTGTCCCCTTATTCATATTTAGTTCAAAGTAGGAGTTCAGCTGTTCTTTAGTTCTTTCCAGAACATCTTTATTGTTTAAAATACTCTCATTCAGTCTCCATCTAAATTGTTTGGGTTTCTGAATTTCTAACTCTAACATAACTGCGTTATGGTCTGATAGCATTTTCGGCAGTATCTCTACTTTTTTGGTTTGAATTGATAGTTCTTTAGCTAGCCAGATCTGATCTATCCTACTCCAGCTTTGGTGAGGTTCCGAGTAAAACGTAAATTGTTTTACCATTGGGTTTTTAAAACGCCAAATATCGACTAATTCATTCTGATCGATTATATGGTCAAATACTTTTGGAAGTTTTCCTGAATTTAATTTTTGTTGTTTGCCTGACCTATCCATTTCCGTTGATGGGACTCCATTGAAGTCTCCCATTAACATAATCTTGTAATCCACATATTCCAACAATATTTTTTTTAGTTTTTCATAGAACTCCGCTTTTTTGTCATTAGGGGCATAAATCCCCACCACTAAAATCTTTTGACCTTCTAACTGTACCTCCACACCTATTATCCTACCCTCTTTGTCTTTAAATCTTTGTTGTGCCGTGTATTTACTTTTAACATACAAAACCACTCCCCTTTTTTTCGTATATCTGAAGATATGAATTCGTTGCCTAGTCTGAAATTTTTTAATACCCTCTTGTGTTTTCTTGTTATATGGGTTTCCTGCAAACAAATTATGTCTGCATTCAATTTGCTCAATACATGTGTCACCCTGTTCCTCTTGACCTTGTCGTTCATGCCTTTTGTATTCCACGATATAAACTTTATAGCCATTTTTTGCTTAGTTAAATATATTTATTTCGGTGTTTAAATATTTAATTTCCATTTTCTTTTAGTGTCTTTTCTTCCTCAATAATTTCTCCTTCATCTTCCTCATCCTCATCTACCCCTAGCTCTCTACGAAATTCCTTGTACCTTCTTCCAAATTTTTTTAGTTCCAATTCGGAGTTTATTTTGTGTTTTTTCTCTTTGTAGTAGAAAGACACGCCCTCAGGATATTCCCAGCGGAATTTAATTTTCTCTGCATTTAAATTTTTAGTTAATTCTTTGTAGCCGTTCCTTTTTTTCAAAAAACGATTCGGGATGTCTCGAAAAACTATTATTTTCTTTTCATCTATAATTAGCTTACCCTCTCTAGCTTTTTGCAATATTGTATTTCTTACCTCTATTGAGCTAAAGGTCGCTAGGCAGTCTCCTGGGTAGAGTTTTTTTTGTCTATTCTGATGAGGAGGGAGTCTAATTCTGAATACACTTGTTACTCCATAATCAAGATCCTCTTCCTTTATTTCTAACATTTTTGCCAGCGCTGTTATGAGTTTCTTTCTAACATCCTCTCCCTCTTTTTCAGGTACCCCTCTAAATTTTAGATTCAAAGCTTTCTGGTTCATTTCCAGAAATGCGAGACTGTCTAGTGTACTTTCTTGTACCTTAGAAAGTTCCTCAATCTGATCTTTCATTTTCTCTCTATCTTTCTTATTTTCCTTTATCTCCTTCTGTACCCGCTTTTGTTGTTCCTCAACTACCTGCACCTTATTATGCAATTCCTTCATCTGCCCCGATAAATCAGTTGCTAATTCTGCCAATTTTTCTCCTATATTTTTTTCACTTTCCTTCACTGTCTCTTTAACCTCTCTTCTTATTTCCCTTATTTCTGCCAGGATTTTTGCCAACTCTCCTTCCCCTTCTATATCTGCTTTGGAAGGTCTTCTATCTCCTGGCGTCGTCACTTTCTGGGGTTTATGTGCCATTGTTCTATATAGATGTTTACCAAACCCTTTACTATATTTCCCACTTTAGGATTCACCTTTAAAGCTATTACACAGTTTACCGCAGTTCACCACATTTCCAGTTTCCAGTTTAAGATTTTTAAATCTCCGTTGGCATACCACCCCAACAGTCTCCCCCACACAGTAGTGAACACTCCTTCTCCAAGGCTCTAGAACGGATAATAACAGTGAATCTTCCACCTTTATCTTCCACCTTTTCTTCTTGATAGAAACTTGGCAAACCCTGTACTTTGTTGGTATTCACTCTCTCGAGGGGCTCTCCGTCTTTCGCCAGTTCACCACTTGAAGAAAATTTTTAACTCTCCTTTCGGCTTTGTTCTTATTGTCCTGGGACTTGCCTTCCCACCCCTTAGTTTTCTTAGTTTGTATCAAGTTACCCGAAAGACTCACACTGTTGCAGCAGTTGCTCCGCTCAGTCACTGTTACAGTTGCAGACCTGTATCCGCTCAGTCTTTTATAAATCAAAGAGATAACCAAAGTCTTAGTCAGGCCAGGGGGTCGGAAGCTAAAAAAAACTTCTTCAGTCACTTTTTTCCGGATTGTAAAGCGCTCGCCCTTGCTCCTTCCCACTCCGGAGCCGTCTCCTCCAGTCGCCGCTGCTCACAGCTGTTTCTAATCAAACTCACTCAGCGCGTTCAAGTCCGTGCGCCATTTTCCGGCATCTTCCGAAAGAATTCCCTTACCTTAGAGAAATTAAATAAATTTACCGTCCTTTCCAGCTCCTTCCTGCGTATTGACCCAAGTTTCTATTAGTCGTCTATTTTCTTGCAGCGGAGTCTGGAATAATTTGTAAGTCCCGGGAGCTTTTGCCGCTTCTCCTGAGGAGCTTGAGGCTTCGCTCTGCAGGCTAGCGTGTTCCCTGAACTCGCGACTCAATCCTGTGCCTCCCGGACCTTCTCTACGGTCCGGTGTTTCACCAGGAGAATCGCCAAGAGTGCAGTGGGAAACTTTAGTCCCAGAGTTTCTCCTCTCTGGGGTTTGAGGTTTGCGTCGCCTTCGCAAAACCTCGCAAATAGCCTTCCAAAGCTCAGGATCATCTGACGAGATCGATCCTGCGCTCCTTCCCGGGCCGCGGCAAAACCGGAAGTCCGCACACCTACACCCAACCTTTCTTCTGAGAAGCTCAAGGTGGCACATATGGTTTTCTTCCTTGACATTTGACCCTCACAAAACAACCCTGTGAGGAGGAGGAGGAGGAGGAGGAGGAGGAGGAGGAGGAGGAGGAGGAGAAGAAGAAGAAGAAGAAGAAGAAGAAGAAGAAGAGTTTGGATTTGATATCCCACTTTATCACTACCCAAAGGAGTCTCAAAGCGGCTAACATTCTCCTTTCCCTTCCTCCTCCACTACAAACACTCTGTGAGGTGAGTGGGGCTGAGAGACTTCAGAGAAGTGTGACTAGCTCAAGGTCACCCAGCAGCTGCATGTGGAGGAGCGGAGACACAAACCCAGTTCCCCAGATTACGAGTCTACCACTCTTAACCACTACACCACACTGGCTCTCACTAGCTTTGGCTAAGAGACCATGACTGTCCCATTGGCTTCATTGCTGAGTTGTATGTCAGGGGCTGGTCTGAATCAGAAGATTGGGGAATGCAATCGCAGGAAGATCAGATCCTAACAGAAGAGGAGGGGGGAATATTCGCCCCCGCCTTGCTTCCAGCATCTCCAGGCAGGCAAACACACAAACTGCACAGTTGAGAGAGGATCTGCCCAGCTTTGAGATAGTAGCTAAGCAACCAGAAGGGAGGGAGCAGCTGGGCGATACATCAATCGAGAATGGGGGGAACCCCTCCCTCCCTTGAACTTGGAGGTCTGAGCATGTCAGAGTTTGCTGCGGAAATCGCGAGGAGGAGTCAGAGTAGGCAACTAATGTCTTTGTAGAGAGTTGCCCGTTTGTGCTTGTAACAGAATGCTGTAATAAAAAGACTATAAATCTACCAAATGCTCGTTAATTCTTATCGGCGAGCCACCGGAAGGGAGAGGGAAACTCCCATACTTGACACTGTGCAACAAACCCACTCTCCCCCCCCGACTTTTTTGTGATAAGAAAAGTGAAAGGGGGAAGTGCACTGGAAAGCGTGGGGCAATATTTGCTTGATGCCCAATCTCCCTGCGAATAAATGAGAGTGGATGCTCAATAAGCAGCTGTGACATCATCTAATCTCCTGGCAAACTTTGCACAGGCTCGCCATAAACAAATCCGGACGGATGTTTTATAAACAGGCCGTTTTGAACTGAACATGGTGTTCAGAAGTAAATTATTTCACAACCGGCTGTTTGCGCGGGTTCCGCTTTGGGTGATGTTTACTTTGCCCGGGCCAGAGAAGAATCTCATGACCTCTGGAAGACATGGGGAATTAGCCTGCATTTGCTAATTACGACATGCTCTGTTATTTCGCATCATGTGCTCTGCTGCTGCTCGCTCTGGAGGTGGGGCAAAGAGGTACAAAGGACAGCGAGGTTCCGAAACCACCCAGCCTGGGCTGTGTTACACGATTTAAGGTTTGTTTTGTAAACTACCTTGTGAGGGCAATGCACCCTGAAAGTTGGATAAGTTTTTTTTTTTTTTAAAGTTCCCTCCTTCCAGCAGTTTCTGAAGTTTCACAAGGCATGAGCCACAAATGCTCAAGTCAGTGTTTGTAACCTTGAGGTCTAGCAACCTCAAGGTTAGATTGCTGCAACGTGTTATACGTGTTATACATGCCTCTGAAGATGGTTCGGAAACTTCAGACAGTGCAGAATTCAGGGGCCAGGTTGCTCACCGGAGCAAGACGGTTTGAATATATCACACCGATCCTGGTCTAACTGTGCTGGCTACCGATTAGTTTCCGGGCCCTATTCAAGGTGCTGGTTTTTGACTTATAAAGCCTTAAATGGCTCAGGGCTGCAATACCTCAAGGACCGCCTCTTTCCATATGAACCTTCCTGGACCCTGAGATCATCTTCTGAGGCCCTCCTTCGTGTGCCGCCTCCTCAAGAGGTCCGGAAGGTGGCAACACGAGAACGGGGCCTTCTCTGCAGTGACCCCCCGTCTGTGGAATGCTCTCCCCAGGGAAGTTCACCTGGTGCCCTCATTATACAGTGGTACATTGGGTATACGCAGGTGGCGCTGTGGTCTAAACCACTGAGTCTAAGGCTTGCTGATCAGAAGGTCGGCGGTTCGAATCACTGCAAAGGGGTGAGCTCCCATTGCTTTGCCCCAGCCCCTGCCAACCAAGCAGTTCGAAAGCACATCAAAGTGCAAGAAGATGAATAGGTACCACTCTGGCGGGAAGGTAAACAATGTTTCCCTGTGCTCCTCTGGAAACCCATGTCTGCACTTATGTATGATGACATTTGTTATAAGAATTCTAAGGTCCGTATAGTTAAAGCTATGTTTTCCCCAGTAGTGATGTATGGAAGTGAGAGCTGGACCATACAGAAGGCTGATCGCCGAAGAATTGATGCTTTTGAATTATGGTGCTGAAGGAGACTCTTGAGAGTCCCATGAACTGCAAGAAGATCAAACTTATCCATTCTGAAGGAAATCAGCCCTGAGTGCTCAATGGAAGGACAGATCCTGAAGTTGAGGCTCCAATACTTTGGCCACCTCATAAGAAGAGAAGACTCCCTGGGAAAGACCCTGATGCTGGGAAAGATGGAGGGCACAAGGAGAAGGGGGCGACAGAGGACGAGATGGTTGAACAGTGTTCTTGAAGCTACCAACATGAGTTTGACCAAACTGCGGGAGGCAGTAGAAGACAGGCGTGCCTAGTGTGCAATAATCTATTAGACAATAATCTATTAAACAAACATTTTAATGTTTAATAGATTATTGTAATTTAACATTCTCTGTGAGGTGAGTGGGGCTGAGAGACTTCAGAGAAGTGTGACTAGCCCAAGGTCACCCAGCAGCTGCATGTGGAGGAGTGGAGACGCGAACCTGGTTCACCAGATTATGAGTCCACCGCTCTTAACAAGTACACCACACTGGCTCTCAACAAACTTTTAATAAAAGAATAGAAATGGTTTATTGAATATTTACAGACAATTTGTAAACAGATAAGAACACTGGCAGGTTTATTGTAATAATCTGCAGGTTCATATGAGTATATATTTAAAGTAGATTAATAAATGAACAAATTAGGTTAATTTGGATATGCAGAAGGTATTAAAAATAAATTTAAGGAACCGCAGGAAGAGGGGGAAGGAAGTCAAGTTTTGAAATGTTAAAATGACTGTAAAATTATTGAAATGTATAAACTTGAAATTCATAAATCAAATAAAAAATTCAGAAGTCTCAAATATAGAATAAATGTTCATGAATGTACAAGGCAAACGCTTACATAAGTATATAAACCACGTGTCTGCAATAGTACAGGAGAGGAATCCTGAAGGCATTTTGACTCTCCCAAATTGACCTCAAATATTTCTCTGCAAGGAGGAAGGAAATGAGAAAAGCTTTCCAATTGTCTTTGGACTGTAGGGGCTTACACCTTCCTTTTCAAATACAGTCTGGCAAGTATCTGTTAAGCCGAGCAAACTATCAATATGAGAAAGAGATCCAGGAACTAAGTATTTACCATCTCAAAGAAATGGCCAGGCTACCCAGAAAATGCAACCAAGTAAGGCATTATCAGGTATCTTGGCAGACAGGAGAGAAGCAACATTCTCAAATTTCTGCTGGAGACTGTCTCCTTCTGTGATGTATGCATGATGTTTTGGGGCGTGGTCTTGGGCTACAGGGTGGGCAGTTTTAGGGGCAGGCTCACCATTGTTCTGGGTCTCTCCTACCTCCTTGCAAGGAGTAGAGGGAACCCTGTTGCAACAGAAAAACCAAGATCTGCCTTGCTTTCTATAGATCTTGCCTCCATTCATTCATCTCTGACCAGTCATGAACTTAGGGGACTCAGTCCCTTGGGGAGTTGGGCAGCAAAAGCCAACCCCCCTATTTTTTCTATAACACCTCGAATCTTCGTGAACACCACCTGCCCTGCTCATTAGACTGGGATCTCTGCTTTGCCTCTGGGTGGGTTGATCGACTGCATGTGGTCACACGGTTGTTTTTCTGGTAAAAAGGTTCAAGTACATAGACACAGGCTTTTTGGAAACAAGGAAATTCTGGGCTTTCCCCACATCTAATTTCCCTTTGGCCGTAAGCTATATTGCCTCTGAGTTATTTTCTGTGTGGGCTTTCCTCTTTCCCTTGAAGCCTCCTTCCTCTCACTAGCCACGCGGGACTCAAAAACACCCCCCTGTGGCAACATTAGCATCCATATCTGGATACTGTGCCTCTCCATATGTTACAACAAAATAAAATAAAAATTTCCCTCCAGTAGCACCTTAGAGACCAACTAAGTTTGTTCTTGGTATGAGCTTTTGTGTGCATGCACACTTCTTCAGATACAAAATTCATATGTTGTTGGACTCCAACTCCCATCAGCCCCTTCCAGTACCGCCAGTGGTGATGGGTGATGGGAGCTGTGGTCCTACAACATAGTAATCTGTGCCCAACTGCTTCACAAAAGCAGACACGTTATAAGGAATGCATGAGTGTCTCCCTTCCAGTAAGACAGATGGACTTATCTAGCTATAACATAGTAGAAAATTCTTTCCAGTGGCACCTTAGAGACCAACTGAGTTTGTTCTTGGTATGAGCTTTCGTGTGCATGCACACTTCTTCAGATACACTGAAACAGAAGTCCTATGTGACACTGATGCTGAAATCCAGCATCGCCTGAGCTCTGCGAGTGTGGCTTTCTCTCGATTGAAGTGCAGAGTGTTTGAGGACCGGGACATTCGCAGGGAAACCAAAATGCTTGTTTACAAAGCTCTTGCACTAACAACCTCACTGTATGCTTGTGAAACATGGACAACTTATAAACGCCACCTCCAACTCCTCGAAAGATTCCATCAACGGGGTCTCTGAAAATTTTTACACATCACTTGGGAAGACAGGCAAACTACCGGTAATGCCAGTGTATTGGAAGAAGCAAAGATCACCAGTGTCGAAGCAAGGATTCTTCAACAGCAACTTCGTTGGACTGGTCACGTTGTGCAGATGCCTGATTATCGTCTTCCAAAGCAACTACTCTATTCTGAACTAAAAAATGGAAAGCGTAATGCTGGTGGTCAACAAAAGAGGTTTAAAGACTGTCTCAAGGCAAATTTTAAAAAATGTAGTATAAACACACCAACAATTGGGAAACACTGGCCTGCGAGAGCTCCAATTGGAGAACAGCCTTTACCAAAGGTGTCAATAATAATAATAATAATAATAATAATAATAATAATAATAATAATTTATTATTTGTACCCCGCCCATCTGGCTGGGGAGACTCTGGGCGGCTTTCACCAAACATTAAAATACATTTAAAATATCACAGTTTAAAAACTTCCCTAAACAGGGCTGCCTTCAGGTATTTTCTAAATGTCAGGTAGTTGTTTATTCCCTTGACTTCTGATGGGAGGGCGTTCCACAGGGCGGGCGCCACTACCAAGAAGGCCCTCTGCCTGGTTCCCTGTAGTTTTGCTTCTTGCAGTGAGGGAACTGACAGAAGGCCCTCAGCGCTGGATCTCAGTGTCCGGGCTGGACGATGGGGGTGGAGACGCTCCTTCAGGTATACAGGACCAATGCCATTTAGGGCTTTAAAGGTCAGCACCAACACTTTGAATTGTGCTCGGAGACGTACTGGGAGCCAGTCAAGGGCTTTGAAGACACTCAAACTCAGGACGCAAGGGAGGCACGCTTGGCAAATCCACACCGTGATCAACTCCCACCCGGAAACCAATGTCCCCCACTGTGGAGGGACGTGTGGATCCAGAACTGGCCTCCACAGTCACTTATGGACCCATGGTTGAAACCGTGTTTATGGAAGACAATCTTGCTCAGCTATGAGTGATTGCCAAAGAAGAAGATGATGATTGGAAGCTGAAATGCAGTGGAATGGAAACTGCACTGCATGGGGCAAGCACAAATTGGAAGGGAAACCATTGGCAGGAACTGATGGAAGCTGCAGTCGAGGAACACCTGCAGGAGGACTGCAGGTTCCCCATTCCTGCCTGCCTGAGCTGCTCTCTCCACCATGTTCGCTCAGACACGAACAAAGGGCAGTGATGAGCAGAGAAGCATCGGGGGTGTGTGTGGAGTGTGTGTGTGTGTTTGGGGGGAACACGCTTGCCTCTGTTGCTACAAGCCTGGACACACCTGACGTAATATGCCCGATTGAAATTGGCTTCAGATTGCAGAGCTCTTTGACTTGGGGCGCAGTGAGGACGGAGCTTAGGGGGCTGGGATGTTGGGAGGCGCAGAGCAGAATGGAAGCAGCATCGGTGGTACGGAGAGGCGGTGTTTTTCCCCCCCCACACACACTGTTGACCAACAAAGCCCAGAGTTAAGTTCTCACACAATGGGGAAGTGAAAGCAGGGCCAGCAATGTTCCCTGGCTTGCCTTTTCCGGCAGAACCCAATGTTTTGCTGCCGACAGCGGAGCGGTGGCGATGATGACGCTGAAAAAGTGAAATTCCACGTTAGAGAGCCCCGGGGTTGGGCTGACAGGCACCAAGAGGGATGGTAAAGCTGACCCGGCAATTGGGGAAATCTCTGGCCAGCGTCCGAGAAGTCAAAATTCCCCTTTGCTGCATTGGGAGGAATGAGAAGCTGAAAACCCAGGAGGCAGCTCAGGCCTGGTACAGGGGTCCCAGGGCCCTAAAGAAGGCAGGAGAGGCTTACAGAACACCCTTAAGAAGCTACAGTTCTTAGAATTACTAGGGAATCCTAGAATTGTAGAAGGGACCCCCGGGGGTCATCTAGTCCAACCCCCCTGCAGTGCAGGAATCTCAACTAAAGCACCCATGAATTGGAAGAAGAGAGATGTGATTCCCCTTAATCAATGGCTTGACAACATGACAACACTGGCCACATATGAACAGACAGCGTAAAGACGCAGACTTTCTTTGGATAAATACAGTGATGCCTGGAATGAGTTAGCACAAAACCTATTAGGTTACTGACAACCATATGTGTATCAGGACAATAAGAACACACACACCTGTATACTAATGTAACAGAATTTTTCCTTCCATTCTCACTCACATTTTTCTTTCTTTGTTACTCACTCTGCCTTTTTATAAATAAAATTCTTCCAATAAAATGTTTGTTTGTTTTTTTAAATTAAAAATAAAGCATCCATGACCGATGGCCATCCGACCTCTGCTTAAAAACCTCCAAGGAAGGAGAGCTCACAACCTCCGGGAGGGAGACCACTGTCCCACTGTTGTTGTTTTGTTTTTATTAAAGATTTTTTTGGTTTACAAAGTGTGTGTAATGTCTCTCGTATCTTTTCATAAAACATTTTTACAGATCAATTTTAGCTGTTGAGACATTAGGGAGAGAGGGGGGAAGGAAGCGGGTGGGGTGGGGAGATGATGTTTCTATTTTCCTTAATATATGTAGGATTTGGTATCAGCGTCGCTTGTGTTGGTTCTCTGTTGTTTGCTTGTGTTTCTTCGGCGGTGAGAGGTTGCGATTGGCGTAGGGTTTGATTGTTCATTTGTGGTTGGCTGTGGTGGTCTTTGGTTTCCTGTGTGAGTGGGGTGGGTGGGTGTTTTGGATCAGGTTAGCCATATTGATTTGTATGCTGTCGGTAGATTTTTGTCATTGTCTTGTTGGGCTGTGTGTGCGATGAAAGGGGACCATACGGGGGTGAAGGTGTCTTCTTCTGTTTGTCCCCGTGCCATTTTCAGGTTACTGGTTAATTTTTCTAGTAGGGCTGTTTCCCATACTACTTGGTACCATTGGTCCACGTTGACTCCTGACAGGTCTTTCCAGTGTCTGGTTATGATGTTTCTGGTTGCCACTCTCCCACTGTTGAGCATGCGTTTAAAGCTATTTGGTTTCAACGCATGGTGTGCGCCCAGCCAAAGTGGGAGTCATTAAAGAATGGGGAAATAGGCGAGGCAGAACAAATTCCATTCTGGGGGGTTCTGAGGTGCACTGAGCCAGTTGTTCCCGGGGAAATCTCTCTCCTGCCCTGGAGGAGGAGCGTGCATGGTGATCTCCCCCTGCCTCTCCCCTCTTGTTGGCTTTCCCCCCTCACTGCCAGGTCTGAGCACCTCCCTCCAAAATCCAGTCATGCTGGCAAAGATTGCTTCATCTTGCCATCTTATACAGTCCAGCCCCTTCCCCCCTCCCTTTAAAGGTAAAGGTAAAGGGACCCCTGACCATTAGGTCCAGTCGTGTCCGCCTCTGGGGTTGCGGCGCTCATCTCGCATTCCTGGCCGAGGGAGCCGGCGTACAGCTTCCGGGTCATGTGGCCAGCATGACAAAGCCGCTTCTGGCGAACCAGAGCAGTGCACGGAAACGCCGTTTACCTTCCCGCTGGAGTGGTACCTATTTATCTACTTGCACTTTTGACGTGCTTTCGAACTGCTAGGTTGGCAGGTGCTGAGACCCCCTCCCTTTACAAAACCCCATAATGTTAAAGGGCATTGAGGTTAGTACACCGGTCCCTTTCTTAATTGCGTTATGTCGATCCGGAGGGGGCAAAGCCCAAGAACTGAAATTGAAAACAGGTTCTGGGGGCAGAGCTTGGCCTCTCGTAATCCTCGAGTACGGCGCCTGGTGCGTAATCAGTTTCCCACGGATCTGCCAAAATTGCTTCCATGCTGAATCTTTTGGGAATTTCTCAAATGTAAACGCACACCCCTAGAGATGAGTCATCGCTGCCTTTCCTATAATTTCCCAACAGCCTCAGAGAGCTGCTCGGCTGGTCTGAACAGATACAAGAGCCGGGAAGTGGGGCTTAGTTGAAGCCCTAGGGAGGAAAAAGGGTGGTTGTATGTATTTCGGGGTTGGGGGGGGGGGTGTTGGGGCATGTGCTGCTGCTGACTGAGAAACCAGAATGCTTTCCATTTCTTCCCTGACTGGCAGGGAGAGACCAACATTTCACTGCCCATCTTTGCATTTCTGTTTCCAATCTGGTTTTTCCCCCCTTCAACACACAAACTCATCAGTCATTGTACTGTAAGGTGACTCACTATCTTCTAATATTTGCTTGTGGCGATTGCCACAATTGGGGGTGGTAGTGAACTTTGGTGTGTGTACACTGTCCATTTTCTGCATTGCATGGTTTGGCTTTCATTATTCTTATTCTTATTCTTATTATTATTATTATTATTTTAAGAAGCTTTTTCATGATACAATATGATAAAAGAAATCAATCTAAATAAAAACAAAAACAGAGAGAGGGAAAAGAAAATGCAGAGTCTTCTCTCTTAAGCCTTGTCTCACACAAAAAGTGGTGAACCCTCCCAGCCTCACCTGAGGCCTGTCCATTCTTTTCTCAGTCTCACCCTGGAAGGTTGTCTCTGCCCTGGATCCACCCGCCCACCTACAAGTGTGTTTAATCCTTGGACCTCAAAAATGGCCCAGAGCAGAGGACAGCAAAGGAAAACAGCAGGGAGGGGGGAGAATCATAGACTCATAGAGTTGGAATGGTTAGAAGAAGATAAAAATGAAATAAAATAAAATAAAATAAAATAAAATAAAATAAAATAAAATAAAATAAAATAAAATAAAAAAGAAGGAAGGAAGGAAGGAAGGAAGGAAGGAAGGAAGGAAGGAAGGAAGGAAAATAAAAAAATACTTCTGATTTTCTGTTGCTTTCATGAGCCACCTGAAGGTATTTTGGCATGGGAATTGTCTTGCTGGATCAGCACAAGATCCATTCAGCCCAGAACTGATTCAGTGGACACTCAGTTAGTTACATCTAGGAAACTGAGAAGCATTTGGAAGGAATGCTCTTCCCCTGTGGTCTGTGGCATCTTTAAGTAGGGTGGGATGTGTTGGGCCTGCCTTTCTACAGATGTGTTTTCTGGTTCTTATTCCACTTCGGTTTTCATAGTTGGCTTTAAGTTTTGTACATCTGGGTTACTTTTGTGCAAACAGCGACAAGACAAGTGTTTCCTGCTTGGCAGGGGGTTGGACTGGATGGCCCTTGTGGTCTCTTCCAACTCTATGGTTCTATGATTCTATGATCCTACCTTCTAGGAGTAGGAGAAAACAAGCTTGCTCCACCTTCCACGTGAGATACTTCAGGATGGCTATTGTCCCGCAGGAAACACAAATCCTGGGTTAAAGTTTGCCTGCAACCCTCAGGCACTGCTCAGAGATAAGGGTGGCATGTAACACCGGGATTCCCCTGTCCTTAACGGTGCCACCCGTGAACTCAGTGACCTCACCTCCGGCACCTGACTCAGATAATGTACCAATGTTAAAAAGTGCTCCATGTGGGCTTTTCCAGACTTTTCAGATTTTCACTGCAACAGAAAGCACAGCTTACTCATTTCTGCTGCTCACGTCTTGCCTGGGCATGTTCCGCTGAAGTTTCGTGTTGTATTTTTGCTGCAAGAACTGTTCACCTTTCCCACTAATGGAAGTACAGTCATACCTCGGGTTACGGCCGCTTCAGGTCGCGCGTTTTCAGGTTGTGCACCGCGCCGAACCCGGAAGTACCGGAACAGGTTACTTCCGGGTTTTGGTGCTCGCGCATGCGCAGAAGTGCCGAATCGCAACCCGCACTTGCGCAGACGCAGCGCTGTGGGTTACGGATGCGCCTCCCGGACGGATCGTGTTCGCAACCTGAGCGTCCACTGTACAATGTTTTGTACTGGGGGGGGGGACACAGCTTCCCCCCTGAACTGTTGCCAGTTGAAAGATGTTTAGAAAATCCAAAGAACCTCTGTGATGCAATCTTCAAGCAGAAACGAAAAACAAGCACCACGACGGCCAATAAAAATGGTGTATATTTTTTTATATTGTATATAATAACAGTAAGACAACAGACAGTGATCCGGTATTAACACTGTTTCGTGTACGTCTTCTTCAGCATATGACTGCAAAATAAATAGACAAATGAATAAACAAAAACCTGCATGGAAATGTATCCCAGTAATCCATGAGATCAATATATCTACTATAAATATGCATGATACAATACAACATAACAATAATAATGTAACACAATAGCACACCTAAGGGACCGCCTCTCCTGGTATGTCCCGTGTAGGACCTTAAGGTCCTCAAATAATAATCTTTTGGAGGTCCCAAGCAACAAGGATGCTAGGTTGGCCTCAACTAGGGCCAGGGCCTTCTCGGTATTGGCCCCGACTTGGTGGAACAGTCTATCACAAGAGACCAGGGCCCTGCGGGATTTGGCATCTTTCCGCAGGGCCTGCAAGACGGAGCTGTTCCACCTGGCCTTTGGGTTGGTTTCTGTTTGATACTCATGCTTCATTCTTTTATTGGTGGGCTATTTGAAAATGAGACTGCAGTTTTAATTTTGAATTTGTATTTCAACCTGTATTTTTAAATTGACTGTTTTATGTTTTTGCTGTGATTTTAATTGGTGTTAGCTGCCCTGAGCCCGGTTTTTGGCTAGGAAGGGCGGGGTATAAATAAAATTTTATTATTATTATTATTATTATTATACCTCAACGTATATTGGAAGCAATTTTTTACGGAGCAGTGTTCATAAGAATATATAACCACTGCTGGTGGTTCTCAGGATTTCAGGAGCTAATACACGAAACAGTGTTAATACCAGATCACTGTCGGTTGTCTTACTGTTATTATATACAATATAAAAAATATACACCATTTTTATTGGCCGCCGTGGTGCTTGTTTTTGGTTTCTAGTTGAAAGATGTGGCAATGTGAAGACAACAAGGGGACCTGCTACTAGATTAAGGTTACCAGATTTTTTTCCAATGAATCCGGGACACTTTTCAACTTCAGTAGGAATGATTTTGTCAGTGGACTGATTTGTAAATCTGGAGACTGTCACTTATACTAGATATATCTTGTGATGGGGAGGCCAGAGGGCCGTAGCTCAGTGATAGAACATCTGCTTCTCAGGAAGAAGGTTGTGGGTTCAATCCCCGTTGCCTCTAGCAGGGGCGGAGCGAGGGAGGCGGGGGGGGGCGGTCCGCCCTGGGTACCGCCCTGCCCCCAAGATCGGGTCCTCCCTTGGCCTGCCGTCGACGCCTGCTTTCCTGCTGGCTTGGCGGAGGTGATGGACAGGTGGGGCCAGCGAGGAGGGTTGTCACCTCTCCCTCTCTGGCCCGCCCCTTGCTCTGCCCAGCGCCAAGCCGAGCGCTGAAAAAAGCTCTTTAAAAAAACGAGACTGTCTGTGGGCAGGTAGGGTCTCAGCCTGTGTACCAGATGGAGCTGGTAGACAGCCGCCCTGGATACAGAATTAACCTGCGCCTCCATGGACAGCTGTGAGTCCAAAATGACTCCCAGGCTGCACACCTGCTCCTTCAGGGGCACAGTTACCCCATTCAGGAATAGGGAGTCCTCCACACCTGCCTGCCTCCTGTCTCCCAAAAACAGTACTTCTGTCTCGTCAGGATTCAACCTCAATCTGTTAACCGCCATCCATCCTCCAACCGCCTCCAGGCACTCACACTGGACCTTCACCGCCTTCACTGGTTCTGATTTGAAAGAGAGGCAGAGCTGGGTATCATCCGCATACTGATGAACACCCAGCCCAAACCCCCTGATGATCTCTCCCAGTGGCTTCATATAGATATTAAAAAGCATCTGAAGTGTATCTGAAGAAGTGTGCATGCACACGAAAGCTTATACCAAGAACAAACTTAGTTGGTCTCTAAGGTGCTACTGGACAATTTTTTATATATATTTCACCTGATGTACATGACATGATTTGTTTCCCCGTGCCAACCTCCACTTCACCGAAGCTCTCATCTGCACACTTGCAAAAGCCACTTAATCACGACTTTTGTATTCTAATCAAAAGGATGATGGGTTGAGGGAAAGCGCATCCAACAGGAGAATTTTTCAAGAAGCTACAGGATACAGGTGGATTGTGGCGAATGTCATGTGTGAAAGTTTGCTGGAGCCATTATAAGCCACATTTGTGGCACGGAAAGTTGCTATTATTATTTATTAAATGGGCACACCGTCAATCATCCAAAGACCCCAGGGTAAAAATACAAAAGGAGAACACAAAACACACTTAACGCAACAAAGCAATAACCCCGGCTTCCACAAGCACATTTTAAAGGCCATAGGATGTGAATCAGCCGAAGGCTTGGTTATAGAGTTTTCACCCGGCATCTAAAGATACCTAACGAAGGTGCTAGCCAAGCCTCCCAGTGGCAAGATTTCAGCAGGAAGCAGCAAAACATACCCTGATCAGAAACTCAGAAGTACAGCCGCCCTGAAACTTTCTCAGGCGCAAACAAAGGTGCCAACTTGAAAAATATATTGAGGTGAGTGCATAGGTAAGTCCCGCCCTGCACAATCAATCACAAGACGTGGCACATGCCCCATCAACTGGAAGGGGGGCTGCCCCCTCAAATATATTATTGAGAGGGGGAATACCCCACCCATGGCCCCTAGAGTTGACTCTTCTGCGCAAAACAGTGCTTTTTCCCTTTTTCAAGGACGCGGGTGGTGCTGTGGGTTAAACCACAGAGCCTAGGGCTTGCCAATGAGAAGGTCGGCGGTTCGAATCCCCGCGACGGGGTGAGCTCCCATTGTTTGGTCCCTGCTCTTGCCAACCTAGCAGTTTGAAAACACGTCAAAGTGCAAGTAGATAAATAGGTACTGCTCTGACAGGAAGGTAAACAGTGTTTCCGTGCACTGCTCTGGTTCACCAGAAGCGGCTTAGTCATGCTGGCCGCATGACCCGGAAACCGTTCGCTGGCTCCCTCGGCCAATAAAGCGAGATGAGCGCCGCAACCCCAGAGTCATCCGCAACTGGACTTAATGGTCAGGGGTCCCTTTACCCTTCACCTTACTCAAGGATACACAGTATCAGCACCTTTTCTTTCAGAAGAAAAGCACTCATTACAAATAAACAGCATTGAAAGGTAGACCACTTGTAAGTGCCCTGATAATCCTCAAAAGATTCCATCAACAGCATCTCCAAAAAAAAATTACACATCACTTAGGAAGACAGGCAAACAAATGCCAGTGTACTGGAAGAAGCAAAGATCACCCGTGTTGAAGCGATGATTCTTCAACATAAACTTCGTTGGACTGGTCATGTTGCGCAGATACCTGACAATCGTCTTCCAAAGCAACTACTCTATTCTGAACTTAAAAATGGAAAGTGTGATGCTGATGGTCAACAAAAGAGATTCAAAGACTCTCTCAAGGCAAATCTAAAAAAATGTATAAACACTGACAACTGGGAAACACTGGCCTGGGAGCGCTCCAATTGGAGAACAGCCTTTGCCAAAGGTGTCATGGGTTTTGAAGATGCTCAAACTCAGGATGAAAGGGAGAAAAGTGCCAAGAGGAAGGCATGCTTGGCAAACCCTCACCGTGATCAACTCCCGCCCGGAAACCTAGGTCCCCACTGTGGAAGGATGTGTGGATCCAGAATTGGCCTCCACAGTCACTTACGGACTCATTGTTAAAACCGTGTTTATGGAAGACAATCTTCCTCGGCTACAAGCAATCGCCAAAGAAGAAGAACTTTCAGAATGGAAATTGTCATTACTGTATTACTATTTTTAAAAAGGGCACCTTGCAGTGTGTGAGTGCGCTGTAAATCTTTGTATAACTTGGCAAATCCTTCAAGCACCATATAAATAACACTTTCCCCTTAGCCCACGACGCTGATGCAGGTTACACCTGCATTTCTGGAAAGGCACCAGGCCAGCTGCTCTCATCACGGTTTTTCTTTCTTTTTCCCTTCCAGTAACAAATAATAATAATAACAGCAGTATTCTCCTGTGCAATTTCTCCTCACTGCGGCCCAGTTTGCCTTTTCCCCTCCTATCCCTCCCCTTGCGTTTTCGCAATCCCTTTCCGCGCTTTCCCTCCCTTCAGCCTCGCTCTCCTCAGGGGCATTTCCCGCGCGGAGCCAGCCGGGACCCGGCTCTCCTGGTTGCGCGCGTGCCCGCACAGAACTGCGTCACCGCGTTGACCCGCAGCTGGCACGTTCGGGGAGAATCTCTGATGACTCAGCGGCGGGATTCCCTCGCGCGCCCTTCGCTGACTCACGCCCGGCTCGTCCTATAAAAGCCTCGCGCCGGCTGCTGCCTGCCAGACCCATTTTTTCCCCCTTTCCTGGTCGCTTTTCGTGTGGATTTTATTCTCTCTCGGGACAGAAGCTAGAGCGAAGCCACTTGGCAAGGATGGGAAAGCTCCGGGGCTCCGTGATGCCCGTGGATCTGCTTGGCAACGCCGGATTGCTCTGCCAGGCGTGCGGGTTCCTCCTCTGCAACCCACAGCAAGCCGAGTGTGGGCACCGTTACTGCAGGGGATGCGTGAAGAGGCTGTTCAGGTCAGTGGCAGAAAAATAAAAATAAAAAGTGCTCCCGGGCTGTTAAAGGGCAAAGGCGGGGGATTCGCGATTCCCCCTCTCCATGATGTTGCTAGACTACAGGTCCCATCATCCGTGATCATTAGTCATGCTGGACAAGGTCTCATGGGAGTTGGAGTCCCCTAATCGTAGCTGGAGGCTTCTCAGATTTTAGGGTCACCTGTCCAGGATTCGTGGGGCTTAGAATAACAGAACCGTATAGTTGGAAGGGACCTGGGGGGGGGCATCATCTCCAGTGTTTCCCAACCTTGGGTCTCCAGCTGTTTTTGGACTACAACTCCCATCATCCCTAGCTAGCAAGACCAGTGGTCAGAGATGATGGGAATTGTAGTCCAAAAGCAGCTGGAGACGCAAAGTTGGGAAACCCTGATCTAGTCCAAGCTTCCTCAACCTCTGCCCTCCAGATGTTTTGAGACTACAATTCCCATCACCCCTGACCACTGGTCCTGCTAGCTAGGGATCATGGCAGTTGTAGGCCAAAAACATCTGGAGGGCCGAGGTTGAGGAAGCCTGATCTAGTCCATCCAGTAGCAAGGCAGGGGTCTTTTTCCCAACGTGGGGCTCGAACCTATGACCCTGAGATTAAGTCTCACGCTCTACTGACTGAGCCATAACTACATTCATTGGCATTTAATTGGCAAGCCAGAGCAGCTTCCTTCATTTCATTGGGTTAGCTGGATAAATTGATCTCCTATCTTCCTGCCTACCTTCTGGTTATGATGGGCATATAGAAACTGCCCCAATACCAGCTGTGAGGGAGTACCAGTGGGAGGGGTCTGCTGCCTTCCTGCCCCTTTTTGTGTGGGTCTCTGAAGCATCTGATTTTCCACTTTGGGAAATCGGAGGTCATAGAGCCTTGGCCTGACCCTGGCTATTCCTGTGTTTTGTATTTCCTGGGAACGAAGCACCCACTTTTATTGGAATTACAGTGTTTTTAGGCTGCAACCCTTAATTGGCCAGTTTCAATTGGCAATCACATATATGTGATGCATTCTAGAAATGTAATTTAAAAACAAGACTCGCTTTGTTTCTTTCAATAGGATCAGGGTGTGAGAGAGTCAGGTTCCTCTCCAGTTTGCAATATTCCAGTTTGCTTTTTTGTTTTCTCGGGGGGGGGGGGTAGATGCCAAGCCATATTGGCACAGCTGTGTTTATTCCTTGAGCACCTCAAATGTTGTTGTTGTTGTTGTTTGTTGTTGTTGTTGTCATATTCTGATTCAGCTGTGCTTGTGTGTAAGCAAGATGTTGACTCCGGGTAGTGTAGGAGGCCTGTGGCTCTGAATTATGCTGGCGGCACCTGCTGGCGCAGCGAGTGATTGCAGCATTTGTAAATCTGAGCTGCGCTAAAGTGTCTTGGGGAGCTGATTCCACCCTGCAGTGTCCATGAGAGCTTCTGAGCCCTCTGTCCTTATGCACCCCACTTCACCTCCTGCAAAACTGATCCGGGGTTCAAATGCCACTCAGTCATGAAGCTCACTTGGTGATCTTGAGCGACTCAGTTCAGCCGTAACTATCTTACATAATTGTTGCGGGTATAGAACAGGGGCCGAGATAGGGAACCATGACGCACGCTGCCCTGAGCTTCTTGGAGAAGTGCAGGATAGGAGTATAGCATCTAGATCAAGGGAAGTAATAGTACCACTGTATTCTGCTCTGGTCAGACCTCACCTGGAATACTGTGTCCAGTTCTGGGCACCACAGTTCAAGAAGGATACTGACAAGCTGGAATGTGTCCAGAGGAGGGCAACCAAAATGGTCAAAGGCCTGGAAACGATGCCTTATGAGGAACGGCTTAGGGAGCTGGGTATGTTTAGCCTGGAGAAGAGAAGGTTAAGGGGTGATATGATAGCCATGTTCAAATATATAAAAGGATGTCATATAGAGGAGGGAGAAAGGTTGTTTTCTGCTGCTCCAGAGAAGTGGACACGGGGCAATGGATTAAAATTACAAGAAAGAAGATTCCACCTAAACATTAGGAAGAACTTCCTGACAGTGAGAGCTGTTGGACAGTGGAATTTGCTGCCAAGGAGTGTGGTGGAGTCTCCTCCTTTGGAGGTCTTTAAGTGGAGGCTTGACAGCCATCTGTCAGGAATGCTTTGGTGGTGTTTCCTGCTTGGCAGGGGGTTGGACTGGATGGCCCTTGTGGTCTCTTCCAACTCTATGATTCTATGATTCTAGGATATAAATGTGACAAATGAGTATATAATGCACTATATCCACAAAACTAATGACTAACCAATGGATGGCATTAATCTTGATGATGAACGACTGCTTCGCATATGTGGGGTGGAAGAATAAATTAGCAGAGGACACAAGGAAGAGAAGATGGAAATAGTTATGTTTCAAATGTATCAAATATGTGTTTCTTTTATTTTCAATTGGTTTTTTTTAAATGCAGATGTGTTTTATTAATTATTATCATTTATTGAATTTATATGCTGCCCTATACCCTATTCCCTGGCAGGAAGGGTGGGATGTATATTTAATGAATAAAATTTGGAGGGGGTGTGTGTATGAAAGAGAGAGAGAGAAAGAGATTCAAAATGTACTTTTAAGAGGGGGAAGCCCATGTTAGTAGTCCCCTGCAGGAAAAGAGGCTTGTGGTGCCTTTAAAGACTAGAATATTTATTACGGCTTAAGCTTTCTGTTTCTCAGGGTTCATCCTGCTCAATTTCCTGTCCTTTTTCTCCCTCCCAGGGACACAGACAGGATGGCTTGCCGGACTTGTAAAAAGGGACTGAGCCCCAAACAGGTGAGTTGTAGTAACATGATGTTCTGGAACAAGAGTCGTTTGGGTTTTCCTGGGCTTTTGGTTCTTAAAGTTGTTGTTGTTGTTGTTGTTGTTGTTGCCATCTTGGCAAATCTCAGTCAATCACGGACTATATTCTGAAAAGAAATATGAACAAATTCCTATCCCCACAAATAACCCAGAGATGCATTTTAAATAAAAGGACACATTCTACTCGTGTAAAAACTCGCTGATTCTTGGACAGTCCACGGGCTGCATTTAGAAGGCATCTTAGTCATACTGGCCACATGACCCGGAAGTTGTACATCAGCTCCCTCGGCCAGTAAAGCGAGATGAGCGCCGCAACCCCAGAGTCGTCCGCGACTGGACCTAATGGTCAGGGGGCCCCTTTACCTTTATGAAGGCCAGAAATCTCGCCCTCCTGTCTACTAGGAACATGATGCAAGAGAGATATAGACAGCAAAACAAAAACAGAAACAGAAAAAAAAACACATGACGTCCCTTTGGAGTTAAGAGTGAATCCTGGGTTCAAAAGAGTTCACAACTGTCGCCCTAGGGAGGGAGATGGGAATCACAATTTGCGGTGGCTGCTTTTCAGCACTTTGCCATAATTTGAGGGCGATGTGTTTAAGGCAGACTTCGCCAACCTGGTGCCCGCCTGGTCTGCAGGGTCTGATGGGAGTTGTAGTTCGAAACGTCAGTCAGGCACCCGGTCAGCAAAGGATGGTTAGAGGTAATGTGTAGTGTATTGGTAGAGATAACCGTGACGGGTCAGAATCGGCGGCCAACATATTGACTCCTTCTTTACTTTCTCTCTCTCTCTCTCTCCAGTTCCACACTGACAAAGCGGCAGAGAACGACGCTCTAGCCACACAAGTCGCCTGCCCGAACTTTGACTGCGCTTGGACGGGGACCCTGAAATCGTACCAGGTACAGTGGTTTTAAATGAAGAGAATCGCTCCCCTCTGCCTGCCAGTACGCAGTGCAGAAGACCAGGGATGAAACGGGAGCACAAAGCTCTTAGGGTGCCCTCTTGCGGCAATTGCGGGCATTTGACAAAACATATGCAGAACAGTTGGAAGAAATTGTCACTGGGAGGAAAAGTGAAAGAGGAAAGGAGGAAAGGAGAAAGAAGCCCATAGTTGAGCTGCTCTGATATTATTGATCTGACTCTTCCTTCTGCGATCCTGTTCAGGGTTCTAGCCAGCCAGTCGCCCCAGTGGTCCATTTTTTTTCTTTCGCAACTTGCTGTTCTATTATGTTGTGAACGGATTTAATACAGATTTAATAAAAACAACCAAACAAATCATTCTGTGGGCAACTCAGCATATTCAGTGCAGCGGTACCTCTGGTTACAGATGCTTCAGGTTACAGACTCCGCTAACCCGGAAGCAGTACCTTGGGTTAAGAACTTTACCTCAGGATGAGAACAGAAATCGCACGGCGGCAGCAGCGGGAGGCCCCATTAGCTAAAGTGGTACCTCAGGTTAAGAACGGTTTCAGGTTAAGAATGGACCTCCAGAACAAATTAAGTTCTTAACCTGAGGTACCACTGTACTTCCATATTTATTTATTTATTTCGTAAAACCTCAGGGTTCTCCCACAGTGAGGCCATTTTGAGTACATTTCTGTCAGCAGCACTCACCACCTAAGTTTGCTTTTAGAGGGAATTGATGAGAATAATTATGATCGTTTTTGTAATTGAAAATTAATATTAATATATAATAATAATAATAATAATAATAATAATAATAATAATAATAATAATTGTGATCAGTTCACTGGGGACTCCAGTCAAACAACAGGCTGCAAACTGAATAAACAAAAAAACAAAACAGAAAATTGTATTAGTAAGACAATGATAATAATATAAGTAGTAGGGAGTTCTCTCCCCCCCACCCCTGTTTTATTCTCAATTATTATTATTTTGTTACAACCCAGTGTATATTTTATCAACAAACCAAAAAATAGAGCAGTTGAGCAGAATATTCCCTGAATGTTTTTCCCCCCATATACTGGTATCTCTGTAAGTAAAATGGCTGCAGACTTCCTCTTTTAAAAAAATCAAAATTTAGGAAAGCAACTTGGGTATGTGCACTAGATTTAAACAGGTTTATTGCTGCTTCCCTTGGAACTGTTGGGTAGTAGTAGTAGTAATAATAATAATAATAATAATTAGTAATTAATAACTAATAATGATAACTTTTATTATTTATACCCTGCCCATCTGGCTGCGTTTCCCCAGCCACTCTGGGTGGCTCCCAACAGAATTAAAAGCACAATAAAACATCAAACGTTAAAAACTTCCCTAAATTTCCTTGACATCTGAAGGGAGGGCGTTCCACAGGGTGGGCACCACTACCGAGAAGGCCCTCTGCCTGGTTCCTTGTAGCCTCACTTCTCTCAGTGAGGGAACCGCCAGAAGGCCCTCAGAGCTGGACCTCAGTGTCCGGGCTGGATGATGGGGGCAAGGGAAGCAGAGTTAGGAATTCCTAAAAAGCATATCTTACCACCCTCATCAAAATGCTGTTCCCAACAACAGAAAGTGATACAAAGCCAGTATGTTTTGTAGCATATAGATATGCCCTTTGCAGGGTTCAGAACATGAGGTAATCTAGGATCCTGTAGTCGGCAGCAAACAACCTTTGCTCATTTTCCCGGCCCTGTTCTTTTTGCTTTAGGAGCACGCTTGCCCCCCTGTGGCCCAGCCTGGAACTCCAAAGAAGGCTCCCTTGGCCCTTGGAGATCTAAACGTTGAGGAGAGAGAACCCTGCTGGAGTGTCAATAACACAGTCATGGTAAGTCATGTCAAGAGAACCTGCATGGCGAGGGTATATAAGCCAAGCTCAGGGCCCGTTATGGGGCTGCGCCCAGAAATGGAGGAATATGCCCTGGTGGGAAACCCTCCCTTTAAACTCTCCCCTCTCTCTCTCTAGGGTGGCCCTTCCATGAATGTGGAAGCCGTCCAGATGCGGGTGGAGGCGTTGGAGCTGACGGTGGTGTCTCTGCGCCGACAGCTGAATAGCCAGACGGCTGCGGTGAAGTCCCTCCAGCGCTGCTGCTCCCACTATGAGAAGCTCTTGAGGGTCTCTCAGGAAGTGTGCGCCATGCCGAAAGCGTCTGGAGAACAAGTGTCGCCGGAGCTGGCCAGCACCGACGGGACCTTGGTGTGGAAGGTGGAGAACTTCTCCAAACTCCAGAAGGATGCCAAAGCCGGGAAGAAGCGTTCTGTTTACTCCCCGGCCTTTGCCACTCATCCGTTCGGGTACCATCTCTGCGTCCGGCTCTACCCCGACGGAGATGGCATTGGCCAGGGGGGGCATGTCTCGCTTTTCCTCGCCTTGGCCAAGGGGCCCTATGACGATGTCCTGCCTTGGCCTTTCCGGCAGAAGGTCACCTTCTCTCTCTTGGACCCCACGCAGAGGAAGTCCCCTGTCATGGATACTTTCCTCCCAGATCCCCACAGCGTCTCCTTCCACCAGCCGCGGCAAAGGCTCAATGTGGCCAGCGGGAGTCCCCTCTTCGTCAGCCATCTTGAGATTCCCGATTACCTCAAAGACGACACGCTCTACCTCAAAGTAGTGGTGGATAATGCGGGGATAGAAATCTGAGGACGGGAGACACTGGGGCAAGAGAACAGGGTTATTTTCTGTCCCCTCAGTCACACTTTTGTGGTTTTTCCCTTCTCCCAAACGCCTTCTAACTATTTTTGAAGCTCTTCACCTCTTGTCATCAAATCCCTACCCCTTTCTCCACACCACCAATTGTGTCCGCTACAGTTCCCATTCTGAAATGGGCAGTGAACTACCTCTCTAGGAAACCTAAATCTTCACATAACAGTGCTGTGGATCGTGCAATATCCATCCCTCATCCAAACTCAGGTGGAATTTTTTTAGTCTTTGTGATTCCCCGCCCCCCCCCCCCACTTCTGAAGAGTTGCTGATAAATGTATGGAAAATGGTGGAGTGTCTGGATCGGCCTTTCAGAGGTCTTGAGCGTGGTATACTGTAACGCAAACACTGGCCACTGGATACCATCGATTGCATAATTTATTCAAGTTGCAGAATTGGAGTTTTCATACTCAGCTGCTTCGGATCTTTTAAAAATGCAGTTCACTGGAAAAGACGCGGAAGGCCTGAAGATTTCCTTCCAATGCCTCATCGCAATGCCATCCCACTCTGCAGTTTGCGAGTGATTGGGGAGCCGCAAATTTAGAATTTGTTACTGCTGTGGAGTTTGCCGCGCGTTTTTGTGTTTACCTGCTGTAGCTCAGCAGGCTACAGTTGAAAGCGATGCTTTGAAATATTATATATTTGTATTTATTGTTAATCAGTGCTACCGCACTTTTTTTAAAGACAAGGGGGGGATTCACAATCATAATTAAGGATTGTATCTTCGAACGTGACAATTTTTTTCTACCTCACTTATTTATTGATGAGAATGTTGGTATTTATTATGGAAACTGAAATATTAAAACATTATTTATTCAACGGATGGCTGCTTACGCTGGTTTGTTCAGCGGGTGGGGGAAAAATGCCTAGTGAAGTAATAAGAATAAATAATAATAATTTCCCCAACCTTCACTTACGGTCACAGGGTGGGACACAACAACATTAAAAACGGTTTTAAAACAACTTACAAACCCAGAAATTAGGTGGGTCCTGTTATAAAAATTAGGTTCAACCCCAGAAGGGAGTCCACGAACCCGGGGGAGAGCCTTAGTAGGGCTCCCCTCCTCTCAAGAGCACTTATGAATAAAATAGAGACGATACAGAATCTCCCAAAGCAAAGTGATAGCCCTTTATTAGAAACTGCTGCAGCAGGGTGTCTTGCAAGCAAAAGACCTCTAACAAAGGCGCGCAAGCTCCTATATAGACTTTTGAAATTGCCCCCCCTCCAGCTCAAGACCACCCCTCCATACATCAGAATTACATCACAAATTGGGAGGGTCTGATTGTTGTGTATTAAGCAATAACACAGTCTAGATGTTAGCATAACGTATTGTGTTGTATTACAGTCTTTATTTGAATGTACTAGTTACAGCGGGAACAGCAACCATTTGCTGAGGCAGGGAGCAGAATTTGGATCCTCTGCTGGATTGGTTCCCACAGGAGGGAAGCCGTGCCATTGGTTCCCGCCAAAATGTATCTCTCTCCACTAGATAACTGTTTCTACATAAACCCCAGTTTTCCCCATTCCCTTTGAGTTCTGCCAGCACCAGAAATAAAGAAATGTTGTACCTACTTCTTGCCTCCAGTCATTGACGACACTACATTCTGGCGACGAAGGTGGGATCCGGCTTGCCGTAAATGGAGGACAGTGATCGGCATCCGGAGTCAGCAGAAGAGGAGGAAGAAGTCGTAAACGCTCCTGATCACGCCATGGCAGGAAGTAAGATAATTGAGCCGTTCAAACCGGGAGCCGCAGAGGCTTGGGATTCCTATCTCCAACGTTTTGGTTTTGCTGCTGCCGCGCAAGGGATCACCAACAGCGACAGGAAGAAGGCTGTTTTTCTGAGTTGCTGCGGTGCCGAAGTTTTCGAGTTGGCCCGAGGGTTGGTGGCTCCTCTCACGCTAGAAACAGCGACGCTGGCGCAGATAACAGACCAACTTATGAGGCACCTGGCCCCAGCAGCAACTAAGACAACACGCCGCATAGAGTTCCATAATAGAAGGCAGAAGGATGGCGAATCGGTTTCCATGTTCCTTGCTGAGCTGAAGGTCCTGGCGAGGCAATGTCAGTTCGTGGCTCTTGAGGAGGCACTGCTTGACCAGTTCATTGGCGGCCTGAGCAGCAGTAAGGCCCGCCGTCGAATCGCTGCAAAGGAAGAGGTGGATCTAGCAACGGCAGTGCGCGAGGCCTTAGCCACAGAGACCGCAGAGGGGGAAAAGCTGAAATCCCCACAACGAAGCACCAGGCCGGCAGCAGAAACAGCCCACGCTATGTGCAGCCAGGAGTCCAGCCCGTCCCAGAGTCCATCCTGCGCCGTTGGATCCCTGGGGGCTGGTTCATCGGGAACAAAGGGAAGAAAACTAGAATGCCCCGGTTGTGGGGGCGCGCACGAACGTCGGAAGTGCCGGTTCCGGAATGTCATGTGCCGCATTTGCGGGAAAATGGGCCATATTGCTCGGGTATGCAGGTCGGCTACCGGGGGAACATCAGGATCCCCACGATCGTCCCGGCGACAGGAAAACTCATCGGCACACGTTGTGGACGACTGCAACTACCTCACCGAGATTGAGGGCAAGACTGTTCAGTTTCCTGCTCAGGGGAAGGCATCAATCCAGGTCAGCATTGAGGGCCACCCTTGCCAGATGGAGGTAGATTCTGGGTCCGGATTCACGATTGTCTCTGACAAAACAGCGAGGTCGTTTTTTTTAGGGGGTAAGCTTCCTCCATTGGAGCCTTTCCCCGCCACATTACAATCGTACTCGGCCTGCCGGATACACATCCTTGGAATGTGTTCCGTCAACGTAAGTTTTAAAAACAAAAGGGCTGTGCTTAAGCTGGTGATTGCCAAGGGAAAGCGCACTAGCCTATTGGGAACAGACTGGTTTCCTGCTTTAGGGCTGGGCATATCTGGGTTGAACGCCATAACGATATCCCCAAACACATTCGAGAAGCTTTATGAGGAGTTTACACCATTATTTGATGGCAGTCTGGGGTGCTATAAAGGGCCTCCCATTAATTTTGAGTTGGACCAAGGGGTGACTCCAGTCCGCCTTAAACCAAGACGAGTACCATTTGCCCTGCAGCCCAAGATAGAGGCAGAACTCGACAAACTAGTCCAGCAAAAAGTATTGGAACCAGTTGACTCAGCGAGGTGGGAAACCCCAATAGTGACCCCGCTAAAGGCAAACGGGGAAGTGCGTATCTGCACAGACTATAAATGCACAATAAATAAGGCAATTCGGGGAAATTCTTACCCCATTCCAGTGGTGTCGCAACTGCTAGCAAAGTTGGCGGGAGGTAAGGTATTTGCAAAAATTGATCTTGCCCAGGCGTACCAGCAGTTACCTGTAACTCCCCAGACCGCAGAGGCTCAGACTATTGTAACCCACAAAGGAACATTTAAGGTAAACCAATTGCAATTTGGAGTAAGTGTAGCTCCGGGAATATTCCAGGGCATTATGGAAAGGTTATTAAGGGAAGTACCGGGCACCCTCGTGTATTTTGATGATGTCCTAATATCGGGGAGGAACCCCCACGAGTTGGAAAGCCGCATCAGACAGGTGCTTCACAAGTTCCAGGAAGCTGGACTCCATCTAAAGAAGGAGAAGTGTATTTTTGGGGTTCCTACAGTGGATTTCCTCGGTTACACCATTGATGCTGAGAGAGTGCACCCCATGGAAAGCAAGGTTAGGGCCATCGCTAATGCACCCAAACCCAGTAACAAAACGGAACTCCAATCATTTTTGGGTCTGGTAAACTTTTACCATGCGTTTTTACCGCACAAAGCAGCGGTGGCAGAGCCCTTGCACAGGCTTCTGCAGAAGAAGTGCGTCTGGCATTGGGGAAAGCCGCAACAAAAGGCTTTCGAAACCATCAGGGGAATGTTGTCTGCTGAGAGTGTTTTGGCACATTATGACGAAACGAAGCCCCTCGTACTTGCTTGTGATGCATCGCAATATGGGTTGGGAGCTGTGCTCAGCCACAGAGAGGCGGATGGGTCAGACAGACCCATCTCATTCTATTCAAGGACTCTTACATCCGCCGAGAGGAACTACGCGCAGATTGACAGAGAGGCATTGGCTGTGGTAGCGGGGGTTAAGAAATTCTATGACTATGTGTATGGGCGATCGTTCCTAATCGAAACGGACCACAAGCCATTACTAGGCCTGTTTAACCCCAGCAAACAAACTCCTCAAATCCTGTCTCCTAGAATGCTCAGATGGTCGATCTTTTTAAATGGGTTCCAATATAAAATATGTCATGTGAAAGGGAAATTGCTCTGCCATGCAGACGCCCTCAGCCGGCTGCCACTCCAGGGAACTGGTGATTGTGATCCAGCACCAGCCGAACAGGTCACGATGTTGGAAACACTGCCAGGCGCTCCTGTGTCCGCGGAAGAAGTGGCGGCCAGGACGCGTAAGGACCCCACACTCTCCCGAGTCCTCGCCTGGGTAGGGAGGGGGTGGCCCAGTGGGGGCCAAGAAGAAAAATTCCGCCCATTCGTAATGCGGCAGCATGAGTTGTCACTTCATAAGGGGTGCATACTGTGGGGGGACAGGGTGATCATTCCTAACCCCCTGAGGAATCGCATTCTAGAGACCTTGCACATGGGGCACCCGGGAATGGTCAGAATGAAATCCCTGGCACGTTGTTATGTGTGGTGGCCAGGGATGGATAAGGAAATAGAAATGTGGGTACACACGTGCAAAACATGCCAAGAGGTTCGACCTGAGGTTCCCGGGGCACCTATTCATTGGTGGGAACAGTCAAAGGCGCCATGGAACCGTATTCATATAGACTTCGCGGGCCCCTTTCAAGGGAAAACATTTTTGGTTGTGGTCGACGCATACTCGAAATGGTTGGAGGTAGCCTTAGTTTCCAGTCCCACATCAGCAGCCGTTATCAAAGTTTTAAGGCGTTTGTTTGCCACGCATGGTCTGCCAGGAACAGTGGTGTCAGACAATGGGGCAGCATTCGTGTCAAATGAGTTCAGAGGTTTCCTTGCTGACAATTTCATACGAGGAGTGACCTCTGCCCCTTTTCACCCCTCCTCTAATGGTCAAGCAGAACGAATGGTGCGAACCGCAAAAGGGGCTATTTCACGTCTGCTGGAGGGTGACTGGGCAGCCCGGATAGCTCGTATGCTATTCTTGCAGCACGCCACACCCTGCACAGCCACAGGAAAATCACCAGCTGAGCTGCTGTTAGGCCGAAGGTTGGTGACAGTCCTGGACTTTGTGCATCCAGATAGGATGCCCTCGCGTCCTGCACGGGAGCCACCCCCACCTGAAGGGGATAGAACGAGACACTTTAATCCGGAGGATCTCGTGTGGGTGAGAAATTATGCCAGAGGTCCGATTTGGGTTCCGGGAGTCATTTCACGGGCCACCGGCCCCGTGTCATATCATGTCACGTTATCACAAGGTCAGGTCTGGCGCAGGCATGTGGATCAGCTGAGACGCAGGATACCCAGCCGGAGTGATGCCGAGGAACCTAACGCCTCTGCAGTAAATGGGGAGTCGCCATCCCCGAGCCAGGTAGAGACACCTGCACTGGGTACTGCCCCGCCAGGGCAGTCAGACGGTGCACTAACCGCTGAAAACACAGAGATGGCGGAAGAAAATGAGCTGGGGGAACCTTTAGCAGGGACAGGGGTAGCCAATACACCCGAGGAGATCCCTCAGCCGTCAATTCCTCAGATCACAACACCAGAGGTGAGACGATCGGGTAGAGATCGCAGGAAGCCACAGTTCCTGAAAGACTTCGTGTGTCATTCCCGCTAAGCGTGGGGGGGGGGTGTTGTGTATTAAGCAATAACACAGTCTAGATGTTAGCATAACGTATTGTGTTGTATTACAGTCTTTATTTGAATGTACTAGTTACAGCGGGAACAGCAACCATTTGCTGAGGCAGGGAGCAGAATTTGGATCCTCTGCTGGATTGGTTCCCACAGGAGGGAAGCCGTGCCATTGGTTCCCGCCAAAATGTATCTCTCTCCACTAGATAACTGTTTCTACATAAACCCCAGTTTTCCCCATTCCCTTTGAGTTCTGCCAGCACCAGAAATAAAGAAATGTTGTACCTACTTCTTGCCTCCAGTCATTGACGACACTACACTGATAGCAGTGATCTGAGCATCTTGGACCCTGCCCCCATGTCTCCTCTTGCCCTCCACCAAAAACCCATCAAGTGAAACAAAAGATATTTACATTTCCCTATTTCCCAGCCAAGTTAATCACACCCTTTTGTCTGACACTCAGGTATCAGGATGCCAGAGATTATCACTCAGGCAGAGGGCTGCTGAGTAGCTGGAGGGGCAACCCCCCCTTTTGTTCCTGAGACAAAGAAATACTTGGTCAGTTGGGAGTCAGAATGGAGTGAGGCCTGTCTTCCTGTGCTGTTTTTTCAGACATGTGGCCTTATTTGTTTTGGTACATTAATAACAATATATATAAATAAAATACCTTAAAATTCTTACAACAGTCCTAAAAGTATATATCTCAAGTGTCAAACGCCAGGTTAAAGAGGTACATCCTCAGCATTTGCCCAAAGCTGTATTGAATAATGAAGATATGAGATGCAGCTCTGTCTGCATACCAGGGCAGTGAGGCAAACTCTGAGGAGACAGCAGTGCTCTCTGAAACCCATTAATCTTCCACCTGCAACTATGGCAACTCCACAATGTCCTGGACCGGAGAGCCCCCTAGAGGCCACCACTTGTATCCAAGGCCAGACATGTGCAATATTGGTGTCGTTGGGATCCGCCTGCCTTGAGAGACAATGGAGTGCGCCTTTGGGGGGTGAAGTCAAACCGCTGTGTCGCCAGGACCGAAGTGGCCTCCCTGGGGCGCAAGCCTGGGCAGTGTGTTAGGAGGTCCTGGGCTACCCAGCCAACAAGACCCCCTTCTCGGCCTCACTGTCATGCACTGGCTGGATGCAGAGGAGGGAGGGGGGTGTTATGTATGGGAACCAATAGGAGCTGTTCAACCACCTTACAGGGCCCACCTCCTGGCGCGACCTAGCCAATTACAGAAGAGCTAGGAGGGCGAACACTCCTATCAGAAACAAGCTAACTAAGGACTCTCTTCCCTGAACACAGTTTTAGGCGGGAGCAAGTCAGTCTGGCTCGGGCAGGCTCACACGCAGCATGGGTTGTTCTTGAGTTCTAGTTCCGTTGTTAATAATAAAGGACATTTGGAACCAACGCTGCCTCTGCCTCTTATCCTAGCTGAGTACTTAACAGGGGGGAAGGCACAAGCTGGGAAATGCCGAAGGGAAAGAAGGCTCGGAGCCGGGGATTGGTGGTCCCATCACCTCCTGGCAAATAGAAGGGGAAGAAATGGAGGCAGTGAGAGATTTCACTTTCTTGGGTTCCATGATCACTGCAGATGGTGACAGCAGTCACGAAATTAGAAGACGCCTGCTTCTTGGGAGGAAAGCAATGACAAACCTAAACAGCATCTTAAAAAGCAAAGACATCACCTTGCCGACAAAGGTCCGTATAGTTAAAGCTATGGTTTTCCCAGCAGTGATGTACGGAAGTGAGAGCTGGACCATCAAGAAGGCTGATCGCCGAAGAATTGATGCTTTTGAATTATGGTGCTGGAGGAGACTCTTGAGAGTCCCATGGATTGCAAGAAGATCAAACTTATCCATCCTTAAAGAAATCAGCCCTGAGTGCTCACTGGAAGGGCAGATCCTGAAGTTGAGGCTCCAGTACTTTGGCCACCTCATGAGAAGAGAAGACTCCCTGGAAAAGACCCTGATGTTGGGAAAGATGGAGGGCACAAGGAGAAGGGGACGACAGAGGATGAGATGGTTGGACAGTGTTCTCGAAGCGACTGGCAAGAGTTTGGCCAAACTGCGGGAGGCAGTGGAGGATAGGCGTGCCTGGCGTGCTCTGGTCCATGGGGTCACGAAGAGTCGGACACGACTGAACGACTGAACAACAACAACAAAAAGATAATATCAAGAATGTATAACCTATTATTGGAGTGGAATTTAAAAGATGAAGTTATAAAGGAACCAACAATAAAATGGTCACAGGACCTGGGTAAAACAATTTATTTAGAAAATTGGGAAAGATTATGAACCCCTAGATATAAACTTTACCGCTTGCTATTTGATAAGAGAAAATATCATGAAAATGTGCCACCGATGGTATGTTACACCAGTGAAACTGGCCAAAATATATAAAAATTATTCAAATAAATGCTGGAGATGTAATGCAGAAGTTGGAACCCTAATTCATATGTGGTGGGGATGTAGGCTAATAAAACAGTTTTGGATAAGAATTCATGAGGAATTGAAACAAAAAAATTTAAATTACAATTCATAAAAAACCAGAAGCATACTTATTTGGATTATTAACAGATGAGATTCCTAAAAACAAGAAGAATATATTTTTATATGGAACAGCTGCGGCAAGATTACTAATCGCAAAAAATTGGAAGACAACAATAGTGCCAGAGTTATCGGAATGGAGATCAAAAATCTGTGAATTCATGAATATGGCAAAATTAACAGCGTCTGTGAGAGGAGGTTCCACTCAGAAGGTCAATAAAGAATGGGAACGTGTCGAAACATACATGGGAAAGTTTGGAAAGGTAAATTAATTATTAGTAAATAATATTAACGGTATATTGCAAGGTAAACGAATAACAATAAGAAATGATTGAATTTAGTGAAGGTGTCTAAACAACACAGCAGAATTAGATAATATACGAACAATACGATTGCATATAGATGAGGGAAGTAGGGAGGAGGGGGAGGGGGAAGAAATATCAAAGATTAAAATAATATAGGATGTTGTATGGGTATTTTTTGTTGATCTGTATGTTTCTTTTTCCTCTCTCTTTCTGTCTGTATGCTTTGTTATGTTTATCAATAAAGATAATTTTTTAAAATAAAAAAGCACGGGGTGCAAACACCATCAATTTCCACCAGGGGGCAGGAGTGACTCCAGATTTAAAATACTGCCATGACCTTTTCAAAACAAAAAATTTTTTTTTACATATGTACACCAGGGGACAGCAGCGACCAAGATTTAAATGCAAGAATCCTCTTCTGCAAATGAAAGTAATATATGCAAACATGTATTCATACAAATAGCCTTTGCTTATTAGATTTCCCCCATTTCTAGATATTCCTCTCATTTCCACCACCCAGTGAAATACAAAATCGTGCATTTTATTAAGAGCAGCATTTATGGAAAATAAAATATTTACCCCACCCCAATGAGCTGCAGAACAAGTTGGAAAAATGTAACTTTACCGGTTTGTATCTGAATTGGATTTAAAATTGTTTTAAAATATGGAATTGTTTTTAATTGTGTGGGTTTTTGTTTTTTAAAAATATATGATACAGTCGTACCTTGGTTTTCGAACAGAATGCGTTCGGCTTCTGAGGCAAAGTTCACAAACCGGAACACCTACTTCTGGGTTTGCAACGTTTGAGTTCCAAGTTGTTTGTGAACTAAGCTGTTCGGAAACCAAGTTATGACTGTAGTTTTTCAGTGTCAGAAGCTGAAGAGGCAACAGGGTTTATTTAGTGAGCAAGAAGAGGTTGTATGTCCTGACCCCCTGGCCAGTGTGCCAAATTCAAGGGTGAACCAGCCCAAGCAAAGTCCAAAGTCCTAAGGCTGAAGGTCAGGAAATGAGTTTCTGGGTCAATTCAAGTCCAAAGTCAGGATGCAAGTACAGTCCCGTGGAGGTCCAGGAGCTGTGGTCCATCAACATGGGCAGATGAGCAGACGCAGGATCTCAGCTCTGCTGCCCTCTTATGCTATGCCTGCTGACTAAAACATCTGGGCTTGATGAGGCAGGTGACCCTCACCTGCTCCCAGCCTACTCCAGTTAAGGAATCACACAGCTCCTCCCAGAACTAGTGAGCTCCACCTGGTCAGTGAGTGAATTGGCCTGTGGGCTCTCGCCTGCCTCTGTCTCCTGGAATGCCCCATCTGCTCCGCCTCAGAGCCCACTGTGTGCATGGAGAGAGGGGCTCCTCTGACTCTGGCGATGGGTCCTACTCCTTTGGCTCCTGCGCACCGACCTCCATCCCCTCGTCCTCCCCTGTCCTCTCCTATTTCCTACACCAACATCTCCTTCACCATCCCCAGGTTGCCCTGGTGTGTCCCTTCGTCAGGATCTACTTCATCCTCATCCTCCTCCCCGTATTCATGACCCCGTGGCAGAGAGCAGTCCGGAAGCGGAGGCTGGAGAGGAAGGGAAGCCAAGAGGCCGGGATGAGAAAGGCTAGTGAGGAAGCCAGGCTGTCTCCCCCTCCTGCAGCAACCAGCTCCCCTCACCCCTGGTCTCCCAGAACCAGAAGAGGGATGAAGAGGGTGGAGCAAAGATTGGCAAAACAAAGGCGTCTCAGATTGCTTTGGAAAGGAACCACAGGAGGAGGAGACCAGCTGGTCCATTGACCTGATCTTACGTTCTTACGTTGAGTCGCAAATAAAAAGAGGAATAGACAGGATATGTTTATTGCCTCTGAGTGTGGAGGCAGAACATCATGGCTAGTAGCCATTAAGAGCCTTATCTTCTGTGAATTGATCCAGTCAAAGACTCAAAGCCACTTACAAACACTACGGCCTAAACGGCTTCGGCCCTGTATACCTGTTAGGATGCTGTCAGCGGCTCCCAGCTGGTTGCCCAGGAAAGTATAAAGACAAGGGAAAGTTTCTTACAGTCCTTCTTTGTTTCAAACTTTACAGAGAGGAGGAGGAGAAGGAGAAGGAGAAGAGTTTGGATTTGATATCCCGCTTTATGACTACCCGAAGGAGTCTCAAAGCGGCTCACATTCTCCTTTCCCTTCCTCCCCCAAAACAAACGCTCTGTGAGGTGAGTGGGGCTCAGAGACCTTCAGAGAAGTGTGACTAGCCCAAGGTCACCCAGCAGCTGCACGTGGAGGAGTGGAGACGCGAACCCGGTTCACCAGATTACGAGTCTATCGCTCTTTAACCACTACACCACACTGGCTCTATAAAGAGTCTGTAGAAACCAGCCGCTTGGATAATGGCGTTGTCCTGAGTGAATCTCTCCCACTTCTTCATTCATCATTCTCATTGTCTCCCCTATGGGTGCTGCTAAGTGCTCTCTGTCTTCAAGCTCTTTGCTCTCCTACTTTTAAGGCTCTCTGGGTTCTGGGAGATGGGTCTGGAATGCTTTCCAATGACAACATGTCAGCCGGGTGTTGCTCTGGCTCTCCCATTATTTCCCAACTTTCTCCCTCCTCTGCCTCTGAGCTGTGACCTCCCTCAAACCCCTGTTGTCTTCCTCTTCTTCCTCCCTGGAAGGGTCAGGATGGGGAGGCGATCTCCACCATTCCTCCTCTGCCCAGTCCCTGACAAATACCCGAAGGAGCGTCTCCACCTCCATCATTCAGCCCGGACACTGAGGTCCAGCACCGAGGACCTTCTGGCGGTTCCCTCACTGTGAGAAGTGAAGCTACAGGGAACCAGGCAGAGGGTCTTCTCGGTGGTGGCACCTGCCCTGTGGAACGCCCTCCCCTCAGATGTCAAAGAAATAAACAGCTATCTGACTTTTAAAAGACACCTGAAGGCAGCCCTGTTCAGGGAAGATTTTAGTGTGTAATGTTATGTTGTGTTTTTACCACTTTTTGTTGGGAGCCGCCCAGGGTGGCTGCGGCAACCCAGTCCAGATGAGCGACATATAAATATATTATTATTATTATTATTATTATTATTATTATTATTATTATTATTATTATTATTATTACAGAAGTACTAGCACCTCTTGCAATTTTGAAGGTGTGTTATATAATATATAACACACCTACAAAATTCCAAGTGATGCTAGTACTTCTGTAATAATAATAATAATAATAATAATAAGAAGAAGAAGAAGAAGAAGAAGAAGAAGTAACAACAACATCTATTTGAAACTAGGGGTCACCCGTGCATTCCTTATGCTTCCCTCTCCCTCTTAATCGGTGTCTGAAATCAGTGAAACTAGCAAATTGGATCTGAATTCAGAGAAAGTGGAAGCAGTGATGGGAGAGAGGAAGGCTGACTGAGAAAGAGGCACGGGGCACTTTGGAAAGCCCTGTGCAGCTGCAGCCTTGCGGAGCAGGTGGCTGAGGGAAGGCAAGCAAGCAAGGGCTCTTGTGTGCGTTTGTGTGTGTGACTTTGCTGCTTCCCTGCCCTCACCTCCCGAGGCAGTTGCCACATTTTGCCTCATGAAAGAGCCGGCCTTGTTGAGTCAGAGTGGACAGCATTAATTCACAGGGCGGTTTGAGAAGCGCAAGGACGACGTTTCACACTTTCCATTGTGACTCCGGCGAATTTCTCAGGGAGGTGTTAAAACACGTCTCCGTAATCTATACGAGTCTTCCCCATATGTTGGTACATTGTTAAATGAATCCAGGAACAGGCTAACTGAATGAAAATGATTTGTATAGGTAATTAAACACACCCAGTAATGAGGATCGCTATCAGAATCATTACCACATTCATTTTGAGGTTCACTTATAGGAATCCAAGGCTGTCCAACGCACAAGCGATAAAACTCCTTATGTTTAGATATATGTTGATAGTTTTACCGCTTTTGCGTTGGACATCCTTGGACCCCTTTGGGAGAAAGCCAGTGTGGTTTAGTGGTTAAGAGTGGTAGAGTCGTAATCTGGGGAACCGGGTTCGTGTCTCCACTCCTCCACATGCAGCTGCCGGGTGACCTTGGGCTAGTCACACTTCTTTGAAGTCTCTCAGCCCCACTCACTTCACAGAGTGTTTGTTGTGGGGGAGGAAGGGAAAGGAGATTGTTAGCTGCTTTGAGACTCCTTCGGGTAGTGATAAAGCGGGATATCAAATCCAAACTCCTCCTCCTCCTCCTCCTCCTCCTCCCCCTCCCCTCCCCCTCTTCTACTACTACTACTAGCAGTTTCAGGAGGAAAGGGAGACAGGGATGATGTACAGCTGAATAAGGAAATGCCTAGTTATGAGATAGTGGAGGAGGAGGGAGATAATCTTCATTTATTTATTTATTTATTTATTTATTTATTTATTTATTTATTTCATAGCCCCATTCAGAGGACAATCCAAACCAAAGATCTGCTGGGATGAATGACTTAGAATCCGGAAGATATCTGACTCCGCTGTCTGGTTTCTGGCACAGTCAGGCTACAATAGAGCCTTCCATCATGCTGGTGAAACACTTTTTAGACATTCATCATTTCATGACACGGTCATTCAGGTCCTCCCTCCCCCGCCAGAATTAGGCCGGTAACCCCACTCCAAAATGGATCTTGTGACAGGAGTAATTTATGCTGTCTTAATTTGAGGGGGGGGAGGAGGAGGAAGTGGTTGAAATCCAACTTTCCTCATCTTCCTGGGCTTTCCTCCCCATTCCTTCCAGATCTGTGCAACGCACCAAGAATCAGACTAGCAAACCCCACCCCACCCCACACCGATTTCATCTGGAAGTTCTGTCGCTTTGCAGTAGTACAACGAATTATTACCAGTCCTGTGCACGAGGCCCTTGTATTTTGATTGCCTTAAAAAAACAACAAAGAAACACCCTTGAATGTCCTAATTATAGCTCTTCCTGTCAAAGTTAGGGAGAGGCCAGGGTTGAGACAGCAGGAAGCCGCGGAGAACCTGGAGGACAGCTGCTCTTCAGCTTTCTCTACTGAGTGGGTGTCTGCAGGTTTCTCCAGAGAAACCAGGAAGCAGAAGTGAAGGAGCATCACTTCCTCAGAGGCTAAAAATAAAGCTTTGGGTGATGGTGGTAGCTTGCCCATGTTGAACAATCAAGGAGAAGCCTCGTTTCTTCAGAGGTGCAGTTATGTAATATTAGATCCTGGGTTTATGATTTAATCTCCCTGCCCACTCTCCCTTTGAATTGTCACGCGCACTACTTCATGTAATTCACAATGTGGTACAACAGCCCTGCCTTATTGTTTTTTTTGGGGGTGGGGTGGGGTGGGACACACCCTCCTGCGCATTTGGCTCATTTCTTCTTCTTTGGCGATCACTCGTAGCCAAATAAGATTGTCTTCCATAAACACGGTTTTAACAATGAGTCCGTAAGTGACTGTGGAGGCCAATTCTGGATCCACACATCCTTCCACAGTGGGGACATAGGTTTCCAGGCAGGAATTGATCACAGTGAGGGTTTGCCAAGCGTGCCTTCCTCTTAGCACATTTCTCCCTTGAGTCCTGAATTTGGTAAAGGCCGTTCCCCAACTGCAGCGCTCGCAGGCCAGTGTTTCCCAGTTGTCGGTGTTTATATAGATTTGCCTTGAGAGAGTCTTTAACCCTCTTTGGTGTGGGAATGTTTAGGGATACAGGAGAGGATATATTGTTTATTATATCCTATTCCAACTTGTGTTAACAAGTCCCAGAACTTAGCAGAGTTTTCATTCCCCTTTTTAAACACACACAGCGGATAGCTTGCTCAGGTTCGCTAGAAACTCTATTATAATACTGTCCTGGTATTTTCACCTTCTAACTCCCTCCTAAAATAAGACACGACACACAGTCTTCTATAAAAGTATAAAGAGTTTACTTACAAGTATCATCTGTTCACAATCGGATCCCAGAAGGCAGACTTTTAGCTTTGAAAATATAATGTACATTAGGAGACTATTCCTTAAGGGCGATAACTCCTTCTCCTCTCTTGGCTGGAGGCCAAGAGAGCATCTTGCCTAAGCACATGTTGCTCTGTTGAAAGCAAGTTGAAAAGAGAGAGAGATGGAGTCTAGTCCCTGTGCTTTTGTCTTTTACCTGCACAGGTGAGGCCACACCCACCTCTGGTTACGCAGAGGAAGCCTGTCCCAGCTCAGGAGAAACAGACATCCCCTTTCTATGTCCACTCTAGGGATGTTGTACTTGACTGCTCCCATGTTTCACATCCCACATTTTGTTGGCCACCGGCATTAGGCTTCCCATTTTTAAGTTCGGAATAGAGTAGTTGCTTTGGAAGACACAGGGCGGGTGCCAATACAGAGAAGGCCCTGTGCCTGGTTCCCTGTAACCTCACTTCTCACAGAGAGGGAACCACCAGAAGGCCCTCGGAGCTGGACCTCAGTGTCTGGGCTGAACAATGGGGGTGGAGATGCTCCTTCAGGTATACTGGGCTGTGGTTTGCTGATGTGGAGGTTCTCTGCCATGCTGCATTTGAAATGATTTGCTACTGGAACTTGTGCTGGTGACCATGCTTTGGATTGCCAAAGGGCAGGATGACACCATGGGGGTGGGGAGGGAAATGGAGCAAAGACAACCCTTTGATGGAGGGGGGATGACAACCATTGAAGGAAGACAAGAAGTGCATCTAAATGTGAGACCGTATTTGCAAGCCTCACTTCACGCCGTTGTGACCGCAGCTAAAAAATACAATAAGACCGGTAAGCAAATTAAGTCAACTCTAGCTTAAACATCGAAACTATAAAAAAAAAGGTAAAAGGAACGAGAGGCTGTTTCCAAAGGGAGATACAAAACTGTACTCTTCCAAATAAGGACTGGCGCCTAAGACCAACAAGTTGGAGTTCCAGAGTGGAAGGCAGGAGAGGATGAAGCAGAAGGAAGCACAGAGCAAGGGGACTGGAAGGAGAAGGAGGAGGAGGAGGAGAAGAAGAAGAAGAAGAAGAAGAAGAAGAAGAAGAAGAAGAAGAAGAAGAAGAAGAGGAGTTTGGATTTGATATCCCGCTTTTCACTACCCGAAGGAGTCTCAAAGCGGCTAACATTCTCCTTTCCCTTCCTCCCCCACAACAAACACTCTGTGAGGTGAGTGGGGCTGAGAGACTCCAGAGAAGTGTGACTAGCCCAAGGTCACCCAGCAGCTGCATGTGGAGGAGAGGAGACGCGAACCCAGTTCACCAGATTACGAGTCTACCGCTCTTAACCACTAAACCACACTGGCACTACACCACACTGGAGGTGGGTGCAAGGCCTCCCTCCCAAGGTAGCCACACAATCCCCCCCCCTCAGGCAAAGTGAGCAAGGACAGGATGAGATGGAGAAGAGGGGAGGCGTGAAGAAAGATGTACAGTGGTACCTCAGTTTTCGAGCGCCTCGGAAGCTGAACGTTTCCGTTTTTGAACGCCGAAAACACAGAAGTAATTGCTTCCATTTTCAAACGCGCCTCGGAAGTCGAACGGCTTCTGCTGCATGTTTTTCAATTTTCTCCATAGACTTTGCCGACCGCCCTTTGTGTCTCAGTTGTCGAATGTTTTGGAAGTCAAACAGTCTTCCAGGATGGATTACGTTTGACAACCAAGGTACCACTGTATATATTTGCTTTGATAAGCTGAAACGATGCCGCCCCCTGCATTTCAAACCAACTTTCCTCTTTGCCGTGGTCACCTTCTGAGGCCCTTCTCTGAAAACCTCCACAGCCTGAGGTGAGGAGGGGACAGGGTTTTTTTCAGTGGTTGCACCCCACCTCCAGAATTTCCTCACTGGGGTGGCTCACCTCCTTTGATAAAAAACCTCTTTGAGTGCTGTTATTTGATTGATTGTTTGTTTGTTTGGTCTGTTTCAATTACACCGAAAATAAATGTTATGAAATAAAAACAAAACAAGTAAACATCTCACACTTTTTAATTTTCTCAGGTTGTTTAATTTTTCTTGGGCTTTCATTTCAACGTGCAGGTTGGTGTTTTTTTTAAAAATACCATTTTACTGTTTTTACTCCTGTTGTTGACTTCAGTTTCTATTGAAGCAGAAGATGTATGTTCTGTTGATGTAATACTACAGTATATAAAAATCAATATAGGAACATATATAGTCCAGTATCCAGTTCTCACAGGGGCTGACAAGATGCCTGTGGGAAGCCCAAAAGCGCACACACACACGACAAAATTGCCTTAGCACCAGTGATAGTGGCTGCTAAACAGGAGCCCTCTCACATACCAGTAGCCTTAAATGAGGAGGATCCATCTTCAACCCCAGCCAGTGCTACATGTAATAATATGTCTGCTTTCTGATTCCTTTTGCTTCTTTCCCCTTTCTTTGTATCTTATTTCTCACACACACACACACACACACACACACACACACACACAAACTTTCTGGCTCTTTCCCCTTCTCTCCCCATTTTCTGCCCAGCTTTGTGCTTTTTCTTTCTTAATAGCCATAGTTGTTTCCCAGTTTCTGTTTCGGTCATTTGCCCTTGGGTTACCCTAGCAAGGGGGACGAAGGATCTCCTCGGGCAAATAGAAAATGGAATTCAGAAGAGGGAAGAGAGAAAAGCTTATGAGAATCAAGCAACCACTCCTTTGTGCCCAGATAACCGGTTTATAGAGTGTTCATCCTGACTGTTTTGCACAAACTCTGTCGGAGGTTATATGAGGCGCACTGTTAATTTGTTCTTTTTTTTTCTCTGTGGAGGTTATACAACACCCTCTGTTTATAGATCACTCCTCTGGATTTGTTTGCACCGAGCTGATATGACTTCCCATCAGTGGATTGTTATCCCACACCTTCTACAGCATTTCCTCATTGCCTTCCTGCGCTTTCCCCATCACTTTCCTTACAGCAAAAGTCTGCTTGGCGGAAATGATGCGGTGTCTCCTCCACTCTCCTAGACATACTGTATGCTTAATTAGGGGTGGTTCCCCCCTCCCCAATAAATAAACAAACAAACAAACAAACAAACAAATAAATAAATAAATCCACCTCTGAACTAATTTGAGACTGGATCCAGAGCAGGGTGAGTGGTACACAGGTTGGACCAGAGTGGGTCAGCTTAATTGGGGCCCCTTGGATTGGTGCCATAAGGAGGATTTAGAGAGGGCTGTGAACAACTTTATCTGTAACATCACTTTTATCTGCTGCGTTTATTATTATTATTATTATTATTATTGTTGTTGTTGTTGTTGTTGTTGTTGTTATTGTTATTGTTACTTTTTCATTTATTCTTCTGCTTATTTAGGGTTGCCAGACACCTGGATTTCCCCAGACATATCCATGCTTTGGACGTCGGAAACTGCGTCTGGGCGGGAATCGCTTTAATGTCTCCCAAAACTTTCCCTTCAGATGGCAACCAGACTGAAACTGCCAGACCTGACGCCAGACCGAAACTGCCTTCTTCAAATGTGCAGATATGACTTATAAAATTAAACAGTGTAAAGATGAATTCATGGTCGTAGAGGGAAGTGATAACTCTGTGGTGAAGCACCCGCTTTGCATGCAGAGCTCCCAGGTTCAGTCTCTTCCAAGTGGGGCTGGGAGATCTAAGTACTGTAAGGCTCTCTGGAATCCACTGCTAGAGCCACTCCTGATCAGCACAGACATTCCTGAGCTCGATGGAGCAATGGTTTGACTCAGTATAAGGAAGTTTCCTATAACAGACCTATCAGTGGCTATAAACACTAAGCCATGTTGGCTAAATGGACCGTCCATGTGCAGATGCCAGAATCGGGGTCAGATAACAGGAACGGAGAGTTCCCCGGGAAGAGGGATTGGCCGATAAACCACTCTGGGAATTGTAGCTCTTTGAGGAGAATAGAGGTCTCCAAAGGAGTCTTAGCACCCTTCACAAACTGCAGCTCCCAAGATTCTTTGGGGGGAAGCCATGACTGTTTAAAGTGGTATAATACTGCTTTAAATGTGTGGTGCGGATGGGACCAGACCATACCCTTTTTATGGACAATACCATTTAGACAGTACGGATATAGAGAGATCAGTGGTCTGGCTCTGTACAATATATGGCGACTTCCTAAGCTCCATTTGTACACAGGAAAATGTCTGAACCAGAAGTAGGCAACCTAAGCCCCGTGGGCCGCTTGGTCATTTAGCCAGCCCACGAGCCGCCCCTGAACCGAGCCGCCCGCTTGGCGAGTCCCTGCGCGCTGTGCTAAACCGACACAGTGCGGTGCGGGGACTCGCTTCTGCGGCGCCGGAAATCGTGTCTGCAGATGCCTAAAATCATGTCTACACGGTCGCCGGAAATCGCGTCTGCGCAGACACAGACGCCAGAAATCACGTCTGCACAGACGCTGACGCTGGAAATCGCGGGCGTGTGCACTCATGCGCACAAATGATCCGGCCCACAAAGGGATCTCTGCTGGAGTGAACCGGCCCAGGCGAGGTAAACCTTGCCGACCCCTGGTCTGAACGGTCCTTCCTTGAAAACACAAACTGTAGAATTGCAGTTGCCATTGATACCGGCAGAGGGTGATATTTTGCCATGTCAGCTACCTTCCTACACCTCCGTAGATTAACGATAGAGGCGACACCAGTGCTTAATTCATGAAGAGAGATGCCTGGGGCCCAGATCCTCTTGAGAAGTTCATACTCTGTGACTTAGAAAACTCTCGTCTCCCGCTCACAAACAGATGGCGCCTGGTTGGGATTGCTCAGTGGTGACGTGGAAAGTGGCTCTAGGCTCCTTATCGCTGCCCATGTTCCTGAACGAAGCACCAGCCTACAAGATAGGTTCAAATCAGGGGTAGCCAACGTGGCACCCTCAATGCGTTGCAGAGTCCCTTGGGCGGAGACAGGAGGGAGAATGACTGAGGTCATGTACGCACCATGCATTGCAAGCACATTCAAAGTACACAATTGCCCTAAAAGAATCCTGCAGTTTGTGAAGAGGGCTGGGAACTGCAGCTCTGTGAGGGGAAAACTACAGTTCCCATGGTTCTTTGGGAGACACCGTGTGCTTTTCACGTGTGGTGTGCACACAGCCAAGAGTGCCTTGTCAGTGATGACTCCCTGCTTCTGGGATTGACAGGCCTGGCACCCAGTTTGTCATCATTTCAAGGTCAGGCCAAGACTGCTTCCTTCTTCCAGGCCTTCCGATTCTTACTCTTGGTATGGTTTGTGCTGCTGTTGCCGTTTAAACTGTATTGATCTCCTTCCCAGTCTATCAATCAGAACTGTCATCTACCCATCTATCTACCTGATGTTTAAAAATGGTAGTTGCCCTGGGAGTACTTTGCATTGAAGGTGGGATAGATCAGTGTTGAAAATAATGGTGAATATATATATATATTTAACCCCTCTTGTTGCATAAGGAGATGATATAAATGATTGCACTATTATGGAATGCAGAATTTCGCCCTTGTGTAGTTGGGATTTCTGCATGGGCTCAGCCAATTCCCTTTGTGTGTAAAGGTCTCTCTCTCTCTCTCTCTCTCTCTCTGTGTGTGTGTGTGTGTGTGTGTGTGTAAGCTCAGACGCACCCTTTAGTCTAGTCCTCCCCTTTGGATAGACATCATCACTTGAGGGATCATAGCCCATATTTATCGTTTCTATAGAAAAGTGATATCCACACTATACAGACCCAGCCCTACCAACAATTCTGGGAAGTGCAGTTTTCCCATGCCAGAGCTACAATTCCCAGCACCCTTAACAAACTGCAGCCCCCAGGATTCTTCGGAGGGAGAAAATGGAATGGAACTGACCAAAAGACTTGAAGAATGCCGAGGGGGGGTATCAAATAATGGAGCAGAAAGTGGTTTTCTAAAGAGAATTTTGGGGCTGGTCCTACCATTAGGAAGAGCTAACCAGCCACCTCAGGAGAAGCCCATTTTGGGTGTCACAAAAAGGAAGCCGGTTGTTGATTATTTACTTTACCACTGTTGTGTTTTTATTGGGAGGGAGAGGCGCTTGAGGGAATATTCTGCCTCAGGTGGCAAAATAACTTTGGCCAGCCATACATACCTTGACTTGGAGCATGTGCTGTTTTGCCTCAGGCAGTGAAACTTCTCCTCCGTTTCGGTTTCCAAACCTTTAGAAAAACAGAGGGCAGTTTGGAATCGCCAGGGTGAAATTGAAAGTATGAACTTCCCCGCTGCCCTGACAAGACAAATGTGAAAACCAAGAAAGGGCTAAAATTCCTGCGGTGAGGTAATTGTAGTAGAACGGCTGGGATTTTTTCGGCCTTGGCAAACCCAAGATGGCAAAATGAGTGATTTATTTCTACACCCAGGCTGACTTCTGCAGCCTTTGCTATTCTCATTGCGCACTTCCACAGTGGCAGTCGTAATGCCCGTCACTTCAGTCCCATTGTGTTCAGTGGAGCATACTGGCTTCTGAGAAAGCGTGGCGAGAATTTGCAGTGCTCGGGAGAGCTTGCCTAGGTCACGACTGCTCAAATGCGGTCATGGGTTGGTAGCCAATGCAGGGGAACAACAACCCTGTGAGGTAGTTTAGGTTGAGAGACTGTGTCTGGCCCAAGGCCAAATTTCAAAACGTAACCATCACCCATTTTTTTGTGACGATGTGCCCAATGCTCGCATCGTACGGGATGCCCCCCTTAGCTACGATTTGTTTGTTTTAAAAAAAGGCTGTGAGGGGTTTATAATGTGACTAAAATTAGAGGAGGTGAGGGGTGGGCCTTAGGGATTTCATTACACTCTGCTTGTGAAACATGGACCACTTATAAATGCCAACTCTTTCAAAGATTCCATCAACGGCATCTCCGAAAAATTTTACACATCGTTTGGGAAGACAGGCGAACTAATACCTGTGTACTGGAAGAAGCAAAGATCACCAGTGTTGAAGCAACATCAACTTCGTTGGACTGGTCAAGTTGTGCGGATGCCTGATTATCGTCTTCCAAAGCAACTACGCTATTCTGAACTTAAGAATGGAAAGCGTAATGCTGGTGGTCAACAAAAGAGGTTCAAAGACTGTCTCAAGGCAAATCTAAAAAAATGTAGTATAAACACCAACAATTGGGAAACACTTGCCTGCAAGCACTCCAACTGGAGAACAGCCTTTACCAAAGGTGTCATGGGCTTTGAAAACAAAATCGAAAATTCTTTCTAGTAGCACCTTAGAGACCAACTGAGTTTGTTCCTGGTATGACTCAGGACGCAAGGGAGAAACGCGCTAAGAGGAAGGCACGCTTGGCAAACCCTCACCGTGATCAACTCCCACCCAGAAACCATTGTCCCCACTGTGGAAGGACATATGGATCCAGAATTCGCCTCCACAGTCACTTACGGGCTCATTGTTAAAACTGTGTTTATGGAAGACAATCTTTCTTGGCTACTAATGATCACCAAAGAAGAAGAAGACACTCTCCTAATTTTAGCATGGTCTTAGACAATTTATTTAAATACCACATATCCTACATGGGCTTCAAACCCTCGGTGATCTAGGGACTCCCCTGCATGCAAAGACAGGCTCCGAAGGATTGAGCGACGAGACAAAGAGGAGGAGGAGGAGGAGGAGGAGGAGGAGGAGGAGGAGGAGGAGGAGGAGTTTGGATTTGATACCCCGCTTTTCACTACCCGAAGGAGTCTCAAAGCAACTAACATTCTCCTTTCCCTTCCTCCCCCACAACAAACACTCTGTGAGGTGAGTGGGGCTGAGAGACTTCAGAGAAGTGTGACTAGCCTAAAGTCACCCAGCAGCTGCATGTGGAGGAGCGGGGAAGCGAACCCGGTCCCCCAGATTACGAGTCTACTGCTCTTAACCACTACACCACACTGGCTCTCATGGGCCCAATGTTCAAGAAGGCAGCTTCTGCACGTCCTGTAAAGGGAAGCGAGGGTTAGTTGGGGAAACTCTCAGAATAAGGAAAACACTGATCCTACACATTCGCTGCCTTGTGGGATATCTTAGGGAGAGGAAATGGCTAAGGAGTAAACCCTACACAAATCCAGAGTGGGGTCCTTAAGACGGTTGGATGGTGCCTTGTACGCCTCCTTATAGCAAGTCCTGCAGCCAAGCTGGTCCCAAACGTTTTACTCTGCTTTCCTTTGGACCACATCAGTGAGGCTGAGAGGGGTGGTGGTCTTGTCCTCTGGGCAGCCCAAGACCTCCATAAGCACTGCCCAGGCTTGCGCCCTGGGGAGGTCACTTTGGTGCTGCTAATGCAGTGGCTGGCTTTACCTCCGGAGGCGCACTCCATTGTCTCTTGAGACAGACGGATGCCAACAGTTCCCCAACAATTGTCAAGGTGGCTTCTAAGCGGTTTAAAAACAACCACAAAACAGTAGCAGCAGCAGCAGCAATAAACGAACAAAGCAATTTTGCCAAAACATCAAACGTCTGCAATTAATATCAACAATAAAACAAGCCCGTTAAAACGGCGCAACCATTGGAAGACTCAAAACAACAATTTAAAACAAGGCAAGTTCAAGTTGGGAGATCCAAGCATGTCAAAATGTTGGGTGTGAAAAATGGCGTCAGGGAGAAACAGTAGGTTTCCCAAAAGGCTCAACGGGTGTCAGAAGAAGAAGAAGAAGAAGAGTTTGGATTTGATATCCCGCTTTATCACTACCCGAAGGAGTCTCAAAGCGGCTAACATTCTCCTTTCCCTTCCTCCCCCCACAACAAACACTCTGTGAGGTGAGTGGGGCTGAGAGACTTCAGAGAAGTGTGACTAGCCCAAGGTCACCCAGCAGCTGCATGTGGAGGAGCGGAGACACGAACCCGGTTCCCCAGATTACGAGTCTACCGCTCTTAACCACTACACCATGCTGGCTCTCAGGAATTTAATTTTTGGAAATGTGGCAACCCTACTGATTTGATCCTGGGATTTCCCACTTTTCCTTAGGACTTCCCTATTTCCACCGGAGAAATGTTGGAGGGTATGTGAGGATATGTAACAAAAAAAAGCATAACATCACTATAACGTAACACTAAATAAACAGTGAAGAGTTTGTTTAACATGTATGAACATTGAAGTGAGTGTGAAACTCACCACCCTTGAAGCCCACTGGCTGATACTTAGACCTAGTACTCATCCCAGACATGAGTGGACATTTAGCTCTGGGCTGAATCACTTCAGACTTCAGGTAGATGACATAATGCTCCTTCATAGAGAACAAGCATATCTAGCCTTTTCCTGATGTGCTAGTTTTCCGTGCGAGAGGGTTTTGTTGTTGTTTTGTTGTTGTTGTTTTTTACGGGAGGAAGTCTGTATGTAGAAGCACTGAGCTCTCACTTGCAGCCTGGAAGAAGACGGCCCAGTTCTAAATTGGAATTAGGCCAGAGAGATGGGAACATCCAAGTTCCTGGTGGATTCCTTAGCCGGGCAGGTAATCCCAACATGTGCTTCCTGAGTCAAAAAAAAACCCAGGACAATTTCCACTTCAGTTTCAGTGACCTGTACAGTCCTTGGCCATTTCCACTTCTTGTTATCTTCTACTTTCCTATGCTGGAGAGACAACTTCCTTTCCTACAGACGCTCTCAGGTGTTAAGGCCCCTTTTGGTAGTTTCATCTCCTAGGAATTCCCTCCTTCATTGTACGGTTTTTGTGATAAGCCAATTTCAATTCAAACTTTATTTGCGTAGCCGACTGGCCATAGCATCTAAAAGACAAACACCAACAAAAATACAACTAATATGGTTACCAATAAAACCTTATAACCTATTAAAACTCAAGGTAATAGCTCCTTGGAACTTAGCATAAATAGTAAAATAATAATAATGATAATAATAATAATATCCTATGCTGGGAATCCGGATGACAACACTGTTGTCGTTCAGATAGCAGCTCTCAATCTCATTGCTCTCTCGATAAATCTGGCAACCTTCTCTGTTATCGAGCTGTTCTGGTCGGCTAGAAGTGAAAACAATTTGGCTTCACAAGAGCGGCCCGGGATGGCAGATAGGAGCGGCGTGATGGTCTCATCCCTCAGGTCTTTATATAGGGGGCAGGACAAGAGTACGTGTGACACAGTCTCTACATAGCCGGATCCACAGGGGTTTGTGATAAGCCAATGATGCGCCTCCGCACCCTCGCCCTGGGACCCACCCCATCCTTCTGGTTGGAAGTTGTTTCCACCGATTTTAATCTTGTCTACTTATGCTGTTGTAACCCACCCTGATGACGACGACCCCGATGCTAATAATAAAAAGGGTGGGAGGTTTAATAACATTCAGACCCACCCAAAACTTTGTGAATCTAGTGAGGACATCTCCCACTCCTTTCTAGGTTATGCGAGCAGCCTAGACGCAAACTTCTCTCTTGCTATGCTTCAGCCCCTGTCAAACAGACACCTCCAGGACCAGATATGTACATTACCAACCAAGGAGCAAATTCTGCTCTGGGATCTAAGAAAATACAAGCCAGACTTCAAAAAAAACAACAACTTTGGGTTGGGTTGGATGAGCTTTTGTTCTACTGGATTCTTATTACAGTGGAACCCCGGATTGTGCACACCCCGGGTTGTGGATGTTCGAGTTAAGAACGCCTGCAACCTGGAAGCGTTTCTGGCACACACACAACCCGCGCGCAACTCCCGGATGCGCAGAAGTGCTCAAATCACGCTACTTCCAGGTTTTTTGGGGGGTTGGGTGTTCGCGTTACACACGTCCGTGTCACGTAGAGCAATCCGAAATGGATTGCATGCGTAACATGGGGTGCCACTATACTTATATAGCTTAGGAGGCAACAACACATGATTTATATTGGGGGCGGGGTAGGGAGGGAGTATATTTTTTCTCTTTCCTTTTGTATCTGTTTGCTGAATATGTAAAAAGCGATGGTTTACTTGCTGTACAGTGGTACGTCTGGTTAAGAACTTAATCTGTTCTGGAGGTCCGTTCTTAACCTGAAAAACTGTTCTTAACCCGAGGTACCGCGCAATTTCTGTTCTCATCCTGAGGTAAATTTATTAACCCGAGGTACTACTTCCGGGTTAGCGGAGTCTGTAAGCTGAAGCGTTTGTAACCTGAAGCGTTTGTAACCACTGTATTTATATTGTGGTGGCCTATTGGCTTTGACCAATGAATTTTATTCTGGTGGTGATGGTGACAGACACCCTGTCTAACGCCCACCAAGTCTCCTGATTCTAACATCCTGAGATGCAGGGGGTGGCCCTGGTGAGAGAAGGGCAAGGCCTGCTGTTACCTCATCTGCGTACATACCATACGTTTAAAGCACACACACACACACACACACACACACACACTATCCTGAGAACAGTAACAGAGCTCCCGGGGGCATTGGAAAGGTGCTTTATGGAGCATTAATTTCTTTCTACCCTTCCCATCTTCTGATTCAGGGCCACCTCAATACATTTTGGCGCCTGAGGCAAACCACAAAAGGGCGTCCCCCTCCCTGCCAGGGAAGGAAGGGATGATTGAAGATCTACATCGGGGTTTGCTGCCCCCGTGGATCGTGCCACCTGAGGCAATCGCCTTGCCCCGCCTCATGGGTGAACTGGTCCTGTTCTGATTAGTCTGGGATTTTGCTTTGGGGAAGGGGTCTGAAGAGAAACCGAAATGATGCATATAATAGGTAAAGAAAAGGTAAAGGTAAAGGACCCCTGGACATGTAAGTCCAGTCACAAGGCGACTATGGGGTGGTGGCGCTCATCTTGCTTTCAGGCCGAGGGAGCCGGTGTTCGTCTGGCTTTCCGGCTCATGTGGCCAGCATGACTAAACTGCTTCTGGTGCAACGGGACACTGTGACAGAAACCAGAGCACATGGTACCTATTTATCTACTTGCACTGGTGTGCTTTCGAACTGCTACGTTGGCAGAAGCTGGGACAGAGCAACGGGACCTCACCCCCATCGCGGGGATTCAAACCGCTGACCTTCCGATCAGCAAGCCCAAGAGGCTCAGTGGTTTAGACCACAGCGCCACCCACTCCCCTTAAATGCATATAATATACCCGTGCCAGACAGCCACTGATTCCAAAAAAGGCTTTTTGAACCTGTCTGTTTTATGGGCAGGTTCTGAACACTCTTCTGCTTCCACGCAGCAGTTAAAAGAAAAAGAAAAAAGTATCCCTAGACGGTTAAGTCCAGTCAAAGGCGACTATGGGGCGCAGTTCAGAGAGAACTCGCTGTTCCTCAGGCATGCAGGTTTTGTGCAATGGATATTGGATAATTCTGATGAAAACAGAAAAAGGAGCAGAAATTGCAGTTCATTATTCGCATCAGAACTGGAATGGAAATCAATCCAGCAAATACGATCAATACTACTTGTTTTAGTTGCTTTCAGTCAGCAAACGATACATAATTGATTGTGCCCCCCCTTTTTTCAATGTATTTGCACTGAAATGAATCAAGTTGGAACAACATCATGGCAACATACTTTATGCAAATGATATAAATCACGCAAATTTCCTAATTTTGTCACAGTGGGCAGTGTGAGAATAACAGAAGGCGAACCGCAGGGGAACAGAAGCAGCACTGCGACGAACACAGGGCGGAAGGGAAAGCGATGCCTTCTTACATCTGTAGCATCTGCAAAATGTCATCTTCATCATAATGGCATCCCATAGTCCCCTCCCCACCATTTAATCCAGATTTAATGTTTCTGCGGGATTTGTTTTTTTTACATAGGAGCTTGATGAAGTGCTGTGTGGATGATGCTGGGCAAAGCCTGCATGCACGGAGAGCACCATTTGCACAATAATTTGCCAGGTTGAAGCGCCTCTAGTAAAGAGCATTACTGTACATATAACTCAGCCTTGCATCAAAACTAAGTTCAGAGCAGTTTGCGAGGTTAAAAAGAAGAAGACAGAATCACAAGGATGGGACTAGGAAGCTAAGCAGGTCTGGGGTTGGTCAGGGTCTGGATGGGAGACCTCCAGGCAGAGGGCCTTGGGCTCCATAATCAAAGATTGCGAGGAGGTGAAAATTAGTAAGCAAACAAATGAATACATAAAACATAAACAAGCACCTGTGCGGTGCCGGTGTATTGCCTTCATCCAATGTACGGCTTGCAGCAGGGGTGCCAACCTGAATAAAAGATTTGGGGTGGCCCAGGTAAGCTCCACCTGGCACAATTCATCACATGATGCTGCGCATACATGCCATTTGAATGGCAATGCCCATCAACTTTCGGGGAGGGCGGCCCCCTCAAATATTTTATGGGGGGTCTGAAGGGACCTCGGCCCCTAGATGTTGGCTCCTATGGCTTGCAGCACCTTTTAGATGTGGGAAATGTCAAAAGGAGTGGGGGGGGAAATGACTCAATGCCCCGCCCAACCGGGCTTCTCCCTTTTAAAGGCATGAGATCTGACCTCAGGCCTCATGTGCCACGTTCCACCCCTGCCCCTGGAAGTTTGGGGGCTCGTGACCCAGGAGAGGGCATTCTCTGTGGCAGCCCGTAAGCTGTGGAATCCCCACAGAGATGCATGTGGCACCTCTCTGTTGCGAAATGCTGAAGACCCACCTCTTTGCCTCTGGCCTTGTTTTAAATAATTACAATACTGTTGTTGTTGTTATTATTATTATTATTATTATTATTATTATTATTATTATTATTATTATTTGCAACCTGTCCTGGGACCTTGTGGCTGATGATGATGATGATAATGTTAATGTGTGGTTTGTAGCTAACACCATTCTCTCAATGGTAGGGCAAAACAGTTTGCTCCTTGAACACGGGAATCTGCTAAACACCAAGTCGAGCTGTTTTCTCTCTAAGCTAGTACTGCCTATCCTGGCTGGAAGCCAGGGTGTTGTGTGTGTGTGTGTGTGTAGGGGTCCTACCCTTCACTTCAAATCACCAGCACCCAGGCCCTTGCAGAGCCAGGCAGAGGCCCGGACCAGGTAGATAATGTGCCCCCCCTTTTTTACCCTGTGGATCTCCAAAGTCTTATAAATAAGTAAGTATATAAATAATTTTCACAAAAGTCATGCTGACAAATAATTTTATTTCAAGGCTTGAACTGTATCTGCATATAAAGACAAAATGGAAAATATAGATATACTATACAATAGTGCTTTTTAAAAAATACATAGGGGAAAGGATTATTTTAAGTTGTTGTTGTTCAGTCGTTCAGTCGTGTCCGACTCTTTGTGACCCCATGGACCAGAGCACGCCAGGCACGCCTATCCTTCACTGCCTCCCGCAGTTTGGCCAAACTCATGTTAGTAGCTTCGAGAATACTGTCCAACCATCTCATCCTCTGTCGTCCCCTTCTCCTTGTGCCCTCCATCTTTCCCAACATCAGGGTCTTTTCCAGGGAGTCTTCTGTTCTCATGAGGTGGCCAAAGTACTGGAGCCTCAACTTCAGGATCTGTCCTTCTAGTGAGCACTCAGGGCCGATTTCCTTGAGAATGGATAGGTTTGATCTTCTTGCAGTCCATGGTGCTCTCAATTTAAGTATTTACATTTAACTAATGGTGAGCGATTGTGAATATGCTGACCGAGGCCCCCTTTGGAATCGGAGGCCCCGGGGCCCAGGTGGCCCATATGACACCCGCCCCCTGCCAGCACCAACACCACGCTGCTGCCACAGAGAGCCTTTTTTGGGGGATGCCCCTTTAAGCAGCTGGCTTCCTATTACCAGTTTCCTCTCTCTGTTACAGCCTTTTTCCTCTTCCTCTTGGGAGCCTCGCTCTGTGGGCGGGCGGGGAAGTTTGAATGGCTGTCCCAGAAAGAGTTTAAAAGGCAGAGCCAGCAGCAGCCCTGAAGTACTCGCTCTCCTCTCCAACAAGCTCCAGAGGAAGTAAAGGAGGGTCGAAGGAGGCAGGCAGACACGCAGAGAGGAACCGGCGCTCATTCACAAAGCGAACTCAAGCCACAGAAGAGCAGGAGCGACACACACACCTGCTGCGACAACTATTTTTTCCTTAGCTGGCAGAACCCTCCGAACGGGTGTAGCTTTTGGCAAAAGTCCGCTCGCTAGGTTGCCTCGCGAAAGCGCCTCTTGAATCAGCTGCTTTTGCCTCTTTTTGATCTAAACTCGTGGCTGAAATCCGCCTGGCGAAAAAAAAAATTGCCCGTCGCTTTCCACCTGTTGATTTGAAACCCTTCCTGGATCCTTCCACCTCGTGCCAAGCGACGGCGGCAGCAGCAGCGCATCTCTTGACCGAAACGCACCGGCCAGCCATGAGCTCCGAGCATTTGGTGTACGACGTGGAGAAAGGGAGCAACGTGGTCGTGGTGCGCGAAAAGCCGCAGGAAGAAAACCGCTGGAAATGCCTCAGCATCTGTTCCCTCCTGCTGCTGCTGGGCGCCACCTTCGTCTTTGCGCTTTTGCAATTTGGCGCTTTCAAGCAGTCCGAATCCCAGGTAAGGGACATTCGTATCTCTGCGCGTCTCTCTCTCTGTGTGTGTGCGGGAGAGGTGGAAAGAGATCAGGGGTTGGTCGGTCTTCTTTAGTAAAAATATTCGCTGGGTTTGCATGAAATTTGCGAAGACGTTCTAAATCCCCAGAGAAGGGAGGGAATGCTTATCACCGTCACTGAATGATGAAAAGAGGAGATACAAATGGATTAAAATAAACGAATGAAAAATAAAATAAATAGCTCAGAGTTGTTGGCAATCACCACCACAACGACCAATGAATTCGCGCTATTTTAATTCGAGTTGGTCCCCCTCCCCAACAAGTCCATTGATGGGTGCTGAAAGATTTAGGGACACACTGAATGCGTCAAGTTGATTAGGAGCGCCGTTGCCTTCTAAAAGTTTTAAAAGTTAAGGGCTTTTAAAATTAAGGATCCCACGGCGAATTAAAAATAATAATAACCAAGATTATGATATTCGAATTTAATTAAATAAAAAAAAATGGTTACAATTGGTGATCTGCTTGAACTCAGCCCACCACCACCTCTGGGGCTTATCACCAAACATGTGCCCGTTGCATCTCTGCAGGGTAGTTAATGTGCACTTAGCTCTTTTTTACTCTGTAGTTCTGCCTATTTGGAAAGCTGTGTTAATCTTACACCCCAAACATGCCTCCGACATATCGGACTTTTCTAGCTCCTGCTCATTTTGCACTATCACTCACTATATTGTTCATTGTTGTTGCTACAAATGTATTTACCCTGTTTCCCCATTTCTTTCTTTGTCCAGGACTCTAAGGAAAACGGAAGCCCATTTTCTGGTAAGTTCTTCCTAACGGCAATTTTTTTTTTCTTAAGAGAAACCTCCCCATTCTGTCAGGGCAATGGATTTCGGGGTGCAAGGACTTTGGCTCAGTTTTAAAGCACATGGCTTCCCCCCAAAGGATCATGGGGACTGTAGTTTACTCTTAAAAAGCTACAATCCTTGCCCCCTTTAACAAAGTACAGTTCTCAGGAGTCTTAGGAGGATTGCCATGTGCTTTCAGCATATGCTGTGTACAGCAGCCTCTCTGATTCTCAAAACCAATGTCCACGTTTGGCAACTGCTCAGAGAGGCACCATGTGCTTATCATATGCCTTTTGCACCATGTTACACTTGCTGGGTCTTGGGGTTGTAGTCAAATGCACATTCGATCCCACAAGCCTGAGGTCCCCCAGGGCTAGACCATCAGTACTGCAAGTGCCTAAAATGCTGGTTCTCCAACCAACTGAAAATGCTGCAGTAGCAGAAACAAAATAAAAAAAATTCTTTCCAGTAGCACCTTAGAGACCAACTGAGTTTGTTCTTGGTATGAGCTTTCGTGTGCATGCACACTTCTTCAGATACACTGAAACAGAAGTCACCAGATCCTTAAATATAGTGAGGGAGTGGGGAGGGGTATTACTCAGAAGGTGGGAATGGGTGATCAGCTGATAGGTGTGGAAAACCTGTTGACGGCTGCAATTAGTCTTGCAGGGAAAGGCAAGGGGTGAGATGGCTAAAGATAGCTTTGTCATGTATAATGAGATAAGAATCCAATGTCTTTGTTCAGACCAGGCTTCTCCATAGTTTTAAGTTTGGTGATTAGTTGCAATTCAGCCACTTCTCTTTCCAGTCTATTTCTGAAATTTCTTTGTATTAAGACAGCTACTTTGAGATCTTTTATGGAATGTCAATCTCCCATACCAAGAACAAACTCAGTTGGTCTCTAAGGTGCTACTGGAAAGAATTTTTTTTATTTTGTTTCGACTATGGCAGACCAACACGGCTACCTACCTGTAGCTGCAGTAGCAGGTTAGCCCAGCCCCGTGTGGGATCCTTAAAGCAAGGAAGTTGAGAAGATGCATTGTCTCACCACCTGTCCTCTTTTTGTCTTTGCAGGAGGGTTGCCACAGACAATGAAAGTGCAAGCCTTGATGTCCAGGAAACCAGCTGCCCATGCCCTAGGTGAGAGGGATTTTCTAAGCTGCTTGAAAGGGGTTTGTTGCGAGCAAATGATCACAGAGTTGTTGAGCATATGAAGTGCTTTAAAATATTGGCCCAGTTGGGTTAGGATAACAGGTGATGGCTGGTCGAAACTTAGCCATTGAACTTCCATTTGAATCTGGGTTCCCCACAGCCTGACTCATCAGTTAATCCAGGCCTCCTGCAAAATCAGGCACTGAAACATATCCACCAAACAGGGACATCCTATTCCATACCCTCCAGCATTTCTCTGATGAAAATGGGGGGGGTGTCCTATTCCATACCCTCCTACATTTCTTTGGTGGAAATGGGGACGTCATACCATACCCTCCAACATTTCTCCAATGAAGATAGGGACACCCAGGGCTTTTTTTTCAATTGGAACTCACCAGAACTCAGTTCTGGTAGCTCTCAGGTGGGCGCCATTGTCGTTCCAAGAGGACAAAGGAGGGGTTCGTGGTGAGTTCTGGTACCTCGTTTCTAGAAAAATAGCACTGAGGACATCCCATGGAAAAGCGTGACATTCCGGGATCAAATCAGAAATTGGAACGGCTTCTGTAAATCCGGGACTGTCCCTGGAAAATAGGGACACTTAGCATTCCGTTAAGCCTCTCTGAGACACCAAAGCTTGGCCTTTCTCCCATGTAGTTGCTGCCAGAGTTTTGTGGGGCCACACACACACACACACACTCACACTCACAGGTTAATGTGGTTTTGCCCAATGGCCTGTCATTGCAAGGATTGGACTTCTGCTCTCCGCTCCACCAAAGCGCTAGGTCAAACCAAAGTTGCCCTCAGGGGACTAACACTGAAACTTTGTAGGCTGAAGCATCTTAGCACATGTCGACGAACCTTTGATGCTGACTGGTTTCCTCCTCCTTCTGCAGCTTCCCGAGCACACGGCCAGCAATTGTTCTGGACCACAGACGTGGCGCCCTCCATACTTGAGAACGGCATGAAGCTGGACAAAAGCGACAACTCCCTTGTGGTGCCTTCGACCGGACTCTATTTCGTCTACTCCCAGGTCATGTTCCATAGCGACACCTGCCCGGAATCCCCTTTGCTGCTCAGCCACACCATCTCGTGGTTTTCCTCGCAGTTCAACAAGAACGTGGAATTGCTGAAGTCCATCAAGTCCGCTTGCGAGCGCGGAAGAAGCGCCCAGGGCCACAAGAGTTTGTGGTTCGAATCCATTTACCAGGGGGCTGTCTTCAGGTTGAACAAAGGGGACCGCCTGTGGTCCAAAACCGAATCACCTCAGTATCTGGACTTCGCCCAACAGGGACAGATATACTTTGGGATCGTTGCCATGGAGTAAAGAAAAAAAGAAATAAAGACTCTCCTTCTGTGCCATAGTTACAACTCACTTGCTCCTCCTACTCCGGCCTCCGCCATTCAAAATACAAATTTGAGGATGAGAAACAAGAGACTGAACCCTGAATTGGCACCCCAGTGAAGGAGGTTACTTCTGCTATGGAAAGATAGGACACAGTGTTACCTGTTGTTGTTGTTGTTGTTGTTGTTGTTGTTGTTGTTGTTTATTTTTAATCAACCCTATTTATTTATTTATTTATTTATTTATTTATATTTATATTTATATAGCCAGTGGGCGAGTGTGGTTGGAAGTCTGAAAGTCTGTGGGATGCGTGCTTCTTTCGTCACACCAATTCAGAAAAAAAGATGAAATATAGATAATCCAGTAGAACCAAGGGTGTGGGTTTGTGAGTGTGCTTGTGTGTGTGTGTGTGTGTGTGTGAGAGAGAGAAAGGGAGAGAGAAGTGGTTCTGTGAGCTGTAAGTGAATACCAAAAATAAGGGGAATTGTGCTCCTTTGAACCCAGCTCCAGAAACTCGGATCAGCTGTATATATATATACCATGTATATCTGTTAGTAATTGAATATACCGGTGTAATTATGTATGTTACATGGACTGCTCCTGAATTTTACGGGAGGGTGGCCCTGCGGGCAAAATCCTCTCCCAGTTTACCGAGAAAGAGAGGATAAAAATTCTCTTTGTTGGTAATGTTTACATCGAAGATGTAATCTGACACCAGAGTACCTGAGCTGTTATGATTTTGCCCACTCTCGTGGCACATAGCGTATTTCATGTTGAAATCTTGCACGTGTTGCCACAAAAGCGGCGATATCAAAAGGGAAATAATACCTTGTGATGTGATTTTTTAAAAACAAACAATGTTGCTGATTTATTTATTTATTTATTTATGTGGATATTTATTTTGCTGTATTCTCCTTTTTTTGCACATTGCGGAGAAACTGCAACTGTTATTATAAGTTGGTTGTGTAACCTTTAAATGAGTCCAAGAAATAAAACTGAGATACTATTTAATTTAAAGAAAAACCACCCACCCTTTTTGACTCCTTGAAATGAATGAACGGATCGTTTCTGAGCTAGAGCTACAGCAAAACACAAGTTTCATGACCGTAAATAGATTTAACATAAAAAGTATGAAATGAATATTGCAAAACACCAGCAATAAAACATCAGTTATTCAGCCTACTGTCTACTTAAATGATGGAGAACCCATGAACCTCCAGGTATTTTGGACTCCCATCAGCCCCAGCCAGCATGACCAATGGTTAGGTCTGATAGAAGTTTAACAACAATGCCATAGCTACTTGTAACTGAGCCTGGAGTAAACCATATATTGTGCACCCTATCGCTACTGATATCTACTTAAATTAGGATAAGGAGTTGGTGGCACTGTGGTCTAAACCACTGAGACTCTTGGGCTTACTTATCAGAAGGTCCGCAGTTTGAATCCCCATGACAGGGTGAGCTCCTGTTGCTCTGTCCCAGCTTCTGCCAACCTAGCAGTTTGAAAGCACGCCAGTGCAAGTAGATAAATAGGTAGCGCTGTGGCAGGAAGGTAAATGGCGTTTCCATGCTCTCTGGCTTCTGCCACAGTGTCCTGTTGCACCAAAAGCGGTTTAGTCATACTGGCCACATGACCCGGAAAGCTGTCTGTGGACAAACGCCGGCTCTCTCAGCCTGAAAGCAAGATGAGCACCACAAGCCCATAGTCACCTTTGACTGGACTTAACCGTCCTGGGGTCCTTTACCTTTTTACCTACCGGCACTTAAATTAGAAACACAGATTCAGAATTAGACTGGAATAAGAAAAGTTACCAGGTAATATTTTTGGCTTGGTAGGGCTGCAAATTTTAAGCTTGCTGTTTTCATCACTTTGGGACTTTAGGAAAGTGTGTTATTACACCTGTGTAGACTGCCATGGTCTCCTCATTAAACTGCTTGGAGTTTTTTTTTACAATCGAGCAGCAGACCCTCCAGTCCCCCTATTTTCCAGGGACATTCCTGAATTAGATAAGCCACCCTGGTTTCTGATTTGATCCTGGAATGTCCCAATTTTCCTTAGGATGTCCCTATTTTCATTGGAGAAATGTTGGAGGGTATGGAGTAATCCAACCACCGAGGCGTCTGAAGGAAATCCTGTATAGGGAAGTATTTAAAAAAAGTTTGATGTTATATTATGTGTTTATATATGTTGGGAGCTGCCCAGATGTGGCTGGGGCAACCCAGTCAGATGAGCGGGGTATAAATAGTAAAATTATCATTATGGAATGGGATGTCCCTATTTTCATCGGAGAAATGTTGGAGGGTATGAAGTGGTACATAAATTTTATGAAATAAATGAATTCAACAAGGCCAAATACCAAACAATGTAAAAATGTTCCTCAAAGTAGGAAAAACATCCTCCTGCTTCTCTGGTTATCAGAACGTGCAAAAAGTTACGAGGAGATGTGGCTTTCAAGGAAACAGCTCTGAGCATGCTCATTATGCTGGACTCTGCTACAAAGCTTTCCGATATAGTGGCTGTTAGATAGCCATCAAAACAACAGAGAAGAAGCCTGAGCAATGGGCTGAAAAGCCAGCAGCCTTCCTAATGTTCTATTCTAATATTCAGTTGTTATACTTTTAGAATGGTTTTTCTGCCCAGAGATACCGGTATGTGGGAGAGATATCTTTGTCATAACTCGAGATCTTAAGGCCTTGTGGGAGCAGAAAAAAGGGGGAACCATTCTATTCCTATTTTTCTCTCCCCCCCCACCTTATTTATTACAAAACTTGGGGGGAAGGAACCTGGCTTCCCACCCAAAGTTTTGAGTTAGGATTGACTGAATGGTGCTCGAGCTCATTGGTCAGAGACAGAAATGCCTTGACAAGCTTCTGTAAGTTCACTGAAGTATAAACTGTGGGGGGGACAGGAAAGGCCGTGTGGATTTAAGATTTTTTGGGGAGGGAGGATTAAAATAAATTAATACTTGACACTCTCATTGGGGGATGTGCCCGTTTAAGCCTCCAGGAATTATAATATCTGACTATGGTTTCATGAAGGCAAGTTAAAGGTAAAGGTAAAGGGACCCCTGACCATCAGGTCCAGTCGTGTCCGACTCTGGGGTTGCGGCGCTCATCTCGCTTTATTGGCCGAGGGAGCCGGTGTACAGCTTCTGGGTCATGTGGTCAGCATGACTAAGCTGCTTCTGGCGAACAAGAGCAGCGCACGGAAATGCTGTTTGCCTTCCTGCTGGAGCGGTACCTATTTATCTACTTGCACTTTGACATGCTTTCGAACTGCTAGGTGGGCAGGAGCTGGGACTGAGCAATGGGAGCTCACCCCATCGCGGGGATTCGAACCGCCGACCTTCTGATCAGCAAGCCCTAGGTTCTGTGGTTTAACCTGCAGAGCCACCCATGTCCCGAAGACAAGTTTGTTGCTGTTCAGTCGTTCAGTTGTGTCCGACTCTTCGTGACCCCATAGACCAGAGCACGCCAGGCACGCCTATCCTTCACTGCCTCTCGCAGTTTGGCCAAACTCATGTTAGTAGCTTTAAGAACACTGTCCAACCATCTCATCCTCTGTTGTCCCCTTCTTTTTGTGCTCTCCATCTTTCCCAACATCAGGGTCTTTTCTAGGGAGACTTCTCTTCTCATGAGGTGGCCAAAGTACTGGAGCCTCAACTTCAGGATCTGTCCTTCTAGTGAGCACTCAGGGCTGATTTCTTTAAGAATGGATAGGTTTGATCTTCATGCAGTCCATGGCACTCTCAAGAGTCTCCTCCAGCACCATAATTCAAAAGCATCAATTCTTCGGCGATCAGCCTTCTTGATGGTCCAGCTCTCACTTCCGTACATCACTACTGGGAAAACCATAGCTTTAACTATACGGACCTTTGTCGGCAAGGTGATGTCTTTGCTTTTTAAGATGCTGTCTAAGCTCCAATAAACACCCCACTGTCACAAAATCGCATTATTGCAATTTATTATGACATGATAAATATGAGTTAAACAGCATGGCATAGTATACAACATAGCCCTAATGTGAATTGGTTTTAAATATTTTGTAAGTGGCTTGGAAATCTCTGGCTTGGAAGCAGCTAACAAATCTAATTGATGGGGCTGGTGATGGTGAGACTTATATCTAGGAGTGGAAGGAGGCAGCCAGAGACTTCTGCCTTGCCCTGGGTTAGTCCCAGTCATAGAACCATGGAATCATAGAATTGTAGAGTTCAGCTTCTATGTTAGTCATCTCACTTTTCTATTTTGGCTGAAACAAATGTATTGTTCTTGGTTGGCACCTAAATACTTAAATGAAATGAAGGTCTATCCACATCTCGTTTAGCAGAACCGATCTCTTTTAAGATCATCTCCTTTTCATCCTGACTAGAGAATGGTTGTACCTGTTTTCTTTAAATTGCGTTTAGTTAAGAGCTTTCAATATCTCGCATTTCAGGTTCTGAGCTCTTGTTGGGCGGATCCTTGGTGCTCTGCCTGAATCACTCGTGATGTTCAGTGGGAAATTTGCCGCCCATGGATTTCTCACTGTGGGAATTCCCTGAAGTTTTGATCGCTCTTTGAAGATCAGAAAGGCTCTCGAAAACCAAAACCAAGAGGCATGCAAGTACCCATTTCCTTTTCTGAAGGCTCGAGTTCCGATTTCCCTAATTTGTGATAAATATAGACCTTGCATAGAAGGGAGCTTCCTCCCCCCCCCCTGCAAACCTTTGTATTCTAAGGCTGGCTTAGAAACATTGGCAGAAGAAGCACACAATGCATGTTGCGTACGTATGTCTTTTCATGTGTGTTTTAGGGCCCCGAGCCGCATCTAACTGTATCAAACACATGGCTTCCAGTTACAGATAACAAATCTTTCAGTTTCAGTTTCACATTTTTTTTTTCAGTTTTAAATTTAATTCTCCACATTTCTGCAGCAATTTGCATTAAAAAAAAACCAACAACCTCGTGCAAATTTGTCATCATTTGCGAGGCCAGGCGGAGTCCCCCGGGGAGCCCCTGAGGGAAATAATGACACATGACAACGTTCTATGGGATTAAATTGGCCTGATTCTGCCCCCTTTTTATATAATTTTTTTAAATACTCTCTAAAACATTTCATAATTTCCTCTGGTTTATCTATTATTTATCCATCTTCTTTAATTTGGTCTATTACTCTTTCTTTCTGCTTCTTTTTTAATTGCCAGGCTAGCATTTTGCTGGGTTTGTTTGCGAATTCAAATACTCTTTGCTTTGACCATCTTATATTGTTCTGAATTTCAACATTTAATGCTGAGGAGTATTGAGTTTGCAATAAATTGATTTTTTCTGCTATTTTTTTATTTTTGGGATCTTTTGCTAATAATTTTTCATTATTCACTAATTCTGCTTTTATCTTTTCTATATTTTCTTCATATACTCTTTTTTTCCTTGCCATTTGTTGTATATAATAACCTCTAATATAGGCTTTACTGGCATCCCACCTTGTTCTTATATCTGTATCTTGAGGTCTATTAATTTCAAAAAATTCCTTTATCAATTCTTGTGCTTTTTTCACTACCTTTTCATCATTTAATATTTTCTCATTTAATCTCCATCTCCTATTTTTCCTATATCCACTCACTAACAAGGAAGACCTTGGCTCAGGCATTGGGCGTTTATCCTTCCCAGCCCCCCAGCCGGGGTTCTGGGTAACTTCAGGGTTATCCAGCATGAGTGGGGAGTGGGCTAGCTCTGGAGAACATATGTTCAAGCAGATAGCCCCCCCCCATTCGCCACCACTGGAGGGGGAGGGCAGTGACGATCTCGGGGCGTATGGTCAATGCCTCCCCCTGAGACCCCTTTAACGGGAACCCTGTTATCAACGCCGCAATGGGGGTGGGGGTCACCGCCCCACCCCCACCCCAATTTTGTAGATGACTAAAGGATTCTGCCCAAGGCCTGCAACCGCCAAAGTTGTGACGAATTGCTACAGGCAAAACCTGCCAATGCAGGGAAAGTCCTTTCTGACCCTTCAACAGCGACCTTGACATAGCAGCGCCTGCGTGCCTGTGTGGCTGTGGAAAAAAGGTGGTTAACCTGCAAAGTAACGTCAATTGAGTGGAGGGTGGGGAAGCTCTGAATCCAACGGCCGCTTCCCAGGTATGACTCCACTTCTATTGTGTGCACTGCATAATCCCTCCTTCTACCTGGCCAATCCCCCCCCCCGGCAACACCTCCCCAGCCGGGATTGGGCAGCTGCTAGAGTAAGTGGAGTCCACAGGTATCCAACCTGGGAAGGTGGTGCCAGGCCCAACTGCCAGGAGCTGCACTGAAAGATACTCGGAGTCGAGTGTGAATTTCATGCTCTTTATTCAGCTCATAGTAGTGAGGAATGCAGTTCCCCCAAAATGTTTGCTTTATATACACTATTTACACAATGGGCCCCACGTGATTGGCTAATTCCGGGATACTCCTGTGTGCCAATCGGAGTGCGGATTCACTTCCACCTGGAGCTGGATTGGGTGGCTCCTGCGGACCAATCAGACTGCTGCAATCTCAATCCTATTGTTCTGGGACCAATCAGACTGCTGCAGTTTGGATCCTATTCAACTCAGTACATAACATGCACCGTGATCCAAGGGGGCTACTCGCGACCACGCAAAATGCGCACCCCATTTGATGTGGGGAACGTTCATTTTGTGTGAATTTTGTCTAATAAAGACACCCAAACATGCAGTTTTGCCTCATATACAGATTTATAAGCAATTTCCCCCATTATGCACTGTTGAATGCTAATTTTGGCACACTTTCTCTGAGTATAGGCATGCTTGCACACATCGTGCGGCTGGAGGACTGCTTTGCAAAATTCAGAGAAGTGTGGGTGTTTGAAGGCTAGCTGCGTTTCAGATCGCGTCTTGGTTTGAGAAGTATGATTTAGGTAGTTTCTTCTTAAAAGCCAGTCAAAAGAGAATCCACCCCCCCCCCCCAATTATCTATTCCTAGCAGGGATGCTCAGCCAAACAGGCACCTACCGTGTTCAGTGGTGGAGCTTCATGCTTCAGCACTGAGGGGTGGAGAGCAGGTGGGGGCGTGGCTGGTGTGCATCCCAGGGGCATGGTGCATGTTCTGGGGGCGTGATGCGCAACCCGCAGGGGCATGACACGCATCCCAGGGGCGTGGCACGCCACCTGTGGGGGCGTGGTGCCCAGCGCGGGGGGGGGCAACCATGATGGCACCCCACTGGGATTGTGCTGCCGGGGGCAGTGCACTCCCCCTGCCCCCCTCTTCCTCCGCCAGTGACCCTGTTATAAGTTGTCTGATACTAAATCAGGTCATTCATCCATCTAGGAACATAGGATGATGCCTTATACTGAGTCAGTCCATTGGTCCATCTAGCTCAGTACTGTTTACACCAGAGGAAGCCGACACCAGAGAGCTGGCTCAATATATTTTGGCACCTGAGGTGAACCACAAAATGGCTTCTCCCTAGGGAAGAAGAGGTAAGTGAAGATCCACATTGGGAACAAGGGGTGGGGTGGGGAAATCAAATCAACCATTCTCGATGGTTGAAGTGGGACTCAAAAGCTGACACAGGAGCGGGGGAAGGGGCTCCCTGTGAATCAAACTGGCGGGGGCGGGTGCAGAGCCCAGGGAACCCTAAAGGGCAGCCCCCCACCATTTCCTCCCCAGAGGGGGGAGGAGATCAGCAGTTTCTCCTATTCACCGAGAGGCTGCTGTAGAAGTGGCCTTGGGACAAGGGCTGCTGAGGAGGTGGAAGATCCGGCGTTCAAGAAGACGGCCTCAGCCGTTGCTGCTGTAGCAGCAGTGGGTGGGGCATTCCTTGGAGGCTGTATCTGTGGGATGTGAAACACGGGAGCAGTCAAATACAACATTGCTAGAGTGGACATAGAAGGGGAACTCTAGGCCAGCCAGTCTGGAACTTGCTGTTTATTCTGGGCTGGGATGGGCCTCTGTGTAACTGGAGATGGGTGTGGCCTCACCTGGGCAGGTAAACAAAAGCACCAAGCTGACCACCATATTTCTCTTTTTTGGACGACGCTCTCAAAGAAGCAGCCAAGAGAGGACAAAGGGGCTTCCTCTCATATGGAGATAGTCTCCACATGTATACTATTTTCTAAGCTATGTATACTATTTTCTGCCTTCTGGGATCCTTTTGTGAACAGAATGCTCTATGTAAGTAAACTCTTTTTAAGCTTTTATAGAAGACTGTGTAGTGTCTTATTTTGAGAGGGATTAGAAGGGGGAAATGCCAGGATGTTTATTAGAGGTTCTAGTGAACCTGAGCAAGCTATCCACTGTGTGTGTGTTTAAAAGGGGGAATGTTAACTCTGCTGATATTGTTGAACTTGTAAACACAAGTTGGAATAGGATGTATTAAACAATATATCCTCTCCTGCATCCCTAAAACATTCCCACAGTATCTGCCCCTGTGAATTCTGCCGCCTGAGGCAGAAAGGTTCTTAGCCTATGAGGAACATCGCAATGGGATTTTGTGCGCAAATGCAAACTTGCAGCCGCTTCAGCTTCACGCACAGAAGATGGCTTCTGCACGCAGATTCGTTTTGCCAGACTGGGCTCTCTGCGTAACATTTGCTCCATTTGAAACTGCTGTCATCCTCTCCCGGTGGGGGAGATGTACAAACCCACATCCTGCCCATCGTACACAGGAGGTATGAAAAGACGGTTGTGAGAGTCTCTCTTGCATTCCCATTGTCCCTTGTATTGCGGTGAAATTTTCTTCGCCTTCTCAAGGAAAGCTGCCTTCAGGCGAAAAGATTCACTGGATGATTCCCCACCACACACACACACACACACAGCTTGCAGGAAATACTTGGTATCATGTTTCCTGATGGGAGGGGAAGAAACTGTGTAATTTGACTTTTCTGCTGAAGCTAGGCAGCACAAGAGCTTGCAATGCCGGAGGCAAAACCAACTAGACAACTTGTACTTTCCTTTGAAGGCAGTTCACAATCTGGCTGCATTAAGCTGCTTCTGACCTGGTTACCAGAGGGCATAAGAAACTACTTTCTCATACCAGGTCAGATTTGGTTTCAGCACCTGGTATCCTTGAATAGACCAGGCTCAAGTGCTGTGGGAATCCCCACAACTGATGCCCACGTGAAGTCCTCTTTTCACTTTAAAAATATATATATTTAAAATATATTTTAAAATAACTGTCACCACACCAGTGTTGAGAGACTACCGACCAGCAACTTTGAACCCAGTACAGTGGTACCTCGGGTTAAGTACTTAATTCGTTCCGGAGGTCCGTTCTTAACCTGAAACTGTTCTTAACCTGAAGCATCACTTTAGCTAATGGGACCTCCTGCTGAAGCTGCGCCGCCAGAGCACGATTTCTATTCTTAAGCGGAGTTCTTAACCTGAAGCGTACTTAAACCGAGGTAGCACTGTACTCTGGAATTAGAGTAATTTGTAAGCACTGCAGGGGTGAAAAGGCGTTTTTGTGGCACCACATGGCCTCCCCCCATAATGCAAAATTATAGCAGCCCTGCTATGTTGGCCACCACCCCACAAGTCCGGGATGGGTGCCAGGAGCAGGTTAGTAATAACTCACACGGCATCGTCAGTGAAGTTAACTCTTTATTCAAATTAACAAACAGCTCAGGAGGCCAGGCCAAGTGAGCAAACAACTCTTGCTGGTAGATCTTGCCCCTATGAGTCAGTTGCGGGGACTGAAGGCCCCCACCTCCCCTCAGTTGCCTAAGAAGTCTCCTCCTCTTCTGGGCCCTTCCCAAGCAATCTGAGACTCCACCAATGTACCTGTCTCTGCTCCGCTCTCTTCATACCTCTGCTGGTCTTGGAGAAGAAGAAGAAGAAGAAGAAGAAGAAGAAGAAGAAGAAGAAGAAGAAGAGTTTGGATTTGATATCCCGCTTTTCACTACCCGAAGGAGTCTCAAAGCGGCCAACATTCTCCTTTCCCTTCCTCCCCCACAACAAACACTCTGTGAGGTGAGTAGGGCTGAGAGACTTCAGCGAAGTGTGACTAGCCCAAGGTCACCCAGCAGCTGCATGTGAAGGAGCAGAGACGTGAACCCGGTTCACCAGATTATGAGTCCATCGCTCTTAACCACTACACCACACTGCCTCTCAATGGAGCCCAAAGGGCAGAGGAGCTTGTTGCAGCAGGTGTGAGGAGACACCCATGATTTTTCACCAACCTGACTCATCTCTGTCTCTTGGCCTCCCTCACCTCCAGCCTCTGCTTCTGCCTCTGTTTCTGGACTGCTCTCTGCCACAGCTTCTTCCTGCTCTCCAAACCCTGTTACCTCTTCAGCTTCTGACACCTCCTCTTCCCAGTCTGCTCCCTCTTCTCCCTCTGACTACTCATGGTCATCCTACCACCAATCCCCGGGCTCTGAGCCTTCTTCCCTTGGGGGTTCCCCGGCTGGTGCCTCCTACCACTCTTCTGCATCCAACGACACCACCTCCTTCCAAATGCTCTGGACCTCCTGGGCGGTGGGCGCACAACTCAGGTGGTGACTGTAAGCTCCTCAGTGACAGAGAACTGAAATACTAATTAAAATGATGAATTATGTTTATATCCTGCATTTCAATGGGAGTCCTCAAAGCAGCAGGGAACGCGCTTAAGACCCAACAAGAACCAAGAGCCATGCGCTCACAAAACCAAACAGCCAACCCCAAAGAGGAAGGAACCGGCATTAGCTGTTCCTTCCGACAGGGCAGAGATGTTATCTGCTGGTCATGTGGTGGAAAGGTGACAGTCCAAAGGAAGTAGGTAGGGCTGCCATGTGTCCTCTTTTTCCAGGACACATCCTCTTTTTCATTTTAAATTTGCCAAAATGTCTCTGGCAGCAGCAGCAGCAGCAGCAGCAGTAGTAGTAGTAGTAGTAGTTCAGTCGTTCAGTCGTGTCCGACTCTTCGTGACCCCATGGACCAGAGCACGCCAGGCACCCCTATCCTTCACTGCCTCTCGCAGTTTGGCCAAACTCATGTTAGTAGCTTCGAGAACACTGTCCAACCATCTCATCCTCTGTCGTCCCCTTCTCCTTGTGCCCTCCATCTTTCCCAACATCAGGGTCTTTTCTAAGGAGTCTTCTCTTCCCATGAGGTGGCCAAAGTACTGGAGCCTCAACTTCAGGATCTGTCCTTCTAGTGAGCACTCAGGGCTGATTTCTTTGAGAATGGATAGGTTTGATCTTCTTGTAGTCCATGGGACTCTCAAGAGTCTCCTAAAGCACTATAATTCAAAAGCATCAATTCTTTGGCGATCAGCCTTCTTTATGGTCCAGCTCTCACTTCCGTACATTACTACTGGGAAAACCATAGCTTTAACTATATGGACCTTTGTCGGTAGTAGTAGTAGTAGTAGTAGTAATAATAATAATAATAATAATAATAATAATAATAATAATAATACTCTGCCCATCTGGCTGGGTTTCCCTAGCCACTCTGGGCAGCTCCCAATAGAATATTAAAAACACAATAAATACAACAGCAAACATTAAAAACTTCCCTAAACATGGCTGCCTTCAGACGTCTTCTAAAAGTCAGGTAGTTGTTTATTTCCTTGACATATGATGGGAGGGCGTTGCACAGGGCGGGAGCCACCACCAAGAAGGCCCTCTGCCTGATTCCCTGTAGCTTTACTTCTCACAGTGAGGGAACCACCAGAAGGCCCTCGGCACTAGGCCTCAGTGTCCGGGTTTAACGATGGGGGTGGAGACGCTCCTTCAGGTATACTTTCTGGAGGAGACATAGACATAACTGGCGTTTGAAGTCTTGCTTTCCTCCTCTCTTCTCCTGCCCCACTCAGCAATATATCACAGCTTCTATAGCCTACATATAGGAGAGGTATTTAAAATGAGAGTCGCCGTAGCGTCCTCTTTTTTGCTCCTCGGAATATGGCAACCCTAGAAGCAGGCCCTGATCTGGTTTTTGCCTCTCTCCATTTCTCCTTCTGGCTTGGTCTAAGGCAGTGGTCCCATGCTGGAGCTACGCCATCGGAGCAACTGCAGGATATGCTGCATAGCCCCATTACGCTGATGGAACACCAGGTGAGCTGCCTCAGAGGATGTGACTGGAGGTGGAAGGGCTGAAAGAGGTTGGTGTCCTCATGGGTAGATGGCGCAAGCTTGAGCAACACACTCGCATCATGCTCTGCATCCCTCCAGCCCACATCCCCATCAATGGCACAACTTCACACCAAACTAGCGGCTGGTTAAAGGAATTTCCCTCAATGAGGAGGGGGAAGAGAGAGAGAGAGAGAACAAAAAACATGGCAACGGCTACCCCACTCACATTGCTATGACAAAGCATAGGGGGAAGCTGACTGGTCATGCGGGTTGCCAGAGAAAGGAGGAGGGCCAAAGGGATTTGTAGGAGAATATAGGAGCAGGCTATTGGCTCATGTGGGTGGTGGCACTCCTTCTGATTGGCTTAGCTGTGCCTGTGTATATGTGTGGGTGGGTGTTTGTATGTATGTAGGGGGTTCCCTCGCTGTGTGGGAGAGCAGATGACCAGTTCCAGTTTCTTTACTGTACCTTTCAAACTTTACTGTGCACTGCTTAAGGACTATAATGCAAAGTGGTATATAGATGGTCACAGAGTCTAGGGCTTGCCGATCATAAGGTTGGCGGTTCGAATCCCAGCGACGGGGTGAGCTCCCGTTGCTCTTTCCCAGCTCCTGCCAACCTAGCAGTTCGAAAGCACGTCAAGTGCAAGTAGATAAATAGGGACCGCTCCAGCGGGAAGGTAAACAGCGTTTCTGTGCGGTGCTCTGGTTCGGCAGAAGCGGCTTAGTCATGCTGGCCACATGACCCGGAAGCTGTCTGCGGACAAACAACCAGCTCCCTCAGCCTATAGAGCAAGATGAGCGTGCAACCCCAGAGTCGTCTGCGACTGGACCTAACGGTCAGGGGTACCTTTACCTTTACCTTTAAGGTGATAAAAAGCTTTTTGGGAGATGATATATAATGAACTGGGAAAAAAATGTTTGAAATAACTTTTGTTAAAAAAACCAGAAGCCTTTTTAATTAGGAATTATAGATACCGACATTCCAAAGGAGCAGAAAAGACTTTTTATGTACGTGACAACAGCCGCACTGATGATACTAGCCTAGAGATGGAAAGAAGAAAGAGTCCCTACCAGAGAGGAATGGCAAACTAGGTTGTTGGACTACGCCGAAATGGCAAAGCTGACCGGAAAGCTCAGGAACCAAGAGAAGAAGAAGAAGAAGAAGAAGAAGAAGAAGAAGAAGAAGAAGAAGAAGAAGAAGAGGAGGAGGAGTTTGGATTTGATATCCCGCTTTATCACTCCCCTTAAGGAGTCTCAAAGCGGCTCACAATCTCCTTTCCCTTCCTCCCCCACAACAAACACTCTGTGAGGTGAGTGGGGCTGAGAGACTTCAAAGAAGTGTGACTAGCCCAAGGTCACCCAGCAGCTGCATGTGGAGGAGCGGGGAAGCGAACCCAGTTCACCAGATTACGAATCCACTGCTCATAACCGCTAACACCACACTTGACAAAAAAACGTCAAGAAAGAATGGGGGGGGGGAATTATGATTTATTTAGGAGACCACTGTAAACAGATGAAAACATCAGCAGGATTCTAATCGCACTTGTAATGTAACAAATCTGATGGATAATATGGACAGATATAGATTATGATGTAATATGCAGTTGGAAACATTGACATTAGGACCCACGGAGGGGATGGGGGGAAGTTGCGAGATTCAGAGAAGTCTCTGTATATGGAAATGTATTTGGCTTTGTTATAAATTGATACTTGAAAAATCCAATAAAAACGATGACAAAAAAAGAAAACACAACCACACACACACACACACACACACACACACACTATATAAATGGTTGAAACAGTAGTAAGTAAGTAAGTAAGTAAGTAAGTAAGTAAGTAAGTAAGTAAATATATAGTGGTATCCAAATAAACAGTGAGAGGCAGTGAGAGATTTCACTTTCTTGGGTTCCATGATCACTGCAGATGGTGACAGCAGTCACGAAATTAGAAGACGCCTGCTTCTTGGGAGAAAAGCAATGACAAACCTAGACAGCATCTTAAAAAGCAAAGACATCACCTTGCCGACAAAGGTCCCTATAGTTAAAGCTATGGTTTTCCCAGTAGTAATGTACGGAAGTGAGAGCTGGACCATCAAGAAGGCTGATTGCCGAAGAATTGATGCTTTTGAATTATGGTGCTGGAGGAGACTCTTGAGAGTCCCATGGACTGCAAGAAGATCAAACCTATCCATTCTCAAGGAAATCAGCCCTGAGTGCTCACTAGAAGGACAGATCCTGAAGTTGAGGCTCCAGTACTTTGGCCACCTCATGAGAAGAGAAGACTCCCTAGAAAAAGACCCTGATGTTGGGAAAGATGGAGGGCACAAGGAGAAGGGGACGACAGAGGATGAGATGGTTGGACAGTGTTCTCGAAGCTACTAACATGAGTTTGGCCAAACTGCGAGAGGCAGTGAAGGATAGGCGTGCCTGGCGTGCTCTGGTCCATGGGGTCACGAAGAGTCGGACACGACTGAACGACTGAACAACAACAACAACAAATCCAAATAAACAGATCTGCTAGTTCCACTTGTGTAACAGAATGTCCCCTGCCTCTCTCCTCCCCCTTCCAAATCTTCTCTGGAAGTTGAAGATTTAGGGGCAGAACAGCTTGTGGTTGTAGTTGAAAAATGTCCCACCTAGCCACCGAGGTCCCCTGAGCCCCCAGGGCCAGCGCTGAAGCCAGGAGCACCCCCCCCCAGACTTTGCACCTGCTCCTTCCAAGGCAGGCTGTCTCCCCACCTCCTGGACATGAGGACTCGGGGCACACAACGGCTCTGTCTTTTCAGGATTCAGTTTCGGTTTAGTTACCACTGGCAGAGGCCCTAACTATGTTTCCCATATATTATGTCAGGAGAATTGTAGAAGGGACCTTGAGGGTCATCTAGTCTTATCCCCCCCCCCCCGCAATGCAGGAACCTCAAGCATCTAAGACAGATGGATATTCAACCTCTGTTTCATCTGGTGCCTTAAAATGCGCTTGTGATTGTTGCTTGGCAAGTGGGGCATACACCTGGTGCCTTTTACACTTGGACCTCCATGCCAGCCCCACTGGGGTTTGGTTCCCCTTAGGAGCAACTTGTTCCAGAGGGCCATGTGTCCTCTCTGCTGGCTTCCTGCCAAGGGGCCTGTCTGGGTGCTACATTGCACAACCTCTCCTTCCTTCCTTCCTTCCTTCCTTCCTTCCTTCCTTCCTTCCTTCCTTCCCTTTGCGTGCATTGCTTAAGATGCATTGCTTACGAGTGGAGAAGGATGAATTTCTATGTTGGGGTGGTTGGTTCCCCCCCCCCCAATTTCTCATTTCCGCAATCTTACTTCAGTTTTCCACATTTCCGCAATTCTGTTTTAAAAACCCGTCCTCATGAGAATTCATCAGCAGTTTAGTGTGCATTTCTCACCATAGACACATTTTTGATGCAACTAGGACACACACGATTTCACCTGATACAATGCATTTCTCGCATGTTGTTGTCACTAATATGCACATTTACGAATACTTCCCCATAATATATGAACATCTGTACACATTGTTTGGTAGAACTGCACTGCAATGCTTGGAGAAGGGTGATTTTGAAAGCATGGCTGTCTTTTAATTTGTATACAGTGGTACCTCGGGTTAAGAACTTAATTCGTTCCGGAGGTCTGTTCTTAACCCGAAACTGTTCTTAACCTCAGGTACCACTTTAGCTAGTGGGGCCTCCCACTGCCGCCGCGCCATCGCCGCACAATTTCTGTTCTCATCCTGAAGCAAAGTTCTTAACCCAAGGTACTACTTCCGGGTTAGCGGAGTCTGTAACCTGAAGCGTCTGTAACCTGAAGTCTGTACCTGTAACAGGTACCACTGTATTGTTTGGGGATATGTGAATTAGGTAGATTTGCCTTTGAATGTGAACTGAATTGAATTCCTCTTCCATCGTAGCCAAGTAAGATTGTATTCCATAAACACGGTTTTAACAATGAGTCTGTAAGTGACTGTGGAGGCCAATTCTGGATCCACACGTGCTTCCACAGCGGGGACCAAGGCCAGATTTAGGATTGACGAGGCCCTTAGCTACTGAAGGTAATGGGGCCCTTTATATGTCCAGCTCTCCTTTGTCAACAACAAATTGTCGCTGTTTTTTTGTGTTGAATATATGCTATATGGTAATTTATGGACCTAATAGATATCTAATGCCATTTGCACACGTTGCCATGCAACCAGTCCATGCAGAATGTAGGCACCCTATATAAAGAAATGAGCAAACTAGTGATATTTTAGGGAGCAGGCCAGCAGGCGGGGCCCATTACTTACATCATAGGAGCCTACACAACACAAAACACTTTTGCTGTATGTCGGTTTTATTTTATTTGTTTTTTTATCTTATATTTTGGAAATGTGCATCCAGTTGTTTTTGTCCTTTAAAAAAAAATGGGCCCCCAAGAGAGTGGGGCCCTAAGCTATAACTTGTTTAGCTTATACGTAAATCCGGCTCTGGTGTCACCCATGTTGGTTTTTCAACCATCAAAACGGGCATTGCAAAGCACTGCCTTCTGATTGCCTTGGATGACTGGTGTGTTGCTTAATTGCCCTGGGAAATTTTCTAAGCTGCCTGGAAATGCCCTATAAGGACCTGTCAATTTATCAAGAAAAGAGCCTGTGGCATGTGGCTTTCCTTATCTGATCCCTGAAGAGGCCAGTGTGACTCATTAAAATGCCGGTTTCCTGCTCCAGGCCGCCGCAGTATGCACAACCATTCGTCCCAGCATTGTCATGGCATAGGCCATGAGTTCTGCTAGTCCTGACTACCTCATCCATCGTGATTTGAGTCACTTCCAGTGCTAGAAAGACGCTGCCTTGTGCAAGAACTCCAACGTAGAACTAAGATTGTCCTAAGATGCCAAAGGTGGAGTCAAAGGAGCCAGTGTGGTCTAGTGGTTAAGAGCAGTAGACTCATAATCTGGGGAACCGGGTTCGCGTCTCCGCTCCTCCACATGCAGCTGCTGGGTGACCTTGGGCTAGTCACACTTCTCTGAAGTCTCTCAGCCCCACTCACCTCACAGAGTGTTTGTTGTGGGGGAGGAAGGGAAAGGAGAATGTTAGCCGCTTTGAGACTCCTTCGGGTAGTGATAAAGGGGATATCAAATCCAAATTCCTCCTCCTTCTCCTCCTCCTCCTCCTCCTCCTCCTCCTCCTCTTCTTCTTCTTCTTCTTCTTCTTCTTCTTCTTCTTCTTCTTCTTCTTCTTCTTCTTCTTCTTCTTCTTCCTTAGCAGGCTGGGGCAGAGGCTGCTGAAATACTGGTGGCGAATTGATGAAAAATGAAGTTTTATATCAGGGTTTCCCAGACTTGGTTATCTAGCTGCTTTTGGACTACAACTCCCTGTACGCCACATTTCCCACGCCTCACCTCGATCAGAAGGACTTGGGCCCCCCCCATCGGAGCGGCGCCGGGGAGTGGGTCTTCTGTACATGGACTACAACTCCCATCATCCCTAGCTAGCAGGACCAGCGGTCAGGGATGATGGGAACTCTAGTTTTGTTTTGTTTTTTAAACTGCTGTAGACCCAGGTTTGGGGAAACCCTGCTTTATATGGTCTAAACCCTCTGCATAGCATTTCAGCTAAGCTGCAGGAAGCCTCTTGAAGGCCGTTACAAGATGGGACTGGATGCCCCCCCCACTCTTCAAGAGTTAACAGAACTCTCTTGCCCTAATGCTGAGAAGGATGTTAGCTTCAAGTTATGTTCCTTCACATGTGGTGGAAGTGTCTGTTGCTTAAAGATTTCTGGGCCCGGTTTTTTTCACCATCACCTGCCATCACGGGGCAACACCTGATGCCATGTTACTGTCGACAGAAAATGATATCGATCCAAAGCATAAAGAGTTGGTCCTCTTTCTTATGACATCAGCGAGACAAATAGTTGTTTCCGATTGTGGAAAAAACATCTCCTCCCACCATAGAAGTGGGACCTAATATGTGTGGAATGTAGCACTTACAGAACACTCAGATAACTATCTTTTGCAGATTACAGATTCAGTTCACATCCACAGGGTATATGTCAGTCTGTAGCATCAGGAAATTTCCCCTTAGTGGTTGCTGTGGCTGAGACAGAAATGAGATTACTGTATTATTGTTAACAAACTATATAAATCAGGCTATATGGTGCATAAAACCCAGATTGGCAAGCATTTACCTTTGCACTGTTTTATTTCTGTAAATTAAGTTTTATAACAAAAGAGAAAGAACGTACACAAACCAAAAACCACAGGGGTGATACACAAATGAGCAATAATGCTACATAACAGCCCATTTCGATGTTCTAATTTCACATGCCGGTAAAGGCAGAGAGTTAGCTGCACCCTTCATAGTGAAGTCAAACCGCTGGGTTAGCTTGGCTGCAGGAGTTGCTGGAAGGAGGCATACAAGGCACCAACCAGTCATATTAGAGATTCCAGGTCTTGTGAAATTTTCCATTTTTGCGCTGCAGAAATTCTAGCTGCGGCCAACAGCCTTGTTGTTGTTGTTGTTGTTTTAAATGCAAAACTTTGTCATCTGGCCACCCCACAGCTTCGGTAAAGACAGCTGTAGCGTCTTCTGAATGGTACTTCTTAAATATATTAGAAATTTATTGGCACATTTCAGTCTAAAGTTTACTTATTTGTGGGCACTTTTTTCTTTTTTAAAGGCTGGTTTCTGCATTCTGTCCTGCTTTGGACACTTATAGATATCCCATGAGTTTGCAGTGCAGTAGAGACGCGGGTGGGGCTTTGGGTTAAACCACAGAGCCTAGGGCTTGCTGATCAGAAGGTCAGCGGTTCAAATCCCCGCAACGGGGTGAGCTCCCGTTGCTCAGTCCCAGCTCCTGCCCACCTAGCAGTTCGAAAGCATGTCAGAAGTGCAAGTAGATAAATAGGTACCGCTGCAGCAGGAAGGTAAATGGCGTTTCCGTGCATTGCTCTGGTTCGCCAGAAGCAGCTTTGCCATGCTGGCCACATGACCTGGAAGCTGTACGCCGGCTCCCTCGGCCAGTAAAGCGAGATGAGCGCCGCAACCCTAGAATCGGACACGACTGGACCTAATGGTCAGGGGTCCCTTTACCTTTACCTTTAACTTGCCTTCATGAAACTGTAGTCAGATATTATAATTCCTGGAGGCTTAAATGGGCACATCCCCCAATGAGAGTGTCAAGTATTTATTTATTTTAATCCTCCCCAGATTTGGACACGACTGGACCTAAAGGTCAGGGGGCCCTTTATCTTTTCAGAGACACTTGGAGTGAGCAAGAGAGCGATGCAATGAAAAGAAAAAGAAAAAGAGGGAGGACTATAGAAGGTGGTAGAGCCCTTGCTTCTTATGCTCAACGTCGCAGGTTCAATCGCTAACATCTCCGGGTAGGGCTGTGAGGGACCCCTGCCCGAAACCCTGGAAAGCTGCTGCCAGTCAGTGTAGGCAATATTGAGCTAGATGGGCCAATGGGCCAATTCGGTATAATGCAGCTTCTTACATTCTAAAGTTTTCCTAACACATTTCACAGCAAATCACCCGGCCCCTCGGACATAAGCACAGGACCCCCGTAGCAAAAACTAAACACATCCATAAGATTTGAGCACACAGTGAGAGAGAGAACAAAAGGGAACACCAAGCTACACATCTGCAGTGTCATCGGAAAGTTAAGACTTTTCTTTTTTTTACAAGCTACAAGACACAAGCTACAAAATGTGGGCGCCTCAACCAGAGCTCTTGTTGTGGGGGCGATGATGAAACCATTTCCTTCCTCGTTTTAATTTAGTAACGAGCTGTGAGACCCAGCTCGGCCTCTCCGCCTAAGTTTCTTACATCAGCGACGGTTCCCTGAAGGTGGAAAGAGAGAGTCTCAGGGAGTTAGTTCTTAAAGAGATGCAGTGGAACCTCAGATGATTCGTTAAGCTGATGATTCGTTAAGTATTCTACACGCTTTTACGCTGTATTCGTGATGTTCCATAATGTTGTCCCCCCCCCCCTCTTTTGTTTGTAAGCCGCTTTAGGGTTTTTTTGAATAAAAAGCGGCATAGAAATAGAATCAATCAATCAATCAATCAATCAATCAAAAAGGGTTCACTGGCATCAACGTTCTTGCTCAGGCAGAGAGAGAGAGAGAGAGAGAGAGAGATTAACATTCCTGGGGAGCCTCAACACCCATTCCATTCCATCTGGGATTTCCCTCTGCTTGCTTGCTCATTCTCCTGTTTGTGTGTGTTTTTAGATTTCTTTCTTTTTTTACCTCTTACCTCGGGCAAAAGCGAAACTATTTATAGCTCTCATATTTCCCCAATGTGTGATTCAACCTACATGGCACTCAGCAGCCCCCAATCGCAGCCCTGCAGGCCCGTCTGAGTTAAAGGGCTGGAGTCCTCCTTGTACCTCAGGGGCTCGTCTTAGGCGCGAGAGGCAGACGCTTGTCATCGATTGTAGACCTGGGGCGCCTACACCTTTTGTTTCTCAGGGAAGGCAATAGGCGCTCGAGCACTTTCGGACGTACATCGCACATCCTCCTTGCTGCCAAATTAGGAAGGAGCTGCCAGAACCGAGACTGGGAGTTGAGAATTTGTCACCTCCGCCTCGTTGTCTGGGGAAAGTGCCCCGGATTGCCAATTAAACCAGATGAGCTGTCAGTGACCTCAGAGCCTCTAGCCAGATTGGCAGGTCCCATCATCTGGGCCTCCCTCAAAGAATGATGATGCACATTCACTGGGCACCTGAACAGAGATGCTCGTACCAGTCTTGTTTCTGGACTTCCCAGAGGCAGCTGGTATTGGCCACTGTGAAAACAGGATGCTGGAATAGATGGGACTTTGGCTTCATCCAGCTGCCGGACTCTTATTAACAATTCAATTCAATTCAATTTATTTATTGCATTAGCCATATGGCCATAGCACATAGTAAAAGACTGGCACAATTATACAAAGAATACAACAGATACAGTTAAAAGATTGGAGGTAAAATCGAGCCGGAAAATACAAATAAAATAAAGAGCAATAGCAGGGCATGACGACAGAGTCCATGTCAGGAAGATACATAGGACTAAGGCTAAGGGAAGTTAGCCAAAAAGGTGGTCCTGAGTTTCAGGGCCTGTAATATGTAGATAGCCACTCCACGCGAGATTAAGGGGTTGGCAGTCTTATTAACATGTCTTAGGTTTTCTATAGCTGTACGCACAACGGGCAGGACCAAAGAGCCAGAGGAATGTGCACTGCAGAGGGTTGGACTAGATGGGAGTCCCTTCCAACTCTATGATTCTGTGAATCTGATCTGTGGCGAGGTCCCAGATCACGCAGGTTGGACCCCAACTCACACATCCAGCTGCACAACTGGAAGCTCCGTCCAATTAATGTTTGTTTGTTTAGCGTCAATTTCAGATCACAACATTATAATATCAAAGCTGTTGTCGAGCGAGCTTATTTGTACATTTTAGACCAAAACTTCAACAAAGAATGGGCAGGAGTCCACTGTAAGCCGGTGAAAACATTAGCAGGATTTTAATAACCCTTGTAATGTAGCGAATACTATGGATATTATGGAAAGATATAAAATATGGACTATGAAATAATATGCAGTTGGGAGGGTGTACAATAGGACCCATGGAGGGGAAGGTGGGAAGTTCAGAGATTTGGAGAAATCTCTAAATATGGATATGTAATTTGGATTGTTATAATTTTATATTTGTAAAATCAAATAAACATTATAATTTTAAAAAAGGTTTTATGTGTATATTTTTTATGAATTGCATGTGGTTTTATATATGTTTGGGACACGGGTGGCGCTGTGGGTTAAACCACAGAGTCTAGGGCTTGCTGATCAGAAGGTCGGCGGTTCGAATCCCCGCGACGGGGTGAGCTCCCGTTGCTCGGTCCCAGCTCCTGCCAACCTAGCAGTTCAAAAGCACATCAAAGTACAAGTAGATAAATAGGTACCGCTCCAGAGGGAAGGTAAACGGCGTTTCCGTGCGCTGCTCTGGTTCACCAGAAGCGGCTTAGTTATGCTGGCCACATGACCCGGAAGCTGTACGCCGGCTCCCTTGGCCAGTAAAGCGAGATGAGTGCCGCAACCCCAGAGTCGGACACGACTGGACCTAATGGTCAGGGGTCCCTTTACCTTTTACCTTATTTATGTTTACATTTGGAGGTCTCTATGTAACCAGCTAACAAGTGCAATTGATGGTAATGATGATGATAATAACAATATCAAAATATATAAAATTGAAGTCTGTTTATCACAATGTTTGCTTCAGACAGAAATTATATAACAACCACATTATTAATACCTACTTCGGTTATTAATACCTACTGTGGATTCTTGGGGGGGAGGGGGAGCCAAGTTAAAGTGTTATAAATGTTCTTTCAATGTAGTATGGCATGGTTGTTGTGGTTGATTTATTTGGAAGCATGCAGAAGGTGTATCTCTTCTGTTAATCTGTATTCTAAACAAGCAGGAAGTTCAGTGGCAAGACAGTATTTAATTAGCATGTTTAAATTGGCGCTGACTAGACCTGGGATGACAGTGTTTCCTATTTCCCTTGGGTATTAGGAAACCACCCAGCACGGAATGCTCTGGTACTATTGTTTTAAATATGCAACATCCATAGATTGGCTCATCTCTCAGGCGCAAGGGAGCATAAAAGTGCTCCATCATCTACAGGACAGCCCCTCGAATATTTGAAGGCAGCAGAGTGGGAAGGGACCACGAGCATCATCTATTATTATTATTACTCCACCCGCCTGGGCGGTTTCCAACAAAATATTAAAAATACGATAAAACATCAAACATTAAAAACATCCCAAAACAGGGCTGCCTTCAGATGTCTTCTAAAAGTCAAAACAAAATAAAATAAAAAATTCCTTCCAGTAGCACCTTAGAGACCAACTAAGTTTGTTCTTGGTATGAGCTTTCGTGTGCATGCACACTTCTTCAGATACACTGAAACGGAAGTCACCAGACCCTTATATATAGTGAGAGAGTGGGGAGGGGTGTGACTCAGAAGGGTGGTGGGAATGGGTGATCAGCTGATAGGTGTGGAAAACCTGTTAACGACTGTTGACGACTGCAATTGGTCTTACAGGGAAAGGCAAGGGGTAAGACCTGTAAGGCCTGGCGTGCTCTGGTCCATGGGGTCACGAAGAGTCGGACACGACTGAACGACTGAACAACAACAAGACCTGTAAGACCAATTGCAGTCGTCATCAACAGGTTTTCCACACCTATCAGCGGTTGGAAACGTTGACATTAGAAAAGTGTGGGATTAACAGGAAGTTGTGTAAACACCCCACAAGCATCTCGGGAGGTTGAATGCTCATTGCCACATAACTGCCTTGCAAACAAAATAAGAAAGAATGCTCAGTAAGCGACTTAGGTCACTTCCAGGTGATCTGTTCATTGAGCATTCACCTTGATTTCCTTGTGGAGAGATCTGATGACACCAGCTATTTCAGAAGCGTTCATTTCTGTGTGGAGACTTGATGACATTGCATCAGAGGAAGTGTTGCCGCACACTTCCCAGTGCAATTCCCCAGTACTTTCCTTACTGCAAAAAGTCCGGTCTTCCAGGGAAGGAGGCTTGTTGCACAAGCACTCTGTGTTGGCTTTCGTTGCGTGACCTCAATTTGCTGGGATTTGTTTGTGATTGAATCCCGCCTGAAAACAGTGGCAGTCTGAAAGCCACAGGCCCCCCCTCCCCAAGTCTAACCACCGCATAAGATTTCTGCAAGCAAAGCAGGACAAATACTCAGTAAGCATATCACCTGGAAGAGGCCCTTCTATTTTCGTCTCAGTGGCTCGTTTCAGCTGACCCACATTTCTCCTTGGCTCGGGGCTTCCCATTCATAGTACAGTGGAACCTCAGAACTCAAACGGCTCCGTTCTAGAACATTTTGGCTCCTGAATGCCGAAAACCTGGAAGTAAGTGCTCCGGTTTTCAATCATTCCTCAGAACACGAACGTCCGACATGGCTTCCGCTGTACAAAAACCTACCTGTCGGGCAATTGGAAGCTGCGTCTCAGAACTCGAACTTTTCAGAAAACAGTCTCTCTCTCTCTCTCTCTCTCTCTCTCTCTCTCTCTCTCTCTATCACACACACACACACACACACACACACACACACACACTAGTACCTCGTGTTATATAACCTCCAGTTACGGAAACTTCAGGTTACGGCCGCAGCAAACCCGGAACTGTACTTCTGGGTTTCGCTGCTTGCGCATGCGCAGAAGTGTTCTGCGCACTGTGCACATGCGCAGAAGCATTCTGCGCACACCATGCATGCGCAGAAACGCTCTATTGCGCTGTTTGCGTGCGCAGAAGTGGTGCCTCTAGTTACAGAACCCCAAAACGAATTATACAGGTACCACTGTATATACACATACAGTACAGAAAATAAAAAAATAGCACAGCGCTATTAAAAGGCCTTTCCTTTAAAACAAAAACAAAAAACCAGTCAGTTCTCAAAGGCCTGTCAGACTGAAACAGCCTTTCACCTGCTGGCAGAAGGACCACAAGGAGGGACCACAAGGAGGGAGCCAGTTTAGCTTATCCAGGATGGGCATTTCAAAGCCTGGGAGCGGCCACCACCAAGAAGGTCCTCTCCTGTGTCCCCACCAAGTGAGGCTGGCGACATGGAGAGAAGGGCTTCTTCCTGATCTCCATGAATTACTGGGGCCCTGTGTTTAACTGAAGGAAAGACACTTCCCAGGGCTGGATTTATTCTTTATTAATCCATATAGGAGTACGAGATATTTAAAGCAGGGGTGTGTTAGCTGTGGCCTTCCATATCGTGTTGGACTCCAACTCCCATCAGCCCCGGTCAACATGGACAATGGTCAGAGATGATGGGAGCTGTTGTTCTACTGGGGATGGGCATACCCATTAAAGTGTGTGCCAGTTCTGCGTGAGAAGACAGGACCAAGTTCATCCTATCCTGCTTCCGGGCATATTTCGAATGGAACATCCTTGAAAACCCACGTAGAAACACTTCTGTTTGTTAAGCAGTACTTACCACTGTAACTGTTACCATGCAAGCTGAGGGTTGCACTGCATGGTCTGTTCCTCAAAAACATACACAGAAACCCACCCACAAAACTATTTTAAATTTATAAAAATTGGTCATCGAGCCTCCCACAATCTGGAGCAAATAGCACACGCGTTGACTGCAGAGACAGGAAGTACCCCGGGGAGTAATTTTCAAGGGGGATTTTTTCAAGGGGAATTGTGAGGGGAAAACATGGTGTAGCCCCTGCGAGAAATGCTTTTGTTAAAAAAAAAATAACCCAGTGTCACATTTGTATATTGCACCTAAAACGTTTTATTTGCAGCTGTAAAGCTGAGTCCGGGATATCACCAAGTCCCTTCACACCCCAGGGGATTTGTTGTGTCTGCATTTGAAGTGGGGGGGGGGCAAGGCAGCTGCTTGCATTGCTGGCTGATTTTTAAAAGTGTCAAAGCAAAAATGTGTGTGTGTGTGTGTGTAATATATGTATATTCAGTGGTACCTTGGTTCTCAAACTTAATCCATTCCGGAAGTCCGTTCCAAAACCAAAGCGTTCCAAAACCAAGCCGCGCTTTCCCATAGAAAGGAATGCAAAATGGATTAATCCGTTCCAGACTTTTAAAAACAACCCCTAAAACAGCAATTTAACATGAATTTTACTATCTAACGGGACCATTGAGCCATAAAACGAAAGCAAGAAACAATGTACTGCAGTCACACAGTCAATCCATCAATCAGTAGCTGAACTGGGTTCCACACAGTCACAAAAACAAACAAAAAAAGAGCCGCAAAAACAAAAACGCAAAATAAATAGCAAAAACAGACAGACCTCAGCGTAACACTCTAAACAGAAGTGTGACACTCAAATCGGAAGCGTAACACTCAAAATGGAGCATGTCCGGCTTCCGAAAAAATGTTCGCAAACCGAAACACTTACTTCTGGGTTTGCAGTGTTTGGGTTTCAAGTTGTTTGTGTACCAAGGCGTTTGAGAACCAAGGTGTTTTGTATTGATTCAAGGGTTATCATATCTGTATTACTATTGTCTGTATTCACATTACGGGAAAGTAACTGCCTTCCTGTTCCAGAAGGAACAGCTACTATTGGTTCATTCAAGTTGCTGTATATGGATCCTCAGTCTAATTGGTTCCCACCAAAAGGCAGCTTTTGATTGCTTGAGATTGTTCCCTCCAAAATGTATCCTTTCTAGCCAGTCTTCTGTTCCTATAAATGTAGCTTCCCTTTCCTCAGTCCCCCAGTCTTGTTTGCCTGAATAAAGAGTGTTACATGAAGAAGCTGTCTCCTGCCTGCTATGTCAGAGAGCTGAAGTCACTTGCTGAAATCAATATCCCCACGCTACAACACAAGGTGCCACTGTACATGAATGGAGGCCATGTTGCAACCTTTGAACAACCTTGAACTGGGACATAATTCACCTAGAGAATCAGGCAATCTGACTTTTGTGGATTCCTCCCCCAGCAGTAAGCCCAGCCACATCTGGGAGTTACCATGTTGCCTACTCAATTTAAAGAAATGAATGGAAGTTAGAGGTAGAATGTGGGGGTAGCCAGCAGATGGGACGGCCAATAATCCTGGAGATCCCACTCCCACTGCGCCGTGAAAAGGTCCGCTGGCTACGGTCTGAAGGGAGTTCGTCGTGAGTTCTGAAGGTTGCCTCGTGAATCCAAGGGTTTCTGCAGCGGTCCGGAGGTTCCGGGGGTCTCCGGGTGAAAAGATAGGCTAGGCAAAGTGATGGCCAAAAATTAGACGGCCAAAATAAAGGCTTTAGAAGTAAAAGAAATAAGCACAAGGAGACTGCAGTCTGGTGAAGAAGAAGCTCTTGACTGCCCTGAGCGGCGGGTTTCACTTTCAGTTTCTATCTTGGCTTGTCCGCAATGATGTTCTCTCTAGCTTGTCTCGCGCTTTCTCCACACACGCTGCAAGGAGCTAGGGCTATTTATTGAATACTCAAACAACGTCATAACAAGTACAATAACCAATCACAACCTTACACTGGCTAATTACCGCGCCTTTTTGTCTGCAGGATCTTTAACCCTTTCCTTCCATGGTGGAAGGACACCTAAAATAAACCCAAACAAACAGGTGCAAAAGCACCTTTCAAAACATATTCCCACAGTAGAACTGGTGGAGGAGACCTGAATCTGTGACATATCATTGGTGCCTGCATCTGAGGATGTTCTGAGTGCAAAATATGTCTTCAGACTTATTAAAGAATGTGGGGGGGGGTGAAAATCCTAGCCAAGGCATTTTGTTTTGGCAGTTTTAGGTAACATGTACGAGAAACGCAAATCCCAGAGTAAAGTGTGCATAAAAATGCATGCAGCAATGAAAATGCTTTTTGTGGGGGAGAATGCGAAACTGTGCATATTAAGGCTAATTGTCTACAAATATATGGAGAAACCTGCATTAAAATGCCAAATGAATTGGCATTAGGACCATTTCAAAAATAGTCATAGTAATAAGAATGAATGCAAACTGATGTGGAAATGCGGTGAACTGGAGATGGAAAAAATGAGAAACTGAAATTGACAGATTCGCCCATCCGCCAGTGATTCAGTGAAAACGTCGGCCCGGTTTGCCAAGAAGGGACGGAACAGCCTCATTGTGTCGTCCTTTTCACCTTCCCACTTCTAGCTCCTCTTGTGGTTCCACGAAAATCCCGGACGCAGAAGTCCCCCAAGAAATCCTATGACAGCAGTGTTGCTGAGGAACCTCTTCATTTCTTTCCAGCCCGAGTGCGAAATTGTGGGCGAGCCGATCACGGAAAGATTTCTTGCTTCAGGTTCATTCTCCCGACCACATCAGGCTTGTGGGTGCCTTCAGAGAAAAATAGGTCAGAGCCCTGCTCACTTCTGCTTCCCTGGGTGGTAGGGAAATGAAACGCTCCACTCATCCTGAAATGGGGGTTTCTTTTGTCTTGCAATGCTCCTAACAGCCGTGTGAAAGGCGGGAATTCATCAGGAGAAACCTCCCCCATCTTTGGAGAAGACCAAACGTCTTCCTGTTGCACAGCTATTAACAGATAGGTGCTCTGCTTGGGTGTAGGGTGCTTAAATCTCCAGATGCAGCTGCTGTGGTTAAAAGGTGGCTTCACTGAGGCCTTATTTATCAGTTGCCTGAAGGTGCCAATCAGGGCCGGATTTAGGTTTGATGAGGCCCTTAGCTACTGAAGGTAATGGGGCCCTTTATATGTCCAGCTGTCCTTTGTCAACAACAAATTGTCACTGTTTTAAGTGTTCAAGTATATGCTATATGGTAATTTATGGACATAATTTTTGTTGTTTAGTTGTTTAGTCATGTCCGACTCTTTGTGACCCCATGGACCAGAGCACGCCAGGCACTCCGGTCTTCAACTGCCTCCCGCAGTTTGGTCAGACTCGTGTTGGTAGCTTCGAGAACACTGTCCAACCATCTCATCCTCTGCCATCCCCTTCTCCTTGTGCCCTCCATCTTTCCCAACATCAGGGTCTTTTCCAGGGAGTCTTCTCTTCTCATGAGGTGGCCAAAGTATTGGAGTCTCAGCTTCAGGATCTGTCCTTCCAGTGAGCACTCAGGGTTGATTTCCTTAAGAATGAATAGGTTTGATATAAAAATAAAAATAAAAAATTGTCCAGTAGTACCTTGTTGTTGTTGTTGTTGTTGTTGTTGTTGTTGTTGTTGTTCAGTCGTGTCCAACTCTTCATGACCCCATGGACCAGAGCACGCCAGGCACCCCTATCCTCCACTGCCTCCCACAGTTTGGCCAAATGCATGCAAGTCGCTTCGAGAACACTGTCCAACCATCTCATCCTCTGTCGTCCCCTTCTCCTTGTGATCTTTCCCAACATCAGGATCTTTTCTTAGGGAGTCTTCTCTTCTCATGAGGTGGCCAAAGTACTGAAGCCTCAACTTCAGGATCTGTCCTTCCAGTGAGCACTCAGGGCTGATTTCTTTAAGGATGGACAAGTTTGATATTTTTGCAGTCCGTGGGACTCTCAAGAGTCTCCTCCAGCACCATAATTCATAAGTACCTTAAAGACCAACTAAGTTTGTTCTTCGTACAAGAACAAACTTAGTTGGTCTCTAAGGTGCTACTAGACTGCTATATATATATATATATATATATATATATATATATATATATGTATATATCTCGACTGCGTCAGACCAACACGGCTACCTAACTGAATCTATGGACCTAATAGGTATCTAAAGCCATTTGCACATAACAAAATATGTATTTTATCAAAATAATTGTTGAACTGAAATACAATTAAGAAGAAGTATATTAATAGTGAAATACAATTAAGAAGAAGTTTTGGAACAGACTTCTGTAACAGATTAAGTTTGAGAACCAAGGTACTACTATATAGAAATGAGCAAACCAGTGATATTTTAGGGAGCAGGCTAGCAGGTGGGGCCCATTACTTACATCATAGGAGCCTACACAACACAACACAAAACAAAACAAAACACTGTTGCTATATGTAGGTTTTATTTTATTTGTTTTTTATCTTATATTTTGGAAATGTACATCCAGGTTTTTTGCCTTTAATTTTTTTTGTGGCCCCCACAAAAGAGCCCTAAGCTATAGCTTGTGGAGCCCTAAGCTATAGCTTGTTTAGCTTATACGTAAATCCGGCATCTCTGATGGCAGCCTTGCAAAAATAGAGCAAGGGCCAGCATTAAGGTTACAATTGCATAGGCTTACTCTCCAACTGCCCCTATTTCCCAGAGACAGTCCCTGATTTACAGAAGCCGTCCCAGTTTCTGATTTGATCCCGGAATGTCCCGCTTTTCCTTAGGACGTCCCTATTTCCATTGGATAAATGTTGGAGGGTATGGAGTTATGTGACCCCCCAGAGCCAAGGAGATAATTAACTATAAAACCTTTAGAAGGTATCTCAAGGCAGCCCTGCGTAGGGAAGTTTTTTAAATGCTTTACTATGTTTTTGTATACAGTGGTACCTCTGGTTACGTACTTAATTCGTTCTGGAGGTATGTTCTTAACCTGGAACAGCACTTTAGCTAATGGGGCCTCCAGCTGCCGCTGCGCCACCAGAGCACGATTTCTGTCCTTATCCTGAAGCAAAGTTCTTAACCTGAAGCGTTATTTCTGGGTTTGCGGAGTATGTAACCTGAAGTGTATGTAACCCGAGGTACCACTGTATGTTGGAAGCCGCCCAGAGTGGCTGGGGCAACGCAGTCAGATGGGCGGGGTACAACTAATAAAATTGTTGTTGTTGTTGCTGTTGTTATGGAATTGGACATCCCTATTTTCATCGGAGAAACGTTGGAGGGCATGCATGTGGGACCCGTGGCAAAACGTTGCGGCAGATCTTCCCTCCTAAAAGAATTGTGGAGTTCCAGCAAATTGCTCCCTCCAAGCCCAACCTTCCATTTTTCTTTTCCAGTTGTCGTCCCAGGATTCCACATTGACTTGCGCTTGCTCAGTTCTGCCCCTGAGTTGGTCTGTTTAGGGCATTAAAAAGAAGAGGAGGAGGACTTAACGTACTTCTGCAAACCTCCTAAGAGGAGTGCTCTTCTTCATGATGCCAGCCAACAAAAATTAAGTTGCAGATCCAACTGTGAGGGTTCTTGAATTTTTTTGCACCCACATCCAAGTCCTTTTGCATGTACTCTTAAGAGCACATGTGTGAAGTGGGAAGTGGGAGTGGATTCACCAAAGGAGCACTTTGGGGCAGCGTGGTAGCTCAGTGGCAGAGCATCTCTGCGTGAGGAAAGCCCCTGGTTCAAGTCCTGGTATCTCCAGGGAGCGTTGGGAGTGCCCCATGCCTGAGACCCCGGAGAGCTGCTGCCAGTTTGTGTAAACAATATTGGGCTAGATGGAACAATGGTCTGATCCAGGAGCTCAACCCCCTGCAATGCAGGAATCTTTTGCCCAACAAGGGGCTCGAACCCATGACCCTGGGATTGAAAGTATTATGCTCTCCTGGCTGTGCACGCAGTCTTTGCATGCCACCTTGAACCCCTTACTTGAAAGTCACAATATAAATGTAAATAATGATTTTTTTTTTTTTTTAAAGAAGATTGTGAGGTTTGGAGCTTTCAGGGTTAAAGAAGCTCAACAGTACGCTCCTCCCACAGGGATGATGTCACAACATCCGGGTTATCTGCTGTATGCAATGTCTTTGTGATTTATGTGACGCACCGTTTATTTCCTGGTCAGTCTTACTTTCACTTTTGAGAGGACCGGAGAGGCCGGGGATGTCTTCCCAATCTCCGGGCGAAGCTCTGTAATTTATATGCTTGTAATAAAGCGTACTTGCTCTGAAACAACCCAGACGTTGTGGGAGTTTATTTGCTGGCACGAAAGGCACACATACCATTGCGCAAGAAGAAGTAAGAAGTTTGAACAAACTCTGCTAAAGCACTGGAGAAGCAGGAGAACGCAGAAGGAAGCATAGCTGGACACCACTCCAAGTGCTAAACTGGTTTTGAGGCTTTCCCAGTTAAAACCAAAAGTCCAACAAAGATTGTCCTCCCTGATAACACAGCCTAAGGAGAATCCACAGGAAGCATCAAGCAAATAATCTCCAAACCTTGCAATGTGTTTTGGGCCACAAACGTCCCTTCCTCTGGGGGGAATCTCTTTTAACAAGCAGGTAAACAGTTAAGAGGCCTCAAAAGAACCACGGTAAATAAAATGCAAACATGTGCTGTTGGCCAGCTCTTGCTAGCATGGTGGCTTTCGGTTTAAAACGTTTCCGCCCCAGAAATAGATCAGGGCTGACTCGTTTTGGAACTGTGCGGGGAAAATGTTACCCTTCAAGGGTGTCAATAGCCTTTGGTGGTTTGCCGGCTCCACCAGCACCTTTCCAAGCACCTCGACAGAGGTTTCCAAACATGTAACAGGACTGTGACCTATTTGTGGGCCCGTGTTGCTAATCCCAATAATTTGGTTTCCTTAGATTTATCTAAACCTATCCCAGAAGGTGTTAAGGGTTCACTACCGGTTTCCTTCCCAGGAGATATGGAAATCCTGTTGGATATTCCTGCATGGGCTAGAAGCCCTCAAACTCCCAGAGGTTAGATAGAGGGAGGCAAGCCTTTTTAGGAAGAAGAGACTGGGGAGTGGCAGTGGGATGGAATCAGAGAATTGGAAGGGACCCTGGGGGTCATCTGGTCTGACCCCTTTCAATGCAGGACTGTGCAGCTGTCGCATATGGGGATCAAACCTGCAACCTTGGCATTATCAGCACCACGCTCTAACCAACTGAGGTATGTTGGGAAGAGCAGTGTGTGCCATGCGGATTGCCCTATGCTCCCTAAACTAGCCTGTTGCCCAAGTTAAGGCATTCAGAGACCAACGGTGGGGTGTTTGTGTTTACAGGTCCCTGATAATACGAGGTCCTAAACTGTAGTTTACTTAGCTGGTGGGTAAATCTGACACTAATTGCCTCATCTCCAGTGTTGAAGTAAGATTCAGCAGCCCTGCCAGTTGTCTTCTGCATAATGATGTGAAACGTTTACTAAGACCCCATCTGCGCTATAAATTAAAGCAGTGTCCTAACACTTCAAGAGCCATGGTTTTCCTCAAAGAATCCTGGGATCTGTGGTTTGATGATGACGATAAGTTATTATTTATTCCCCAGCCACTCTGGGTGGCTTCCAACAAAGTGTTAAAATACAATAGTCTGTCAAACATTAAAAGCTTCCCTAAATGGGGTTGCCTTCAGATGTTTAAAAGTCAGGTAGTTGTTTATTTCCTTGACATCTGATGGGAGGGCGTTCCCAGGACCGGTGCTAGGGCTTCTGGCGCCCTAGGCGAGACCAATCTTCTGGCGCCCCCCCCCCCGCCAAAGCCTGCTTTAGCGGGAGCCGGGGGCCGGGGCGACGGCAGCATCCTCCGGCGGGCGGCCGAGGCGGCAGCCTGCGGGCTGCCGGGCAGCCCTTGGTCTGCTTGGCGCCCATGCTGGATGGAGCCCAGCCGCCGGCCGGCCTTCAGCAGGACATCGCAGGCTCTGGCCCACGAGGAGCAGGCCCTGCTGTAGAAGCATGGGGCAGGCGCCGGCCCAGGAAACACCGCGGAGACAAAGAGGAGGAGGGGGAAGCAGCAGCTATGACGCCAGCGGCTTCTCCAGGCATCTCCTGCGCGCCCGGCAACTGCCCCCTACCTGCTGCGCGCCCGGCAACTGCCTACCTCGGTGTCCGGAGGGCGGGCCGCTGGACAGGCAAAGAGAAGTGGGCGGGCGCAGGCGGGCCAGCAGCGCCCCCTCCATTTTGGCGCTCTAGGCAGTTGCCTAGTTCGCCTAAATGGACGCGCCAGCCCTGGGCGTTCTACTGGGCGGGCGCCACTACCAAGAAGGCCCTCTGCCTGGTTCCCTGTAACCTCACTTCTCGCAGGGAGGAAACTGCCAAAGGGCCCTCAGAGCTGGACCTCAGTGTCCAGGCAGAAAGATGGGGGTGGAGATGCTCCTTCAGAGAGTTGCTGGGTGTGCCCCCTATCCCCCCTCACATAGCTACAGAACCAATGCTTCCTCCCAGGGACCTGTGGGAATTGTAGCTCCGTGAGGGGATTGCAGGCACCCCAACAGCTCCCAGCATCCTTTGCAAATGACAGCTCCCAGAATTCTTTGAGGGAAGCCATGGCTGTTTCCTAGTGGCAGGACCCTGCTTTAATTGTACGATGCAGATGGAGCCTAAGCCTCAGAAAGGAAAAGGAGGTGACAGCAAGCAGTCCACACTTGGTTTTCGTTGCCAGCGTGCGAACTGGAAAAAATAAATGTTGTCTTTGTTTCTCAGAAACAACAAGTCCTGACCACAGTTCACAGTTTTAAGAAACCTCCGTTTCCAAGTGGCTTCCAGCGTAGCTGGCATCTCACTTCAATGTGTTGGCCGCAGATATGGCAGGGTGATGCGGGGGTGGAAAATGTCTGCTTGAGAAAACTCGAAAATGTCTGACTGAGAAAACTCGAGGCCCAGAATTCTGGCTTTCAGACCCATGGCCATCCCGTAATACCCTGCTCCCCAGGCCTCCTGCTATAACCTATTAGGTCAGGTTACAGGTAGGTTGCCGTGTTGGTCTGCCACAGTCAAAACAAAATAAAAAATAAAAAAAATTCCTTCCAGTAGCACCTTAGAGACCAACTAAGTTTGTTCTTGGTATGAGCTTTCGTGTGCATGCACACTTTGAAGTTTTGACTATTTGACTTTGTTTTGACTATTAGGTCAGGTGTGGGGAACCTTTGGACTTCTGGATGTTGCTAGACTACAACTCCTATCATCCCCTGCCATTCAGCACACTTGATGGGGCTGATGGGAGTTGTAGTTCAGCAACATCTGAAGGGCCAAAGACTCCCCATGCAAGCAGTAGATTATGGACGCCACACTCCATCCTATGAAGCCTCTCCCTGCCCATTGCCTGTTGTAGCTGTTTAAAAAAGACAACTCCGGAATCCCAGCTGCCAGCTTCCACATTGCTGCAGGCTGCCATTTTAGACCTTTCCACCCCATAAATAGGTCAGGGTTTGGTGAATCCCGTCACTAGAAACCGTACAGGATGTGAACAATGCAGAGGTTTTCTTCACCTTCTGCATCCGTTCTTCCACCTCATCTGTGCAGACAATGAGGTTAATAGATAAAAATGTGGACATGACCCATTTGATCCGTCTCCATCTCATTTCCTGATGCTTGTAGTGGCTGCTGGTGCCCTGAATCTCGATAGCTAACACAGGCAGAAGCCTAATCGGTTGGTTTTTTTTAAAAAAAATGTATTTCAGCAATTTATATACGGGGCCTTATGTGGTTGCATCCACACCACATACTCAAAACACTCTTTAACATCCTTGGCTCCCCCAAAAGAATGCTGAGAACTGTAGTTCATTCAGGGTGCTCTGGGAGTTTTTTTTAGGACATACCTCGCAATGCTACAGTTCCCACCACCTTTAACCAACAACAGTTCCCAGGATTCTTTGGGGGAAATCCTGACTTTGGGTGGAGGGCTGTAGGCTCAATGGTAGAGCATCTGTTTGGCATGGAGAGAGCCCCAAGTCCACTCCACGGCATCTTCAGGTGGGGCTAGGCGAGTTTCCCGCCTGAGATCCTGGAAAGCCACTGCCAGTCCGTGTAGACAGCACTGGGCTAGATGGACCAATTCAGTATAAGGCAGTTTTGTATGTTCCTGTGAAATAAAGTGGTATGTTTGAATTAGTTTGGAGATGGTATTTAACACCAGTCAGATTAAATCGGATAAACAAGGAATATTCGGTGTTATGTTGGAGGGGATGCCAGGAAACAGGGACTTAGGTTCACATGTGGTGGGGCTGTAAATATGTACAACTTTTTAGCAAAAGGGTGTTTAAGCGGATAGCAGAAATCAAGGGGTTAAAGGTGACTGAATCATTCTCAATTTGCAATGGGGTGGAAGGTTCGCAGGCTATGAAGGACATGCTCACAAATTTATTGACAGCTGCACAAATTATTATAGCCAGAAAGTGGAAGGGGCGTGCAAAATATAAAACGGAAGAATGGTATAAAGAGATCTGGGATATAGCTATTAAAGATAAATTAACATGTGCCATTAAGGTAAGACGGGGAATATGCAGGAGAAATGATTTCGAGGAGATATGGAGGGTGTTTGTTGAATTTGTACTGTTAAAGTGGAAAGGGGCCAAACCATCACAAGAGGTGTTGAAATTTTGGGAGGCTGGGTACTTACAATGGAATGGTCTTGGTGGTGCACATTTTTATGGTTATTTATTTATGGTTATTACTTGCAGTGCTGTCAAGTATCCCGTTTTCCCCAGGAATCTCCCTTATTTCAAGCAGTTTCCCACTGCTATCCCTTATTTTTTATATCCCTTTAATTTCCCGTTTTTTTCAAAGGAAGCAGCTCCTCTCCCACCCCCTGCTGGCCAGGGGCTGGGAAGACCTTGCCTCCTTGCAGCCTCAAAGCAAGCGGGAGCCATTTCCTGCGCTTACAGGCGTCGTAGCCCACGGGCAGCGTTTCCAAAATACAGTAAGCCTACTGCGCGCGTTCACACCAGTGCCGCCCACTTTTGCTTCTGGCTCCGCCCACCACTGCCATGTGACTGTCCCCGGGATAGGTGAGGCTACTGATCCCTTATTTTCAAATCCGAAACTTGACAGCTATGATTACTTGGTCAAACTAAAATGATTTTTTTTAAAAAAATAAAGTGGTATGGTTGACATTTGTCTGTCTCGAGAGACAATGGCGTGTGCCTCTAGGGGTGAAGTCAAACTGCTGTGTTAGGAATAGGAATAGGAATAGGAATAATTTATTATTGGCCAAGTACATTTTCCAACATACTTGGAATTTGTTTCGGCTACATTGCAATGTAAACATACAGACACTGTTCCTCTCACAATACAAAGAAGCAAAGAAACCCCACCCATATTTTACCTCCCCTTAAGCTATACAACTATGAATTTAACAATTTAATGGCACAAGGAAAAAAACTATTCTTGTGCCTGGCCGATTTTGTATATGAAGTCCTGTAGCGATGTCCAGATGGAAGTAAATCAAGCAGATGATGACCGGGATGTAAAGGATCTGCTACAATTCTCTCTGCTCTCTTCCTAACTCGGGTAGCATAAATTGTCTCTATTGAAGGCAAGCTAACACCAATTACCCTTTCTGCAATTCTTACAGCTCGTTGGAGCCTTTTCTTGTCTCTCTTGGAGGCTGTACCGTACCAAGCTGTTATAGAATTACAGAGAACAGTTTCAATGATGCCTCTGTAGAATTGGATCAACACTTTAGCAGCACCAAAGTGACCTCCCAGGGACACAAGCATGCGTGGAGGTCCTGGGCTGCCCAGATGACAAGACACACACCCCTCCACTATTGGTCTCATCCACTCAATCCAACTGCTTTAAATGTACAGTGAATGTGCGCGGCCTGCCATTTTGTATATCCATTTGTTCTCCTCTGCCTTAATCTTGGAACCAAAGAACACTGAAGCAGGTGGACCCCATCTGAATTTTTCGCTTGTTCTGAAGTGCTTGTTCGCTTGTTCTCAGTGCTTACACTCTCTCCCTAGTGGGGGAAATGCTGCATCAGTAACACAACTGCCTCTACAACTTGGGACGAATACAACGGGGCCCTGAGGGGTTTGAAATTTCCGTCTTACTGGCATTTTGGCCGAGCTTTTGCTTCTTATAGCCCCCTTCCTCTGATGTGTGCGGCAGATAGGAACCGTTTATCTTTTCAACTGGTTTCTGAAACCAGCTTGAAACCTTCTTCTGAAACCTACTTCTGAACGATCAAACAATTTCAGTACCAAGAAAGGGCCTCTCCTCATTATCTCCTCAATATACTTATGAGGCTGTGGCATCCGTTTCCGTTTGGTGTGGTCTTTTCCTTAGTGGCTAGGTTTTTTCAAAAAGGGGGGGGGGAGGAGAGAGAGAGAGAGAGCATGGGGGAAGTGCCAAAGAAACCTTTTTGAAAGAGTTACTTTCTGAACTAAAAAAAGAAGTGTGGGCCTTCGCTTCAAAAGCCGGTGGGCAACTTGCACCTTGGTGAGTCAGGATGGGTAGAACTGTCAATGTCAGTTGCTCATTTTCCAGTCCAATTCCGTTCTCCACCTTAGTATGTTTTTTTGGGGGGGGGTTGTTTTTTTAAAAAAAGTTTTCATGAACTTTTGTCAGCATTTTGGCACGAATTTCTGCTGATGAGCACATTTTCATATGCGTAATTTAGCCTGAAATAATATGTTGTATATGCCAGGGGGTAGGGTAGCCCTGGCCTGCTGGCCAATGTTGGCCTGCAAGGGGGTTCCAATTTGGCCTGTTACCCCCCATTTCCCCACCACCACCACCACCATGTCCACCTGACCATGAGCTGATGGGCGGGAGGAATGGTTTAATCCTGCATTGGAAATATGATCCTGTTCCCAGCAGGAAACAAGATTATGCGGCTAAAGCAGCGGCCTTGAATCCCTGCTCACCGGTGGAACAAGGATTAAAGTTCTGTGCAAAAGTGCTCTTTGAAGCAGCCCATTTGCTTGAGCTAGTTCAAAGAGGCTGTTGCAAAGACTTTATTCATTCATTCATTCATGTTATAACCTCTGAGTTTGGCTCAACTCACAGTACAACATGCCCCTTTTGTCTGCCTTAGTTCAGCCACCCTTCTGCGTAATGGGTGTAAGCAGGGGCCGAAGAATCTGCAGCCCTCCAGATGTTGTTTGATCGCATCTCCCATCATCCCTGACTGTTGGCTGTGCTGGGAGGTCTGGATGGCCACTGCCCAGTGGCGTAGGAAGGGCGGGGCAGGGGGGCACTCCACCCTCAGTTCCAGGGGAGGGGGAGTGACGCTCCCCGGCCCCTCCCCCGCCACCCGGCTACCCGTCCGTGCTTCTTTACGGACGGGGCTGCCCGACCCACCGCTGTCTCGCAGCAGTGCCGGCCTGATCCACTACGCATGCCCGGAAATTCCGGGCATGCGCAGTGCATCCGCCGCGCCGTTATGTCATGACGCATGCACCGTGATGCCCCGCCCCCAGGGGGTGCCTCCGGGCGGCGAAGAGGCTTCCTCCGCCGCTACCACTGTCTCACCATCCCTGAGCTGGAGGAGCTGCTGTCTGGCAGGCATTGATACAGGGGAGAGACAACTGGAACCACCATGAACAAGCATTTCCAGTTTCCTCTCCCCAACCACCCAGGCTGTGAGTCTAATAACAATAACAACAATTTGTTGTTGTTGTTGTTGTTGTTGTTGTTGTTGTTGTTGTTGTTGTTACCTCGCCCATCTGACTGGGTTGCCCCAGTCACTCTGGGTGGATTCCAACAAATATAAAAGCATAATAAAACATTAAACATTAAACAAAAATCCCTATACAGGGCTGCCTTCAGGTGTCTTCTGAAGGTTCTATAGTTATTTATCCCTTTGACATCTGGTGGGAGGGTGTTCCACAGGGTGGGCAGCACTACCGAGAAGGCCCTCTGCCTGGTTCCCTGTAACCTTACTTCTCGCAGTGAGGGAACCACCAGAAGGAGCTGGACTTCAGTGTTCGGACTGGACAATGGGGGTGGGATGAGCTGAAGATGCTGCAGAAGAAGAAGAAGAAGAAGAAGAAGAAGAAGAAGAAGAAGAAGAAGAAGAAGAAGAAGAAGAGTTTGGATTTGATATCCCGCTTTATCACTACCCGAAGGAGTCTCAAAGCAGCTAACCATCTCCTTTCCCTTCCCTCCCCCACAACAAACACTCTGTGAGGTGAGTGGGGCTGAGAGACTTCAAAGAAGTGTGACTAGCCCAAGGTCACCCAGCAGCTGCATGTGGAGGAGTGGAGACGCAAACCTGGTTCACCAGATTACGAGTATCGCTCTTAACCACTACATCACACTGGCTTCTTGTCTCAACATTTTTGTAGGAATGTTCTTTCCATTTTTGGAAGGAACATGGATGTGTTTAGTTTTGAATACTGTTGAAAATAATAATAATAATAATAATAATAATAATAATAATAATAATAATAACAATAATAATAATAATAATTCCATTATTTATATGCCGCCAATCTGACTGAGTTGCCCCAGCCACCCTGGGTAGCTTCCCGCAAAAAATAGAAACATAATAAAACATCAGACATTTAAAAACTTCCCTATACAGGGCTGCCTTCAGATGTCTTCTAAAAGTCGCGTAGTTCTTTATCTCCTTGACATCTGACACAAAGGCATTCCACAGGGCAGGCACCACTACCGAGAAGGCCCTCTGCCTGGTTCCCTGTAACTTCACTTCTAGCAGTGAGGGAGCCGCCAGAAGGCTCTTGAAGCTGAAAATGTTTTGAATCTGCATCATTGCTGTTTGCATCTGCATTACTGTGTTTGTATGTATCTGTTTATTATTATTATTATTATTATTATTATTATTATTATTATTATTATTATTATTTTGAGGCAAAGCAACCAGTACTGTACACGCTATTCCTAATGCAGTCACATATCCCAGTGGCATAGAATCATAGAATCATAGAGTTGGAAGAGACCACAAGGGCCATCCAGTCCAACCCCCTGCCAAGCAGGAAACACCATCAAAGCATTCCTGACAGATGGCTGTCAAGCCTCTGCTTAAAGACCTCCAAAGAAAGAGACTCCACCACACTCCTTGGCAGCAAATTCCACTGCCGAACAGCTCTCACTGTCAGGAAGTTCTTCCTAATGTTTAGGTGGAATCTTCTTTCTTGTAGTTTGAATCCATTGCTCCGTGTCCGCTTCTCTGGAGCAGCAGAAAACAACCTTTCTACCTCCTCTATGTGACATCCTTTTATATATTTGAACATGGCTATCATATCACCTCTTAACCTTCTCTTCTCCAGGCTAAACATACCCAGCTCCCTAAGCTGTTCCTCATAAGGCATCGTTTCCAGGCCTTTGACCATTTTGGTTGCCCTCCTCTGGACACATTCCAGCTTGTCAGTATCCTTCTTGAACTGTGGTGCCCAGAACTGGACACAGTATTCCAGGTGAGGTCTGGCATCCTAGCGGCGTTACGACAGCAGCAGTTTTATTTTCTAATGCTGTTGAGAAAGACTTTCCAACTGCTTCTCCCTCTGGAACCCAGGAAAACCCCATGTGTTCTGGATTAATTACCATACTGTGATGTGAGAGGGCATTATGTGAACATGTGTCATAGGTGGCAACCTTGGAAAATCACTTCTGTGTATATAGTCAGCTCCTGGGAGAAGAGGAAGTATTTGAAGGAGGAACTTCTTGTAGGGGTTGAGTGGGAGGCGGGAGTCTCCTGAAATAAAGCTGTTCATGTTTGAATTGACCTGAAGAGCCTGGAGCCTAAGAAAGGCTGACCTGCTGAGCAACGGCATGACTTCTAGTCAGTCCAGGGCCAATGGTTTGGGCTCAGTATAAAGCAATTTCCTCCCCCCCAATAAATCCCTTATTATCATTATTATAAACATCCATCAATGTACTGTCAGTTACATAATTTACAAATTTTCCATATTGTACCTTCTTATTCCACAAACTAATAAAGTATTTGAAAGCAAAATATTTATATATTTATATAATACAAGTATAAAGCTATTTCCAATGTTCCTGGTAACACTGGAAATAGTTTGTTTTATTTTATTTTATTTTATTAGTTTTAAAAACAATTTTATTGAAATATGCTTAAAAATAACATCCAATATTCATACAATATTGCATTCATACTCAAAAAGTTACAAAAAGAACAAAGCCAAAAAAAAGTGAGTTACATACACAAATCATACAGCATTACATTGAACTTAAAGAATTACAAAAAATGAAAATAAGGGGGGGAAAAGAAAAAGGTAAGTTACACACACAGCTCGCATCCAGTTACAAAAAAGAAAGGAATTACAAATAATAATAGAAATTAGAGATAAAAGTTAAAGATATAAAATAAAAGACTTCCTAAAGTTCTACTTGAATTTGGCAAGAATGACAGCAGCTATTAGAAATATTTCAAATCAAAAAGTGACAGGAGAATGGAAATATGTAGAAGAATATATGAAAAAAGAAGGAGTTGAAACAAGATTGCTGATCTGTTTGGAATGATTCACTCACAGGAGTTAGGGAAATGTAGATATAAATAATAGTACTTGGATATAAGCTCAATTGGGAAAAACAAAAACAAACAGCATTGACTGGAAGAGCTGTAAGGAACACGGAAATAGTTTATTTTAAGTGTGATATTAGGTAGTGTAGATAAGCACCTCTCATACACTATTAAAAGAAACAGCCATTTTTAAAAACAACAACAACAACAACAACAACAACAACGCAAACATAATACAGTCGTACCCCTGGTTACGATTGCTTCAAGTTGCGTTCGTCACAGGATACGAACACGCTGAACCCGGAAGTACCGGAATGGGTTACTTCCAGGTTCGGCAATTCGCGCATGCGCAGACACACAAAATGACGCCACGCACATGCGCAGAATCGCCAAATCGTGCTGTGCACATGCGCAGACGCAGCACTTCAGGTTGCAGACCCTTCAGGTTGCAAACGGGGCTCCGGAACGGATCCCGTTCGCAACCAGAGGTACCACTGTAATAATAATAATAATAATAATAATAATAATAATAATAATAATAATAATTTATACCCCATCCATCTGGGTGGCTTCCAACAGAATATTAAAAACACAATAAAACATTAAACATTAAAAACTTCCCTAAACAGGGCTGCCTTCAGATGTCTTCTAAAAGTCAGATAGTTGTTTATTTCCTTCACATCTGATGGGAGGGTGTTCCACAGGGCAGGTGCCACTACCGAGAAGGCCCTCTGCCTGGTTCCCTGTAACCTCGCTTATTGCAGAGAGGGAACCGCCAGAAGCTCTCAGGGATGGACCTCATTGTCCAGGTAGGACGATGGGGGTGGAGATGCTCCTTCAGGTATACAATAATTGGGAACCTGTCATAAGGCATATTCACCTCTGGTTACATTCGCCCAAGTCACATTTAAAATAAGAAAGAAAGAAAAAAAGAATGGATGGAGTTTGCAGAATGCTAACTGTCAGGGACTGGACTGAACAGAGCAGGAGGAATGGGAAATGAGCCCTCGGTCTGATCGTCTTCTCTCAGGAGAAGGAGGAGTGGGAAGTTTGACCCTCCCTGTTTCCAGTGTGGTGTAGTGGTTCAGAGCGGTAGACTCGTAATCTGGGGAACCGGATTTGCATCTCTGCTCCTTCACATGCAGCTGCTGGGTGACCTTAGGCTAGTCACACTTCTCTGAAGCGGGGTATCAAATCCAAACTCCTCCTCCTCCTCCTCCTCCTCCTCCTCCTCCTCCTCCTCCTCCTCCTCCTCTTCTTCTTCTTCTTCTTCTTCTTCTTCTTCTTCTTCTTCTTCTTCTTCTTCTTCTTCTTCTTCTCAGCCCAGTATACCTGAAGGAGCATCTCCACCCCCATTGTCCAGTCCAAATCCAAACTCTTCTTCTTCTTCAGGAGGAAAGGGAGACAGGGATGATGTACAGCTGAATAAGGAAATGCCTAGTTATGAGATAGTGGAGAAGGAGGGAGAAGTGAGAGAGCAGACAGCAGAGACCTTCCTGGACAGTATGGGAGACCCTCCTGGTCCAAGGGCTCTCCAGTCCCTCCACATTGAAGAGCAGAGAATGCGGAAGGATGTGACTCCTGTGACTTCCTGTAGGTTTCCAGGATGTTATGGGAGACGGAAAAGGAGGGACTTGGAGTAGCCAACATCTCCTATGTGTGGAGACATGGATATTTGGTCTTGCAACCAGATGACTGAATAAAAAGCCATAAGAAACGAATTGTTTGTTCTTCTTGCCTCTGAGGCTACCAGGGGAGGAGAGGATTCTCCATGCCAAAGTGTGAAAGCACACGAAAGCTCATACCAAGAACAAACTTAGTTGGTCTCTAAGGTGCTACTGGAAGGAATTTTTTTATTTTTTATTTTGTTTTAGCAAAAATTAAGAGATCAAAATGATGAAACATTCACCGAGGGTTGGAAGCTTTCCGTAGAATATCCAATGAACTATGATAGTTGCATGAAAACCCAAGCAGGATTTGAAATATGAGCAACGGCAGAAAGACACGAAGGCTAATCCCTCAGGATGTTTATACGGAGTATTGTAAGTATTGTAAGTTGAAATACGCAGCATTAAAGGGGGGGGGAACATAGAACACCATGGAAGTGGGAATGGGAGGTCAATGGATAAATTAATGGTATTTTCAATGCAGTTTTAATATTGAATTTTTAAATTTGTATTTTAATCTGTTATTTTAAATTGATTGTGTTATGTTATTGCTGGAATTTTAATTAGTGTTAGCCGCCCAGAGCCCGGTTTTTGGCTGGGAAGGGCAGGGTATAAATAAAAACTTATTATTATTATTAAAGTATGTAAACTTTTGAAAACTAAACAAACAAACAAACAAATCCCATCCGTGTTATAGGAGATGCAGACTTTAAAAGACAGACCGAGATGGATTCCTTTGAGCTCCAGACACTTGCCTCATTTGCATGTGGTTTTCACATTGACAGAACACAATTTCACCAGAAAAATGCAAAGCATCTGCTAGCTAATTCCCTTTTTAGCAAATTTGATACTATATTTGAATAGGGGCTTTGTTGGGCCAACTGTCAAGGCAAAGCCAAAAGAAGGGGTTTTCCACACTTTCCCTTGGGACAAGTGAAACTGGCAAACCTTTTCTTGAGACTGGGAGTGGGTGAAAAAGAATCAGCCAGATTCAGTTTTCCTATGAAGCTGAATCTATGAAACTCATACTTTCTGACACAATACGAGAACTGAAACATGGCCAGCCTGCAAAAATCCACACTAATCTGAATTTTGTGATACAGTTCTCCAACGAACCACTGTTTACAAAAATGTGTATATTAGGGGGGAAATGTGCCTTTAAAACGATTTTATCGGTGTAAACAACATAAAAAGGGTTATGTACAAAAATTCTGAAATTTGTACCAAAATACTGGAGAGTTTTCATGAGGATCCCCCCTCAAAAAAAATCACAAATTGTGGCAGAAAGACGAATAACTGAAATGAAGATAAAAGAAGTGGGAAACTGAGAGAACTTAAATTGGCAGGTGCTTCTTGGTTGGACTAGATGATCCTTAGGGTCCCCTCCAACTCTATGATTCTATCACTACAGACTGCTAGTATTTTGTAGGAAGTAAATGTAGGTTTGTGCAATTGGAGTGGATTAAAGCATTTTGTTGCCCCAGCACAAAAAACTCCACTTTTTTTTTTAAAGCAGACTTCTTAGGAAAGCAGTGTGGGGAAATGCATTGAAAAGTGTGGGGTTGACGAATGATTAACAGGAAGACATGTAAAGGTAAAAGATAAAGGACCCCTGGATGGTTAAGTCCAGTCAAAGATGACTATGGGGTTGTGGCTATCACCTCGCTTTCAGGCCAAGGGAGCTGGGGTTTGTCCACACGCAGCTTTCCGGGTCATGTGGCCAGCATGACTAAACCGCTTCTGGTGCAACGGGACACCATGACGGAAGCCAGAGCGCATGGAAACGCCGTTTACCTTCCCGCCACAGCAGTACCTATTTATCTACTTGTGCTGGCATGCTTTTGAACTGCTAGGTTGGCAGGAGCTGAGACGGAACAATGGGAACTCACCCCATCGTGGGGATTTGAACCGCCGACTTTCTGATCGACAAGCCCAAGAGGCCCAGTGGTTTAGACCACAGCGCCACCCGCGTCCCAGAAGACGTGTAAACACCCTGCAAGCAAATCAGTCTGGAAGCAAGGTGAATGTACATTGCAGTTTGGATTTGATATCCCACTTTATCACTACCCTAAGGAGTCTGAAAGCAGCTAACATTCTCCTTTCCCTTCCTCCCCCATAAGAAACACTCTGTGAGGTGAGTGGGGCTGAGAGACTTCAAAGGTCACCCAGCAGCTGCATGTGGAGGAGAGGAGACACGAACCTAGTTCCCCAGATTACGAGACTTCTGCTCTTAACCACTTCACCACACTGGCTCCTAAACTGGTGCACATTACATTAGAGTAAATACAGTATCTATCTAGCTACAGAGACAGATGGCATAAGTATAATTGCTGTTAATTACATGGAAATAAGCAATACACCTCACCATTTTCTAGGAGACGGTGATCAAGCAGCCCGTAGGTGTGTTCAGCAATGGCGACCAGATGATGTTAACTCTTGAAGGGCAACTCTCTCTCTTCTTGTCAATATCTTTCTTAAATTGTGGAGCCCAGAACTGGACACAGTACTCCAGGTAGGGTCAGACCAAGGCAGAATAGAGTGGGACTATTACTTCCCCGGATCTGGATGTTGCTTGGATAGCTTAGTCGGAAAGAGCATGAGACGCTTAATCTCAGGGCTGCGTTTTCGAGCCCCACATTGGGCAAAAGATTCCTGGATTTGCAGGGGGTTGGAGTAGATGACCCTTGGGGTCCCTTCCAAGTCTACAATTCAACGGACACTAGACTTCTCAGAGCCGGTCAGGATATTGGTCAACCTGGCTTAGTACTGTCTACCCTGACTGACAAGGTTTCAGGAAAATGTCTCCCACATTGTCATTGCTGGAGAATGTCCCTCTCGTTTCACTTGCATGATTAGAATGTGGTGGGTGGAAGGATCTGCATTCCATATCAAATGCAAAAACAGTTAAAATAATAACTGCAAAAAACATAAGCAGATTAAGGAGCCATTTAAAAAATAAATAAATAAGGAAGCAGCCAGTGTATCATGTAGAGAGGGGCATTACGCTTGTGGAACAACATCTCAGCTGCCCAAATCAGGTCTATATGTGGAAGCAACCTGGGTCAGACTTAATCATTCTTTCAAATAATTTCTATTGGTATCTGGAAGCACCTGCAAAGCTTTTGCTGCACTCTTACTACAGTAGCAGCCCAAACTTGTTGCTTTTTTTTTTTTTAATCATGGGACTGTAAGTACTTTATTACGGTCAACGACCAGCACACACACACACACACACACAAAAAGACACATACAGAATCAATAATAAATGCAATTTAAAATTGATCTGAGATTTGATCTAAAAGGGGTTGGCCGTATTAAAATTAAAGTACATTAAAATTAATAATTATTGCTTTGAAAGAATAAATTTAGAAATTAATTAAAAAATCAACAATTCAGATTATTATAATACTTAAATCAAAAGACGGATCAGGAGCCACCTAATTGTGCGGACCGAAGCTTAATAGCGACAGCACAGAACTTTGCCACCGCAGCTGTGACCTTAGGGTTGGCATCTGATAGGAGCCAATGGGCGTAGTGTTCTTCGGGACATCCAGGAGACTCACATAATAGCGGAGAGATAAGTTCATTCCGTAAAGCCCTATAAAAGCAGCAACGGAGAAGTACGTGGTCAATCATGGGACTCTTGTGCCTCCTGCTGGTCAAACCAGAGAGTACAGTCTTATCTGATCAGTGTAACATAGAATCATAGAATCACAGAGTTGGAAGAGACCACAAGGGCCATCCAGCCCAACCCCCTGCCAAGCAGGAAACACCATCAAAGCATTCCTGACAGATGGCTGTCAAGCCTCCGCTTAAAGACCTCCAAAGAAGGAGACTCCACCACACTCCTTGGCAGCAAATTCCACTGCCGAACAGCTCTTACTGTCAGGAAGTTCTTCCTAATGTTTAGGTGGAATCTTCCTTCTTGTAGTTTGAATCCATTGCCCTGTGTCCGCTTCTCTGGAGCAGCAGAAAACAACCTTTCTCCCTCCTCTATATGACATCCTTTTATATATTTGAACATGGCTATCGTATCACCCCTTAACCTTCTCTTCTCCAGGCTAAACATACCCAGCTCCCTAAGCCATTCCTCTTAAGGCATCGTTTCCAGGCCTTTGACCATTTTGGTTGCCCTCTTCTGGACACGTTCCAGCTTGTCAGTATCCTTCTTGAACTGTGGTGCCCAGAACTGGACACAGTATCCCAGGTGAGGTCTGACCAGAGCGGAATACAGTGGTACTATGACTTCCCTTGATCTAGACGCTATACTCCTATTGATGCAGCCCAGAATTGCATTGGCTTTTTTAGCTGCTGCATCACACTGTTGACTCATGTCAAGTTTGTGGTCTACCAAGACTCCTAGATCCTTTTCACATGTACTGCTCTCAAGCCAGGTGTCACCCATCCTGTATTTGTGCCATTCCCATGTCCTACAGTACAGGTGGATTCCATGGAGAAAAAAAGACTCTACAGGAAGTGGGTGTGTTTTGTGACGCAGGGGAGAGACACACATACAGCATGGCTGGCCCTACCATTAGGCAGTTTGAGGTAGCTGCCTCAGGTGGCAAAGGTTCGGGGGGCAGCAGCACCACATGCCCTCTCCTGGCGCCCCCTAAACTGGCCCGCTGCCTCAGGTGTGGTGGATTCAACTCACATCAAGGAGATAAAGAACTACACAACTTTTAGAAGACATCTGAAGGAAGTCCTATATTGGGAAGTTTTTAATGTTTGGAGTTCTATTCATAGCTGTCAACTTTTCCCTTTTTAAAAAGGAAATTCTCTTATTCTGAATAGGATTCCTCGCAAGAAAAGGGAAAAGTTGACAGCTATGTTTCTATTATGTTTTTATATGTGTGGGAAGCAGCCCAGAGTGGCTGGGGCAACCCAGCCAGATGGCAAGGGTATTATTATTATTATTATTATTATTATTATTATTATTATTATTATGAATGGGAGCGGTGCTATTTTGCTGTTTGCCTCTTGAGCAGTATCATTCCCCTTTAAACAGGCACACCTTTCCCCCAAAGGATCGTGGGAAATGTAGTTTGTTGAGGGTGCTGAGAATTCATTTATATCATAAAAATTATACACCACTTGATTGTTTTTGTAAAAAAAAACCAAACCCTCAAAGCGATCAGTAGTACCAATGGTAGCTCTGGGAGGGTCTCCTAATAATTCCCAGCATCCTTAACAAACTATGTTTCCCAGAATTCTTTGGGAGAAACCATGACTGGGCAGGATGCTTGCTTTAAATGTATGGTACTGATGGGCCCAGAGAGAGATGAATGTTGGGAATGAACTCGTCCCTCTTATTGGAGTGTATGACATGCACTTAGAACGGGGGATAAAATCAATTCAGTTTGTATTTGAAGGCGAACCTACCTGGTTCACGCTTTCTGGAACAATACGCCAAACAAAACACAGCCCATCCTTCAAAATCCACACTTCTCCAAATTTTGCAATGCAGTTCTCCGGCCAAGTAATGTGTTTTTAAAAATCCATATACCGGGGTAAAGTGTGCATAGAAATGCACACGCGCATGAAAATAATACAAAAATGGGATTACATTATGGAAAACTGCTTTGCAAAAACATGCCCGCTATGCAAAAATGCATTGAAATGTGTTTGTCAGCAGAAATCCACTGATGAGTTTCATGAGGACTTTCAATTAAAAATAAGATAAAATCGCAAAGGGATGTGGAAATGTTGATAAATGAACTTCAGATTGGAAAAGCGAGAAACAGAGAGAAATGGAAATGGATGGATTCACTCCTACTTGTTGTTGTTGTTCAGTCGTTCAGTCTTGCCCGTCTCTTCGTGACCCCATGGACCAGAGCATGCCAGGCACCCCTATCCTCCACTGCCTCCCGCAGTTTGGCCAAACTCATGCCAGTCGCTTCGAGAACACTGTCCAACCATCTCATCCTCTGTCGTCCCCTTCTCCTTGTGCTCTCCATCTTTCCCAACACCAGGGTCTTTTCTAGGGAGTCTTCTCTTCTCATGAGGTGGCCAACGTACTGGAGCCTCAACTTCAGGATCTGTCCTTCTACTGAACACTCAGCGCTGATTTCTTTAAGAATGGGTAGGTTTGATCTTCTTGCAGTCCATGGGACTCTCAAGAGTCTCCTCCAGCACCATAATTCAAAAGCATCAATTCTTCGGCGATCAGCCTTCTTTATGGTCCAGCTCTCACTTCCGTACATTACTACTGGGAAAACCATAGCTTTAACTATACGGACCTTTGTCGGCAAGGTGATGTCTTTGCTTTTTAAGATGCTGTCTAGGTTTGTCATTGCTTTTCTCCCAAGAAGCAGGCGTCTTCTAATTTCGTGACTGCTGTCACCATCTGCAGTGATCATGGAACCCAAGAAAGTGAAATCTCTCACTGCCTCCATTTCGTCCCCTTGTATTTGCCAGGAGGTGATGCTACCCTACTTACCCACTGCTAAACTTCTTAAAATCACTTTATTACATTGCCTGTGCGGCCTGTAGAGGGCACTGGTGCTTTCAAATTCCATCTTGTAGCAGTTGGTGCTACTGCAACAACAACATCGCCACAATACAGATCGGCAATGGAAGAACTTGCTCTGGGCCCCCACAGGACCAGAGTCGGCATGTGTTTTCCCTGAGCAAGCTACCACCGCGCCAACTTCCTTGAGAACTCCCCGAATCCAGGAAGTGACGCCAAGAGAGACTTAAGGACCTTCTCTCCCCCCCCAATAGTGTTCTGCCCTCAAGGAGCTTCCAGTCTGAATGTTGACAGTGGGGCGAGAGACAGAAGGGGAGAGGGGCTCTGGGAACGCCAAACACAACATGTCAGGAATGTGAACGAATCCCGTTGCACATGGACTTTTGCTTAATTTCTGGACGAGGGTGGCTTGAAGCCAAAGGCTTTGCTGCTGTGTTTATAAATAATTGACCCCAAATATGAAAAGTCACCAGTACAATTTTCCACACTTGGGAACAGAAGCTGGGAAGCGGTCTGAATCCTAACTATTGCCTTCGGAAACAGGGAGGGCAAAACAAATGCTTTGGATGGATGTAAGCATTCTCCTGCTCGCCGTGGGTGACTAGAGGATGATATGCAGGCGATCAAGGAAGCTGGAAGAAGAGGGCTGGAGTGACCTGTCCCTTTTATTCCATCTGCTTTTAGCAAGCCACTCGCCTCTCCTCTCCTCTGCCAGTTGCTCTTAGCAGACTTCTAAGCTCCTAGCAGGCTTTAAAATAAAGTGCAAGTTTGTGCGCTTATTTAAAAGGCAGCTTTATATGCAAGCGAAAGAACGAAGTTAAGTAGCATTGTTGGGTCTCTAAAAAGAGAACCAGATGTTATAAAAGTTCTCAGAACACCTGGTGCTAAAAATAGAAGTCATGGATGCAGCTCCCCCTTCCTTAAGTGATATGATCCTGAATCACAATAATACCAATTATATTAATAGTGCACACATTTTAATCTCACCATTCCGGCAAGGAGTTCAGGCTGGCATGCCTTTTTAGCCCTGCAAAAGGGCCCTATGAGGTAGGCTGAGAATGAGCAAGCTGCTTGAAGTCATTAAGCGGACTCCCCAGCGAGATTAGAACTCGCTCCTGGCCTAGCACTCCACTTGTTCCATTGCTCTGGCTCGTATTTTGCAGATTGTGTCCAGCAGTAGCCAACAAAAGCTTGGCATAATGAATCATCCCACAAAGCTACAGCAGACCAGCAGGGAGCACAATTTTTAATGGAATATTGTTGGCAATTCTTGCAACATGCCTTAGGAAGGAAAAATTCTTCTTTTGGTGGATACATGCAAATAGGTTACATAAGTACGTGAGAAGAGTCATGCTGGATCAGGCCAATGACCCAAACTAGTCCAGTATCCTGCTCTCAAACTTGGGCCACGTTCCTGAATAAAAGTTCACGCGTGAATTTTTTATTGCTCAGAAATACATTGGAATATAAAAACAAACCACTCCTGGTATACAGCGGTACCTTGGTTCTCAAACGTAATCTGTTCCAGAAGTCCGTTCCAAAACCAAAGCGTTCCAAAACCAAGGCGTGCTTTCTAGTAGAAAGCAATGCAAAATGGATTAATCCATTCCAGACTTTCAAAAACAACCCATAAAACAGCAATTTAACATGAATTTTACTATCTAACGAGACCATCGATCCATAAAATGAAAGCAATAAACAATGTAGTGCAGTCACACAATCAATCATTCGGTAGCTGAACTGGGTTCCACACAGTCACAAAAACAAAACAAAAAGAGCCGCGAAAACAAAAACGTAAAATAAATAGCAAAAACAGACACTCAAAACGGAAGTGTGGCACTTAAATTGGAAGTGTAGCACTCAAAACGGAGCATGTTCGGCTTCCAAAAAAAGTTCGCAAACTGGAGCACTTACTTCTGGGTTTGCAGTGTTTGGGTTCCAAGTCGTTTGAGTACCAAGGTGTTTGAGAACCAAGGGACCACTGTACTATGCTATACGGCACGGTTTCTTCGATGGTCCTTGAATCTTCCCTCCACACTTGCCATACTCTCATGCCGCACCAGTGTGGTAATATCATCTGGTAATCCTAATAGACTATTTTCAAAGGTGAAATGTTGGAGGGTATGCAGTGCACTCCAGGGATGTGGGTGGCGCTGTGGTCTAAAACCACAGAGCCTAGGGCTTGCTGATCAGAAGGTCAGCGGTTCGAATCCCTGCGGCGGGGTGAGCTCCCGTTGCTCTGTCCCTGCTCCTGCCAACCTAGCTGTTCGAAAGCACACCAGTGCAAGTAGATAAAGAGGTACCGCTCCAGCGGGAAGGTAAACGCCGTTTCCGTGCACTGCTCTGGTTTGCCAGAAGTAGCTTAGTCATGCTGGCTACATGACCCGGAAGCTGTCTGTGGATAAACACCAGCTCCCTTGGCCTATAGAGCGAAATGAGCGCCGCAACCCCAGAGTCGTCCGTGACTGGACCTAATGGTCAGGGGTCCCTTTACCTTTACCTTTATGCAATGCACAGACAACAACAGCTGGAAAAGCCAGCTTTTGGATCACCGCCCCGCGATATACGGTAAGGTGTGGCGCTGCCAGTAGTTTCACTGCCAGGTGATCTAAGTGATCTTACAGGTCTGTTCAGTGCCAAGGGGAGCTATCGGGTAGCCTGGTCCGGAATTGCTCTTGGACTCCAGCTCCCAGCAGTCCTAAACTGAATGTCTAATAGACAGATGATAGGAGTTACAGTGCAACAAATATTCGGAGGGGCCACAGACACTTCCCTTCCTTCTTGTAGACTCCAAACAGGATCAACCACCCACTGTTGCGGTGTGTGTGTGTGTGTGTGTGTGTGTGTGGAGAATCTACATAGCACTGGAATCAAGTAATACTTTTTCCAGATGGAAAAAGAAACAGGACCTTTTAATAGTTGCGAAGAAAATTTCAGAGGATGTGGCTGGCACGGCAAAACACGCCTGAACTCCCCTCTTTGGAACAACAGCTATTAAAGGTGCTGGAGACCCCGCCCTCTTTTCCATCTGAACCCGCCCACATAAATAGTATTTTGCCTAACCCTGACGCACGTAATGCCTGCTGCCTAATCTCACTTCTTAGACATATAAACGCTTGGCCTAATCTAATCACCGAAAAGGGAAATGTTACAAACACCCTTCACCTTTAGACTTGCAGCTACTGTCAGAATGATATTGAGAGTGATGAGGAAGTTCTCTCTAATTCTGACAACTGAGATTGCGGGAGATGAAGGAGGGGCCGGAATCCAGCTAAGAATGTCCTCAGCAGCAAATGTGCATCTGCCAACCTTTTCTTTCCAATCCTTCCACCCTTAAGCCTTGATCTGTTTATGTTGTGGGGACAACACAGGGCAAGAAAGGCCAGGGCAAGCACCGCCCACCGCTTGAATGAAAACAGGGTTCCAGAATAAAGGTTACGAAATTATTCTCTCTTTAAAAAACAAACAAACAAAAAACACCAGGCCTTGATCCTGCGCCTTTGGCAACAGCATTATCTAAAGGCTTATTTCCAGCTAACAGTGCATATTGACATGCCGTGAAAAAGGTTGCCCACAGATTGAGGGCAGAGCCACAAAATACATTGAAAGTGCATGACTTTCCCCCCAAGTATCCTGGAAGCTGTAATTACCCCCTCACAGCGCTACAATTTTCAGCATGCTTAGCAAACTACAGTTCTCGGGATCCACAGAAGCTGTGTGCTTTAAGTGTGGGTTGGACAAAGTAAGAGCCTGAACAGTGCGCTTTTCAGTAGAATCATAGAATCATAGAGTTGGAAGAGACCCCAAGGGCCATCCAGTCCAACCCCCTGCCAAGCAGGAAACACCATCAAAGCATTCCTGACAGATGGCTGTCAAGCCTCCGCTTAAAGACCTCCAAAGAAGGAGACTCCACCACACTCCTTGGCAGCAAATTCCACTGTCAAACAGCTCTCACTGTTAGGAAGTTCTTCCTAATGTTTAGGTGGACTCTTCTTTCTTGTAGTTTGAATCCATTGCTCCGTGTCCGCTTCTCTGGAGCAGCAGAAAACAACCTTTCTCCCTCCTCTATATGACATCCTTTTATATATTTGAACATGGCTATCATATCACCCCTTAACCTTCTCTTCTCCAGGCTAAACATACCCAGCTCCCTAAGCCGTTCCTCATAAGGCATCGTTTCCAGGCCTTTGACCATTTTGGTTGCCCTCCTCTGGACACGTTCCAGCTTGTCAGTATCCTTCTTGAACTGTGGTGCCCAGAACTGGACACAGTATTCCAGGTGAGGTCTGACCAGAGCGGAATACAGTGGTACTATTACTTCCCTTGATGTAGACGCTATACTCCTATTGATGCAGCCCAGAATTGAATTGGCCTTTTAAGCTGCTGCATCACACTGTTGACTCATGTCAAGTTTGTGGTCTACCAAGACTCCTAGATCCTTTTCACATGTACTGCATAGGGAGCCATCCCTGTAGCAGTTGGCCAGGTGCAAAAGAGGACAGGCCTCGTGCACCTTTAATAGCATTGCAGAAGAGGGGATTTCAGCAAGTGTAGCTTGTTCTGCAAGATGCATGAGTCCTCTTTTGCATCCAGCCACCCTAGCAACAACTCTTAGGTCTCATCTGCATCACCAGTTCCATCGTGTTGTTACTACACTCCGGAAGGTTGCATAATGGAGGGTGGGAAGTTAAATCTGCCCTTACTGGTTCAGTTTCTTTTGCAGTCAGCAACAGAGCTCCCTGCCCCGAGTCTTTGTTCCAGCCCATTAAACGGTTTTTAGCCCGTTGATCACCTGACTGATTAATCAGCTCATTTTAAATAGTTTGACTGTCTCCAAAACCTTAACGCCCTTTTGATACACTGAAGTCAGAAGAGAGGCTGGCTTGGTTAGGAGAAGCAACAACCCAGACTTCCGGTTGGCTGCGCCTCCATTTTCGGATGGCGGTTTCTTCGTTGGAAGAAACCTCAGCGCTTTGAAGACCGGCGGAACTGCAAAAGCGCTGTGGACCCCCTCAAAAACCTCAGATTGGGCATTCTGAAGGCTTGGTGATCCGGCGGGTGTCCAGAGCGACTCCCCCCCCCTCCACGGTAAAGCTCTTTAAAGAGCCCCAAGAGCGAGGGGGGTCAGAGACGTGGGCACTGTGGATTCAACGCTTCCTCCTCTGCGCAAAGCTTTGTGTATGGGGGATGCTAGTGACCAATTCTCAGAGAAATAAACAGCAACAACCCAGCCTTCTTTTCTGCCTTCAGCAAGCTGATCGGCAGAAAGCCATGGGTGAAGTTTCTCAGGGCAGGTCATAGACAAATGTGATCATTGTTTTTGGTTACTGCACTGATCCAAGTGCTCCAAACAATTGCAAGGAAGGGAGGAAGGAAGGAAGGAAGGAAGGAAGGAAGGAAGGAAGGAAGGAAGGAAGGAAGGACAGCAATCAGTTCCCCAAAGCCTGTTGCCAGCAGAAAGACAGCAAGGAGGTAGCCAGTCTGGCTCCTCCAAGTGTCCCTATTTCCCGGGGACAGTCCCAGAATTACAAAAGCCATCTCAGCTTCTGATTTGATCCCGCAATGTCCCTATTTCCCCCTCCACCACCGCCACTGCTGGGCTCGGGGAGGAGGATGAGCCGGCACCAGTTCTGAGCAATGGAGGCAGCCACAATGCTGGTTGCAAGGGGGCATCCTGGTCACCCCTGTTGGACTCCTCCCTTGGGCAGCAGGTAGTGGCTGTGGGCAAGGAGGCGGAGAGGCAGCTGCTGCCTCTGAGGGGCAGGGCTGCCCTGGGTGGGAAGAAAGGGGGAGTGGAGAGGAGTGGAAGGTGCCCTGATTTTTTTTTTAATTTAAGAAGTGCTTTGTGTGTCTGCGTCTAATTTTGCCCCTTCCTAAAATTTATTTATTGGTGTGTGTTTTTCTTTTTGTGAATCTATGAAACAGAATAGAATAGAATAGAATAGAACAGAATAGGGATTAAGGCAGAGGTCTCCAAACTACGGCCTGCGGGCCGACTCATTTATCCAGCCCTTGGCGACCCCTGCCCATACACGTGGGCACCGCTATTTCTGGCACACTTCTGGGCTGGAGGAGCACCGGAATAGCTTGTGCGCATGCACAAGTGTTATTTCTGGTGCACATCCAGGTCAGAGGATTCCCATGCACATGTGCACAAGCTATTTCCGGCACTCCTCCAACCCGGAGGTGTGCCAGAAATAGCGGTGCCCACGTGTATGGGCACGCGCTCCCCCACCCTCTGGCCCACCGCCCGATCGGTGCTGGAGACAACAGCCCGGGGCGCGGTAAATTTGCTGACCCCTGGATTAAGGGGTTTTCTGGAGGGTGTGTGTTCTATGTCCCATTGGTGTTATGTTGCTGGAAATGCTCTGCAGGGACGTGGGGACAAAAATGGGGGGGAGTATTTTCATTTGAGGGACATTGGGGGGCTATGAGACATTTCCAGAGCCTGGGAGCAAACACCAAGTTGGTCTTCTGTCGCGTCCCCAACCAAGCGTGCCGGTGAGGGTGCTGGGATCCTCAAAAACTGGGGAGGTTCGTATGAGGGGATGTGGTCTTTTGGAGAGCTTGGACCTGGAACCAGCACTGCAAGAGGACTCCACCCACACCCTACTACTTTTTATTAACCCACTCAATTCCTAGATCAGCCTTTGCCAAGCTGGTGTCCTTCTGGGTCTTTGGACTACAACTCCCATCAGCCCCCAGCCAGCACACCTGCAGAGCGCCAGGTTGGCAAAAGCTCCACAGGACCAAGCAGGACTTGGGCTTTTTCAACCATTGGAGCGGAGACATGAGGCAACAGCTCCATCCTTTACTGGCTGTTCTGCTTCCTGCAGTGATTACACGATGAGCCCATTTCCCCTCACATGGCTCTCTGGCGCAAGAGGCAAAGGCCAAGCATCAACAGGGGCCTGGTCTTGTTAAAGAGCCAGTGTGGTGTAGTGGTTGGGAGCGGTGGACTCGTAATCTGGGGAACCGGGTTCGCGTCCCCGCTCCTCCACATGCAGTTGCTGGGTGACCTTGGGCTAGAGTCACACTTCTCTGAAGTCTCTCAGCCCCACTCACCTCACGGAGTGTTTGTTGTGAGGGAGGAAGGGAAAGGAGAATGTTAGCCGCTTTGAGACTCCTTCGGGTAGTGATAAAGCGGGATATCAAATCCAAACTCTTCTTAAAAGCCAGTGATGAAACTTAGATATATGCGTGAAACAGTTAAAGATCATAACAAAACACCATGATATTCCTGAATGAAGAAGTGTACCACGTGCCACAGAAAACACCAGGGCCTCCTCCAGTCAGACTATCGCCCGCCCGCCATCTTACATATTGTATCATTTCTCTTAGTTATTTAAAATGGTTAACCACCTGGGCAGAACGGCAGTATATAAATTAGACAAATAGGTAAATAAAGAAAACATCGGGGGGGGGGGTGTTGTGGGGGGCAATCACCTTAACCTCTCAGCTGAACCTACCTCACAGGGCTGTTTAGAGGATAAAATGTGAGGAGAACCGTCCATGCCGCCTTGGACATTTTGCAGAGAAAGCAAGAAGGAAATTGTAATAATAAACAAACAAACAAACAAACAAACAAATGTGGGGGGCGGAGCTGCTGCTACTGAAGATCTCTGTGCAACACCTCAACGCAGAATCAATGGTGCTAAAGGGTCTGCTGTTTAAGTACCTGCTGTTTAAAGGCACAGAGAAAGTGGCTTCTGAAAAAGAGGAAAGAAAAGAGCAATTGTCAACCCTGAATTGGTGATGGGGGGGGGGAATAAACCTCCCTTGTTTCTCTCTACAGGGACACGGGTGGCGCTGTGGTCTAAACCACTGAGCCTAGGGCTTGCCGATCAGAAGGTCGGCGGTTCGAATCCCCGCGACGGGGTGAGCTCCCGTTACTCGATCCCAGCTCCTGCCAACCTAGCAGTTTGAAAGCACATCAAAGTGCAAGTAGATAAATAGGTACCGCTCTGGCGGGAAGGTAAACGCCGTTTCCATGCATTGCTCTGGTTCGCCAGAATCGACTTTGTCATGCTGGCCACATGACCCAGAAGCTGTACGCCGGCTCCCTCGGCCAATAAAGCGAGATGAGCGCCGCAACCCCAGAGTCGTCCACGACTGGACCTAACGGTCAGGGGTCCCTTTACCTTTACCTTTTATTTCTCTCTACGCTGTTATAAGAAAACACTGCTCCCTTTCCCTTATGGGGCATTCCAGAGCCCATATAGAGTCCTTAAGTGGGTTCTCTATCGGTACGAGAAAATAACAGAGGCCAACCAGAGTATATTGAGGAGCAAAGTGGTTAGTAAGCCTGATCTTTATTAAACTGTTGCAACAGGGTCCCCACTCACCACATGCAGGAGGGATGAGAGAACCCTGAATAATGGTGCGCAAGCCCTTATATAGACTTTTGAAATTGCCCACCCTGTAGCCCAAGACCACCACCCCTAAACATCATACATACATCACAGAAGGCAATGGTCTCCAGGAGAAATTTGAGAGTGTTGCTTCTCTCCTATCTGCCAATATACCTGATAATGCCTTACTTGATTGCATTTTCTGGGTAGCCTGGCCATTCCTTTGAGATACTTAATTCCTGAATCTCTTACACATATTGATAGTTTGCTCACCTTAACAGATACTTGCCAGACTGTATTTGGAATGGGAGGTGTAACCCCCTACAGTCCAAAGACAATTGGAAAGCTTTCCCCATTACCTTCCTCCTTGCAGAGAAATATTTGAGGTCAATTTGGGAGAGTCAAAACGGCTTCAGGATTGCTCTCCTGGACTATTTCAGATACGTGGTTTATACACTTATGTACAGTAAGTGTTCGCCTTGTACATTTATGAGTGTTTATTTTATATTTGAGACCTTAGAATTCTTACAACACCGCCTCTTACATCCGCTGCAACAGCTATCTTGAAACAGTCGTTTTCAAAGGTTTCAGCACAAAGAAAGGTCTGGGTCGTTCTCGGCTCCGTTTCCAATAGCAACCTTGGGATGGACAAAAGGCGGCGGCGTTTTTCAATCAATATGGAAGGCTGTCCTTGAAAGGCCCCCCAAAACAAAAGGCTCCCCCCTTCCCCTTCCCACCCCCTCCCTATCTCTGCAGCATCTTTCAGTCCATCCATAACCCGTTTGATATTTCCACCCGGGCAGCTATAGGCAGGCATAGGACTGCCTCTCGCTCGCTCTGTTCAGAAGACCCTCCAGCCTCTCAGGAAACCAGATGATGAGATCGATCCAAATGAAAAAGAAGCTGGAAGTGGGAAGCTACTCACTGGGGGCAAGGGGGAGGGAGGCTGGCATGGGGAGTGGCATTAAGCAATGGGGTAAAGGGGCTCAGGGTGTGGAAAGGAAGAAGGAGAGGATAAAAGATAAATGTCTCTTACATGTTGCCGGAAAAACGTTTTGCAGAAATGGGGACATCTCCTGTGGAAGAATGAGTGGGGAAACTTTGGGAACCTGCTAAAATGGCTGAATTGAATCACAATATTATATTTAAGGGATGCGGGCAGAGACATGAAAGCTTTGTGATGAGATGGGGGGGGGGATAATTGAATATGTAGTAAAAAAAAAATTAAGGCCGATAGTGGAAATAAATTATCAATGTATCATGTTATGAATATAAAGACTATGTTTTGATCATAAGTATTATCTTACAAAGGGACGCGGGTGGCACTGTGGGTTAAACCACAGAACCTAGGGCTTGCTGATCAGAAGGTCGGCGGTTCGAATCTCCGCGACGGGGTGAGCTCCCGTTGCTCGGTCCCTGCTCCTGCCAACCTAGCAGTTCGAAATTACGTCAAAGTGCAAGTAGATAAATAGGTACCACTCCAGCGGGAAGGTAAACGGCGTTTCCATGCACTGCTCTGGTTTGCCAGAAGCGGCTTTGTCATGCTGGCCACATGACCTAGAAGCTGTATGCCAGCTCCCTCGGCCAGTAACGTGAGATGAGCGCCGCAACCCCAGAGTCAGACACGACTGGACCTAATGGTCAGGGGTCCCTTTACATTTATTATCTTACAGCATAGAATCAGAGAATCGTAGAGTTGGAAGGGACCCCCAGGGTCATCTAGTCCAACCCCCTGCAATGCAGGAATTTCAGCTGAAGCATCCCTGACAGATGACCATCCAACCTCTGCTTAAATACCTCCAAGGAAGTACAGTCCACCACCTCCCGAGAGAGTCCATTGGTGCTTGTAATTATTACATGTCTCTTTGGACATGTAATATAACTGCTCGGTTTTTTATAGTATGCATCTAAATTTAAGGACATTTTGTGGTATGTTGTGTTTAAGTTTTGGAAATATTAATAATGACAAAGACAGAAGGAAGTATGTGAGCACTATGTGGCATACTGAATGCACCTTTAAGGGGCCTGCAATGGAACAGTCAAGGTTTCCTTTGTGATGTTTATCTGCCCCTCAGGGAAGCATGCAAGGGGCTTGGCTTTGCAACAACAGAGATTGAAAGGGGAGCACTGGTGCCACAATTTTTGTGGGACTCCAACACAACCTCTGAGGCCTTGCGAAGCCTCGGAAGCGACTTCCGGTAGAAACAGGAAGTTGTGTCAGAGGTCTTGCGAGGCCTCAGACGTAACCTCTGAGGCTCAGTGAGGCCCCGAAAGCGCCACTGTGCCGCCACCAAAATTTAATGTGATGTCATGCCGTCGTGACATGCCACGAGTGCCTTTGGGCACCCATAACCTGGGGGGCCAAGTCGGCGCACTCTCTCTCTCAGGAGCGTCGGTCTCGCAAACCAAAGCTGCTCAGACTTCCTGCTAGGTCGAACGCTCCCCCCGGAGACGAGAGGGAGTCAGTCAGTGTGCTGGCAGAAGAGGGATGAGATATGTGTTTGTAAGGTGTTCCTGGAAACCAGCCCACGTCAGAAGGCAAGGCCGTCACAGCCTGCTTCTGCTGAATGGTTTTGCAACACCCCCCCAAAGGGACTGAACAATGGAGGCAAGCAGAGCGGTGCCTTTGTGAAGGATGCCAGCCCAGCATCCCCACCTCCTGGCTCATCCCTTGAGTTTCTGAAGCCTTGTCGCCGGGAGCTGTGGCAGAGCAGGCGCTGTTTGCCTTTCCTCTGGCTGCTAAGGATGGGCAAACGGGTCGAGCTCCGTTCCTCTCTCAGTTCCTCCAATTTCCCAATCTTACGTTCCGTTCTCCACATTTCCACATCAGCTTGTGGGAAGCGTGCAAGCAGGTTCTGTGTGCAAGAGCACACTCTCTCGTCCTGCGGTCTGGCGTTCGGAAGCGTTACCGGCACCCCGGGCGCAGCCAACAGCATCCACTGCTAGTGTGGTGTAGTGGTTAAGAGCAGTGGACTTGTAATCTGGTGAACCGGGTTCGCTTCCCCCCTCCTCCACATGCAGCTGCTGGGTGACCTTGGGCTAGTCACACTTCTCTGAAGTCTCTCAGCCCCACTCACCTCACAGAGTGTTTGTTGTGGGGGAGGAAGGGAAAGGAGAATGTTAGCCGCTTTGAGACTCCTTCGGGTAGTGATAAAGCGGGATATCAAATGCAAACTCTTCTTCTTCTCTGAAGGGAACCAGAAAGCCATCAAGTATGCAAATAGAAAATCAACAGGCAAGGCATGTCCTTGGCATGGAGAGGTTCTGCTGAGGCAGCTTTGCTGGTTGAGTTCTGGCCCGCTATGCAGCTGCTAAAGGGTGGCTGGAAGGGGGAGAGAATGCCGTCTCTTGTCAAGAAATATGTCGGTATTCAGGCAAACAAGCCCCAACTTGTCTTGTTACACAACATCGGACTTCCTCATTCCATGGGGCATGAACTCAAGGCTGCTTGTGGGAGGTTAGAAATGCTCACACAGGGGCGTAGCAAGGGGGGGTAGGGGGCCACCATAATGGGGGGAGGGTGACAAATTATCAAGGAACAATGACTGCCCTAGTAGGGCAGTTCATAAAAAAAAACTTTTTTAAAAAAATGCCTGCTCCAAAGGTCTTATCTCACTATACTAGGGATTATATAGCTATATATGAAATTTCATGAATATCAGTTAATATCTTGACCCTCCTCCACCAAAATAGCTGTTTACTTGGCTGTTTTCCTATGTCGCGAAGGCTGAAATTTCAGTTCAGCGGAGCACTTGCTGTTCCCAATCCTAACCCTGTGGAAAGCCATCTAATTAGACTTTAATTTGATTTTGAGATGTTTTTGGGAGGTAATTTAATTATTGTTTGATTTTATACCAATGTTATGTATTTGATGTTAGCCACCCTGAGCCCGACTTCGGCCAGGGAGGGCGGGATATAAATAAAAGTTTTTATTATTATTATTACCATACTTGTTATTATTCCTTTGTAAGAAAATATGAAATAACGTAAAACCATTTTTGCGGGGGGGGGGGGGGACGGACAATGGGGGGTGACAAGAAATTTTACACACCGGGTACCACCTGACCTTCCTATGCCTCTGTGCTCACGATACCACTAAAGGTAAAGGTAAAGGGACCCCTGACCATCAGGTCCAGTCGTGTCCGACTCTGGGGTTGCGGCGCTCATCTCGCTCTATAGGCCAAGGGAGCCACCGTTTGTCTGCAGACAGCTTCCAGGTCATGTGGCCAGCATGAATAAGCCGCTTCTGGCGAACCAGAGCAGCACACGGAAACGCCGTTTACCTTCCCGCCAGAGCGGTCCCTATTTATCTACTTGCACTTTGACGTGCTTTCGAACTGCTAGGTGGGCTCTCTTTAAAATAAAATTTTAAAAATACACAGAAACAGTGAGGCTTGTGGGTTCTTGCAGTAACAGGTGACAGCTCTGGGATTTAGCTACTATGCCATGCTCTTCTTTGGGTGGAACGCAATTCAGAGCACACAAATATCACCCCGTGCCTCATCTCCCTCCCTCCTCCCTGGCAAGAAACGATAGCCTCAAACGGCTTCGTTTAGCCCATAGCAGCACAGTTGGGAGAATATGAATAATAATAATTATGATGTTGTCATCGTTATGATTCTAAACAATCGTTTTGTTTACATGGTGTCTGCCTAATTGCTCTTTTCGGCTCTTTATGGAAATCCTGATGCAGCTTGAAATGTCCTATGCAGATTATATATGTGTGTGTGTGTGTGTGTGTGGACGGAAGGGGGGGGAACTGGGCCAAAGCAAACAAGATGAATTTTAACAGGGAGAAATGTAAAGTACTACACTTGGGCAAAAAAACCCCGAAAGGCTCAAATACAGGATGGGTGACACCTGGCTTGAGAGCAGTACATGTGAAAAGGATCTAGGAGTCTTGGTAGACCACAAACTTGACATGAGTCAACAGTGTGATGCAGCAGCTAAAAATGCCAATGCAATTCTGGGCTGCATCAATAGGAGTATAGCATCTAGATCAAGGGAAGTAATAGTACCACTGTATTCCGCTCTGGTCAGACCTCACCTGGCATACTGTGTCCAGTTCTGGGCACCACAGTTCAAGAAGGATACTGACAAGCTGGAACGTGTCCAGAGGAGGGCAACCAAAATGGTCAAAGGCCTGGAAACGATGCCTTATGAGGAACGGCTTAGGGAGCTGGGTATGTTTAGCCTGGAGAAGAGAAGGTTAAGGGGTGATATGATAGCCATGTTCAAATATATAAAAGGATGTCATATAGAGGAGGGTGAAAGGTTGTTTTCTGCTGCTCCAGAGAAGCGGACACGGGGCAATAGATTCAAACTACAGGAAAGAAGATTCCACCTAAACATTAGGAAGAACTTCCTGACAGTAAGAGCTGTTCGGCAGTGGAATTTGCTACCGAGGAGTGTGGTGGAGTCTCCTTCTTTGGAGGTCTTTAAGCGGAGGCTTGACAGCCATCTGTCAGGAATGCTTTGATGGTGTTTCCTGCTTGGCAGGGGGTTGGACTGGATGGCCCTTGTGGTCTCTTCCAACTCTATGATTCAATGATTCTTTTATACCCCGCTCATCTGGCTGGGTTTCCCCAGCCACTTTGTGCGGCTTACAGCATGTATCAAAACATAGTAAAACATCAAACATTAAAAACTTCCCAATACAGGGCTGCCTTCAGATGTCTTCTAAAAGGTATGTAGTTCTTTATCTTCTTGATGTCTGTCGGGAGGGCGTTTCACTACAGAAAAGGCTCTCTACTGAGAAGTTGTTGTTGTTGTTGTTGTTGTTGTTGTTGTTGTTGTTGTTGTTGTTAGACTATTTATACCCCACCCATCTGACTGGGTTGCCCCAGCCACTCTGGGTTACTTCCTATATATATATAAATGTTTTATTATACAGGGCTGCCTTCAGATGGCTTGGGAGTCTCATAACTCCATACCCTCCAACATTTCTCCGATGAAAATAGGGATGCCCTAAGGAAAAGCAGGACATTCCTGGATCAAATCAGAAACTGGGATGGCTTCTGTAAATCCAGGATTGTCCCGGGAAAATAGGGACACTTGGAGGGTCTGTATTTATTATTAGATGCATTGGTGGCAGCGCATCCCATTTTGCCACCTAAGGCAAGGCAGAAATGTGCTGCTGCGCTGCCAAAGTTTCCCTTAACTGTCTTGTGTGATGGCAACTTCCCCAAATGTGCCGCTCAACAGGATGCAAAGCCTGCTGCAACAATCCCAGAAAAGGATATGTACACGGTACATCTATGGCAGCGTCGGTAGTTATGCTTCTTGGGGACAGTTCTGGGTTTCCCAGCAAACAGCCAGAAGCTCTGCAAAACTCTGCAGAACCAGTTACACCAGAGATGGCATTCCACTGCAGAAAAAGGGGAACATGGTGTCTTTATTGTGCCGTCTGCAAACATAGTCTATGTACACCGCTTCAGATACCGAGGATATTACCTGCGATTAGTTATATTGCTCTCTTCCTGGGACAAAGAGCATCTTCAAATGTTTGTCTCGTAGAAGATTTGCATGTGACATGCACTGAGCATGGGAGCTTCTGCAATTCTCTGCCAACCCAAAGACCTATGCGACTTACTAGCTAGGTCATTCTGAGCCGCAACATCAGTCCCTCTTGCCCAACACTGTCCAGTACAGCCTTCTTCGCCCTCTGGATGTTTTGGACTACAAATCCCATCGTACCCAGCCAGCATGGCCAATGGTCAGGGGTGATGGGATTTGTAGTTCAAAAAATAAAAATAAATAAATATATGGAATACACCAAATGGGGGAAGAGGGAGCCAATCACCACAAGCAGCAAATGCTGAGGGGGGGCATCCTCCTGAGACCCCCCACCCCACAATTCTTCTCTGTTAGTATTTTGTAGAAAGGATTCAAGGGCACAGTGGAAATGCAGGTTTGCACAATTAAAACAGGGCTTTTTAATTTTGAGGAAAGGTGAGTAGAAGACATGATGTTGTTGTTCAGTCGTTCAGTCATGTCCGACTCTTCGTGACCCCATGGACCAGAGCACGCCAGGCACCCCTATCCTCCACTGCCTCCCGCAGTTTGGCCAAACTCATGCCAGTCACTTCGAGAACACTGTCCAACCATCTCGTCCTCTGTCGTCCCCTTCTCCTTGTGCCCTCCATCTTTCCCAACATCAGGGTCTTTTCCAGGGAGTCTTCTCTTCTCATGAGGTGGCCAAAGTACTGGAGCCTCAACTTCAGGATCTGCCCTTCCAGTGAGCACTCAGGGCTGATTTCTTTAAGAATGGATAGGTTTGATCTTCTTGCAGTCCATGGGACTCTCAAGAGTCTCCTCCAGCACCTGGAGAAGGAACTGGCAAGCCACTCCAGTATCCCTGCCAAGAAAACTCCATGGACAAAGAAGACATGATAGCACTGTATAAAATGATGGCATGGAGGACATGGACCAGGGAAAGCCCCCCTCCCTCTCTCAGAACTTATAAGCTGAAATGTTGGGAGATTCGGGACAGACAAAGGAATGTACTCCTTTACACTGTGCAAAGTTTAAGTTCTGGAAACGACTCTCCCAAGAGGGGATGAGAACAGGATGCCAGATGAGATGAGTGCTTGGCCTGATCCAGGACAGCTCTTCTTATTTATTTTTTTCATATTTATATATTGATGGACCGTAAGAAAGCCTCCAAGCCGCTAACAGAAACATAAAACTATTTGTACTTTTTCTTCTGATGTCCTTAAAGCGGGAGCTCTTCTTGCTGAAATTCAACACAGCTATTAAAGGTGCAGGAATCCTGAATCCTGCCCACTTCCGCACCTGGGCAACCTAGCGGTGAGCAGGTAAGTTCTTGGTTTAAATTCCTACTCCCTGCTCTCTTGAGTTCCTTGAGGCGAGGCTCTCACTTCACTGCTCAAAAGACTGGGATGTGGCAGGATCACCTCCTGTAACATTTCCTTACCTGCTCCTCTGCCTCCTCAACACATATCACATCATAAGCTGAGTCATGCGCTGCTCAGATCAGCTATGGAATTCCCTTCAGGGAATCTGCACCCAGTTGCTCTCTGGCACCTGTGTCATGATGAGCAGAGCTTCAGGAAGTGCATATTTTCCTGGTATGGCAATCCAGTGGGAGGGAGGGCGGGGAAGGATTTTGGCCCATACAGCTTTCCTCCACCCCGTAGCTCCCTTGTTTTGACACAACTGTTACAAAAGGCCCAGGGTCCTTGTCCTCATTGCCCTTACCCACCAGATGCAGGCAGTGATGGAGGGTACCCATTAGGACTAGGAGGGAAGAAGGCCAGGAGGCCAACAGCAGAGGGCGCCAGAGCCATCGGCAGTATCAGGAGCTGAAGCCAGGAGCAAGTCAGCAATAAAACACCTGGTCTCTGTGAAGTTAACTCTTTATTCAAAGAAACCAAAACCGCTCAGGTGTTGTGATCACAGCAACTCTTCCCAATGAGGCACTTGCAAGGACTGAAGGTCCCTGCTTTCCCACCGCTCTCTAAGACTACCCCCCCCCCAACGATCCTTCCCCAGCAATCTGAGGCTCCTCTGTCTTGTCTCTCTTTGCTCAGCCCTCTTCATTCCCCTGCACGTTCGGGGAAACCAGAGGGGAAGGGAGCTGGTTGCAGTGGGATGCTTCTTCAGCAGCCTGCCTCCACTCTGTCTCCTGGCCCATCTCCTCTCCTGCCTCCGATTCCGGACTGCTCTCTGCGACAGGCTCTTCCTGCTCACTATACCCTGTTGCCTCTTCAGCTTCCGACACCTCCTCCTCCTCGTCTGCTCCCTCTTCTCCTTCTGAGTATTCACCATTGTCCCACCCACCAGTCCCCTGGCTCTGTGCCCTCTTCCCCTGGGGCTTCCCCAACTGGTGCCTCCCACCACCCTTCAGCATCTAGCCAGTCCATGATGACGGACAGGGGAAGCCAGACGAAGTCTAGCTTTGTCTCCATCCTGCCAAGTTCCATAAGAAATCGCACTGAGACTAAACAGGAGGAGGCCGATAGATGGTGAAAAAATACAAAGGCTGGCAGGTGGGAGTTGGCTGAGGTTGGTGGGGCAGTTCCACCCCCCCCCTTCGCCCCGACGGTCCAGCCTGCACTGTAAGCAGGGGCATAGCGAGCCGCATGGCTGCCGGGGGCGGCAAGCCAAGGGGCACCCCCAGGGGCGGGGTGTCACTCTGTGCGCATGATGTCATGATGCATGCGCACGGAGCGACGCCTCCGCCTGGGCCAGCGAGGAGGGGCGTCACGCTTGTGGCTGGCGTGACGCCCTTCTTCACTGGCCCGCCTGGCTCCGCTCGGAGCTCGCTGGCTGGCAGAGCTGGGGCATGGAGAGGGGCGGGCCAGCGAGGAGGGGTGACACCCCTCCTCGCTGGCCCGTCCCTCTCCATGCCCCGGCTCCGCTCAGGCCTTGAGCCCAGCGACGGAAAAAGCCGCTGAAAGGGGGAAAGCCCCCCTTTCAGCGGCTTTTTTCGCTGCTGGCTGGTGGCGCCAATCGCAGGGGAGGGCCCTCGCCCCGAGTGTCACCCCCCAGGGTACTACCCGGGGCGGAACGCCCCCCCTCGCCCCCTTGCTCCGCCCCTGACTGTAAGCAAGCAGTGTTCCTTTGAGCAGCCGAGCGACAGGCAGAGATTGAGTCTCCCCAGCTTTTTTTGCCCAAGACGGGGTGGTTTTGTTGTTTTACGTCCGGCCTGATACGCACAGTTCTTCAGAGGCACTGGGAGAAAGTGACTATGACTCTGCAACACTTCCGATGCGTGATGACACACTTGTGCCCCATTCAGTCACCGCCACCGCAAAGCTCTGGGGAGTGCCTCGTGATGTCACACTTTACTTTTGCGCTATCAAAGGCCCAGGGTCACACACACACACACACACACACACACACAGGCACTCTGCCACTCCCATTGAGGAGGGAGGGAGGAGCTGGCTTGAGCACTCTGCTGTTCAGAGCTGCGAAGGAACTGGCCGGCAGAGGCTTGCTTGCTCCACAAGAGGAGGGGAAGAAGAGTGGGGAAGAGTCACCGCAGCAGTAGAAAGTAAGGAAAGAGGAAAAGACCGCAAACAACTGAGAGGCACAAAGGTGAGCAGGAAAACCCAGGAAGCCAGCGCCAGCCTGTTTATTTATTTCTCTGTCTTTCCTTCTCGCCCTCTTCCTCTCTACCTGATTCAATTGTTTGCTCTCTTTCTTGCTGGCACTCTCTGTATACTTTTGTCTGGAGGGGAATCGGTTCCCTCACTCTTTTTCACGTAAGACAGAGGGAGACGGACAGGGAGGCTGTGTCTGCACAATTCATTTAAGGCAAAAACCAGCCCTGCCCTGACCCGACTCTCTCCCCCCCCCCCCAGGCTGGGAACTGTAGTTTTGTTAAGGGTGGTGGGAATAGCAGCTCTGTGGGGAGTTCACTACGGTTCTTTGGAAAGGGGGGGGGGCATGCTTTGTGTGTTTTGTAAATATATGGCAGGCCCGCAGTGTCTGTACACTTTGATTATCTTTATTGAATCAGTTTCCTCATTCTTTTTTGCCTGGGGGGGGGGCGGGAATCTTCCAGCACTTTGAGAGGAAGCTGATTTATTGAGGTCCATACCTGAGCCACAGCAAATCCTGTTAACAGCACAATCTTAGCCACGTTTACTCAGAAGGAAATCCTATTTGGTTTAGGATGGCAGTTGTAGCACTTTGAATACTCTTTTTAAAAATAATAATAATAATAAACAATCCTTTGCTGTCAGAGACACAGCTAGCTACCCCTCTGGCATTTACCTCTTAAATCTCTGTGTCCCCAGTTCTGTCCCCATTTTTAAATCTATCCCTCCGTCCATCTCAACATTGCCGTATTTCTCTCCCTATTCTCAAAGGCTGAGATCAGGTAATACTTTTACATCAAACAGAAATGCAGAAACGTCACTATTATTATTATTATTATTATTATTATTATTATTCAGAGTTTATATTTGTGCTAGGGTGATTTGCAGACATACAATAAAAACAGTATTCCCCCCTCCCCAGAATATTTATTTATTCCAGAAAATTTATACACCACTTGATTGTTAAAAAAAAACCACACCCCCAAAACCCCCAACAACCCTCAAAGTCGTTTTCGAAAAGATAAAACAAGAAAAGAAAGGAAAAAACAGCCTTACTTTAAAACGTACAAAAGTTAAAATACTAAAGCGGATTAAAATTACCTCAGCTTTCTAATCCTCTGGGTGGATTTGTCTAAACAGGAGTGTTTTTAGCTGGTGCCGGAAAGTGTACGGTGACGGCATCTGCTTAATATCAAGAGGCAGGGAGTTCCAAAGTCCAGTCGTTGCTGCACTTACAAATGCAGAACGGATACTATTTTGGGGGTGGCGGGTGGCGGCTTAGCATTTAATGTTTGTTATTATGCTGCATATTTTTGTGCTCTCATATTGTAAACTGCCCTACGATCTTCGGATGAAGGGTGGCTCAGAAATTCAATAAAACGGATAAATATTATGTAGGCACCTCCAGTAGCGCCAACCCTGCCAACTGGAGCAGTCAGTTGGGCCTGTGTGGGGCAAGGCGATCTTGTAAGTAAACCGCTCTCAAGTTATTAAGCCTTTTATATAATAACAGCAACACCTTGAATAGTAGCACCCAGTTGCAAATCAGGAAAAACGAACACCTACGCTAAGGCCCAGCTAGACCTTTCTGCCCAGCTAGAAAAAAAGCTTGCCCGAAATTATTGTTCCCAGAAGGTACAGGTGGTGGGTTCAATCCTTGCTCCCCACAAAATTGCAGACCCTCCAAGTATCCCTATTTTCCAGCGACAGCCCTGGAAACCCTCCCGGTTTCTGATTTGATCCCGGAATGTCCTGCTTTTCCTTAGGATGTCCCTATTTTCATTGGAGAAATGTTGGAGGGTTTGCAGTTATGCAACCCATGAGCCAAAGAGATAAGTAACTAGGCAACCTTTAGAGGAAATCTGAAGACAGCCCTGTATAGGGATATTTTTTTTATAAAAAAAATGTTTATTATGTCTTTGTTTGTTGGAAGCTGCCCAGAGTGGCTGGAGTATAAATCATAAAATTGTTGTTGTTGTTGTTGTTGTTGTTGTTGTTGAATAGGGTGTCCCTATTTTCATCGGCGAAATGTCGGAGAGTATGTTATTTATCCTATTTATTATCAAGGAGTGCAGGAAAGCAAAGAAAAGGACATCTGAAGGCAGCCCTGTACAGTCATACCTCAGGTTGCGAACGCTGCGGGTTACGTTTTTTCCGGGATGCGCTCGCGCCGAACCTGGAAGTACCGGAACGGGTTATTTCCAGGTTTCGGTGCTCACGCGTGTGCAGAAGCACAAAATCGCGCTTTGCGCATGCACAGAAGCGCCGAATCGCGACCCACGCGTGTGCAGAAGCAGCGAACGCTACGGGTCGCTGCGAACGCGCCTCCCGCACGGATCACATTGGCAACCCGAGCGCCCACTGTATAGGGAAGGTTCCCCCCCGCCCCGAAAAAACCCAAACCCACATGTTTAATGTTTCATTATGTTTTTATATATGTTTGAAGCTGCCCAGAGTGGCGGAGTCAACCCAGTGAGATGGGTGGGGTTTAAACAACAAATTTATTATTATCATTATTATAATAATTATGGAATAGGATGCCCGTATTTTCATCGGAGAAATGTTGGAGGGTGTGAAATGGGGAGGGGGCTGTTTCTCTCCCTCTCCCCACTTTTCTCAGTCCTCACCCTCCTCGTCTCCCATCCTTGCTGTGTTCCAGCCAGCTGATCTGCCCATGCCCAAGTTAGCTGCAAAGGAAAAAAAACTCTTCTATGTCAGTCCCTTCCGACGGCCCCCTGGTTTTTCCCCCCGGTGGTTGTTGATGTTCCGGACATTCCTCGACCTTCGGGGTGGATGGACGGATGGACGAAATGGGTAGCTCTGGGGAGGAAGCCTCTAGGGATGGGGAGGGAGGACTGGGCCGGTTTGGCAGTGGGCTGTGTGCCCATGTGTAAGGGACGAAGTCGGGGAAGGAAGGGAGGGCAGGCTGGCTAAGTTGCGGGGCACCGGCGCTGGGCTTCTCCCTTCCCTGCTTCGACTTTTCTGCAGGCGCAAGATTTACATCTCGGCAGAGACATAAGCCAGAAACTGCGTCCCTGACCTTTTGCTCTCCCGTGGGGTACAAACACTGTTTGGAGAGGCGTTAACTCTTCTTTCCCTGTAGCGGCGACAGCAGGCTGGCTTGTCCCAGAAAGGCGAGGGGGACGCCAGTCAGGAGGAGGAAAAGCGGCACGGCGGAACGCGAAATGCGCACCCGTGTATTACCAGTGATTACTTTCGAGCCACGGATTTGCCAACCCAACCCGCTTGGGGTGTGTGTGTGTGTGTGTGTGTGTGTGTGTGTGTGTCATGGCTGTCAACCCTCCCCCCCCTTTTTTTGCCTTCCCTTCTGGGGGGGGGGGGCTGTCAACCTTCCTTATTCCAGCTATGGCTGGAATAAGGGAATTTCCCGCAAAAAAAGTCAAAAATTCTTTCCAGTAGCACCTTAGAGACCAACTGAGTTTGTTCCTGGTATGAGCTTTCGTGTGCATGCACACTTCTGAAGTGTGCATGCATCTGAAGAAGAATGCATGCATCTGAAGAATTTCGTGTGCATGCATGCATCTGAAGAAGTGTGCATGCACACGAAAGCTCATACCAGGAACAAACTCAGTTGGTCTCTAAGGTGCTACTGGAAAGAATTTTTGATTTTGTTTTGACTATGGCAGACCAACACGGCTACCCACCTGTAACCGCAAAAAAAGGAAAGGTTGACAGCTATGGTGTGTGTGTGTGTGTGCCACCCAAGTCCACCAAACGTGGCAAACCAGTGTGCCTTGTGCCTGGCAAACCAGGGTGCCATAAGCTGCGAACAGGTGCACCACAGACAGATGGCTATAGGGCAGGTCTCTGTGCAGACGACTCAAGCAAGTGAGCCAAGATGCATGTTATAAGGGGTGGCAACACCTTCTCACCCGTCTGTGTGTGTGTGTGTGTGCAAGGTCTCAGGCAGGGCCTGCCCGAGACCCTTTCAACTGCAGGTGCCCACAGCTGGACTTCGGATCTTCTGCATGCAGGATCCTGCAGTATGTGTAGTTCGGATGGGGGGAGACTTGGGTTCCAATCCACAGTCAGGCATGACTTTGGACTAGTTGCTCATTGTTGTGAGGTCTTCGGGGGAAAGGAACGGATAGGCATTCACCAAATTCTGCCCTCTACCACTGAACTCTAGCTCTTCGCCATATAGAGCAGATTCCAGAAGGGAGTGGTCTGTGCTGTGTTTATTTATTTGTTACTTAGAGGTAGGTAGCCATGTTGGTCTGACACAGTCAAAGTATATAATGTTTTTTAAAAAAATTGTCCAGTAGTACTATAGAGACCAACTAAGTTTGTTCTAGGTATAAGCTTTCGTGTGCTTACTTAGTCTCTAAGGTGCTACTGGACAATTTTTTTATTTTTTAATATGTTTTATTTGTTACATTTATTTATTTGCCCAGGTAGCTCAGTCAGTAGAGCATGAGGCTCTCTTATTCTCTGAGTCATGTGTTCGAGCCCCACAGTGGGCAAAAGATTCTGTGCATTGCAGGGGGTTGGACTAGATGACCCTGGTGGTTCCCTTCCAAGTCTACAGATCTGTGATTTTAATTCTACGATTCTATATCCTGCTGTTCCTCCAAATGGCGTCTGAGGCCTTTACAGGGGTGGCTCCCTGGTTGTGGAACACTTTTCTCAGGCATTTCATTAGCTTTTGGATAACTATTTTAAATTTTTTTTATTATTATTATAGTCATTTTAAACCATTACTTCTGTTGTGTAATAGTGGGTGAGATGGTGCTTTTTAACTTTTCAACTTTTAGCTTTTCTGATGTGTAAACTTAAGTTGTGGTAAGTTGGCAATTCCTTTATTCTTTTGCGCTGGTTTGGCTTTTTGCATGGATGATGTATATTATATTATATTATATTATATTATATTATATTATATTATATTATATTATATTATATTATATTATATTATTTAAAAAACTGTTTTATATTTATATTACCTACTGATTCTACATTATCAGGCAGCTGATAAATATAATGAATGGATGTGTAAATAATACGGAACAACAGCCAAAGTTGCCTGAGTGGAAGTCTGCCTGTGCAATGGGACTTCCCCCTTTCACTGTCAGAGGCAATATGTTTCCGAATACCAGTTGCTGAAAACCGCGGAAGCAGGGAGAGGAGCTGTTGAGCTGCTGTTCTGCTTGTGGGTCACTGCGAGAACAGGACGCTGCGGGAACAGGATTCATTTTATCTTGTTTTCTTAGGATCTCACCCCATGCGCCTCCTTAAAATTGCTCCTGAGAGTCAGGAGCAGATTGTGGGGCACAGGTGTTGCCATGGGAGCAGGGGAGAGAAGTATATTATTATTATTATTATTATTATTATTATTATTATTATATTTATTATATTATAAGAGGATGAGATGGTTGGACAGTGTTCTCGAAGCGACTAGCATGAGTTTGGCCAAACTGCGAGAGGCAGTGAAGGATAGGTGTGCCTGGCGTGCTCTGGTCCATGGGGTCACGAAGAGTCGGACACGACTGAACGACTGAACAACAACAACAACAAATTATTATTATTATTATTATTAGTGCTATTTTTCTAGAAAAAGAGGTGCCGGAACTCACCTGAGAGGTGCCAGAACTCAATTCCTGTAGGCTCCCCCTAAAAAAAAACAAAAAAAACCTGGTTGTTGTTGTTGTTGTTGTTACCCCGCCCATCTAACTGGGTTGCCTTGCCCCAGCCACTCTGGGTGGCTTCCAACATAATAAAACATTAAACATTTTTTTTTAAAAAAAAACCTTCCCTAAAAAGGCAGCCTTCAGACGTCTTCCAAAGGTTGCGTAGTTACTTAACAATAATAAGAAGAACCGTTTTATTTCACAAACGGTTCTTCATTCTGTTGGTGGATAGACAACGTCTGGTATTTCCCAAGGTGTTGTGTGTGTGTGTGTGTGTTGGACATCCTATTGGAAGCGATGTTGTGTGTGCACACACACTCGTATGTGTAATAGCATATGGCTGTGTGGGGAGTCGTTCACCTGACCTCCCGTTGCTCATGTCGCTGCTGCATACGGGGATGGGGAACAGGAGGGGTCAGGCAGCCATGATGTCAGCGTAGTGTTTCCACTGTGTCGTCTCTTCCTCCTCCTACTCATCCCTTCTCCCACCTCTCCCAGTATGACACAGGTGACCAGAGGTCACGCCAATGCCCTCCCTGTTATGTACTGAGCTGAATCCTAGAACAATAGGATCCAGAATGCAGCAGTCTGATTGGTCCGCAGGAGCCACCCAATCCAGCTCCAGGTGGAAGTGAATCAGCGACCTGATTGGCCTGCAAGAGCAGCCAATCAGGCTCCTGGAGGAAGTGAATCCGCAACCTGATTGGCCTCCAGGAGTAGCCCGGAATTAGCCAATCACGTGGGGCCCATTGTGTAAATAATGTATATATAGCAGACGTTTTGGGGAAAGACTCGTTCCTTGCTACTATGAGCTGAATAAAGAGCATCAAATTCACACTTGACTACGAGTATATTTCTCCCTGGAAAAGACCCTGGTGCTGGGAAAGATGGAGGGCACAAGGAGAAGGGGACGGCAGAGGATGAGATGGTTGGACAGTGTTCTCGAAGCGACTAGCATGAGTTTGGCCAAACTGCAGGAGGCAGTGAAAGATAGGTGTGCCTGGCGTGCTCTGGTCCATGGGGTCACGAAGAGTCGGACACGACTGAACAACAACAACAACAATATTTCACTGGCGACGAGGATGGGATTCGAACCCACGTTCACTCCCTCTGCCATCAGATTATTTTTTAAAGCCCTAAATGACATGTGGCCCCAAATATCTAAAAGACCCCTCCTTCCCTATAGACGCTCTTGGTCCAAGGGGGCCCTCTTGGTGGTTCCCCCACCCATAAGAGTTCAGGTGCTGGTGGCCCCAATATTGTGGGACTCCCTCCCCACAGAGTTGCATCTGACACCTTATATCGTTTCCGCTCTATGCTGAAGAAGACACACCTTAGGCCTTGACACCTGAGATATGGTCCCGTTCCCCCCCCCCCGACACATTCCATTTCTGTGGCCGTAATTTGCTTTAACTGTTTTTAATATGGAATTTTAAACCTCTGCAACCTGCCTTGGGACATGATGGTGAAAGGTGGTACTAAATGGGAATAACAGTAATACTGTAATAAAATGATAATAATGTACATATACAGTTGTACCTTGGAAGTCAAATGGAATCCGTTCCGGAAACGTTCGGAAACAAAGGCGCGGCTTCCGATTGGTTTCCGATTGCGCAAGCGCGCTGGAAACAATAGCGGAAGCTGCACTGGACATTCGGCTTCCCCCCAAAAAAGTTTGAAAACCAGAACACTCACTTCTGATTTTCAATCGTACAGGAGCCAGAATGTTCAACTCCCAAGGCGTTTGGGAACTGAAGTACAAATGTACACACACTGCGATCAGTCTGTCTGGTAAAATTTGACCTGAGGTAAAAATTCTCTCCCGCCCTCCCATCAGGGTCAATACTTAGTCCCCTAGCCCAAAGGTGAGCAAATCTTTCACCCAAAGAATCTTCCAGAAGGAACTGAAAACAGGGCAAGCTGGCATGTTTGTATGTGTTTGAGGGTGTATGAGAGACCATCGACATTTAAAAGTTTCCTCTCCACTAAATCAGCCCGCCACATCTGAAATGTCTCACAAGCTGAGGCTGTCCGCGCTGCACTTAAAGAATGATGGAAATCAAACAACAGGATTAAAAGGAGGCGGGAAAACATTCCTGACTTCAGTTGGCCAAAATGGAGGTTTCAGGACACAAGCATATACAGCTTCCTGCTACCGAGTCAAACCATAATGCCCATTTATGATCTGGCAGCCATTCTCCGAGGCATCATAAGCAGGAGAAGAGACTTTGGATTTCATTTTAATTTGATTTGATGTTTATCAGCTGCTTTCTTTTTTAAAAAAAAAAGTCCCCAGGGCACCCCTCAGAAAGAATCCAATTTCCCTGCTAAAAAGGCTTCTATTTCCCTCTTTCTCCGGACGCTTGAGGATTAATTTAGCGTTTCTTTATTACTTGTGTGAGGGGTGGGGTTTTGAACTTAATTTGTTTTGGTGAGGGAGCTGAAGGTGTGGGGTGTGTGTTTCTCCCTTCCAACTAAACATTTCTCCAGCGCTCAGCAGCCTCCCCAGGTGCCTGCACTTACTGATCTGAAAAAAGTCTGATGGGAGGGTTTGTCTCCCGCGCACCCAGGAAGGCTGCAGAGGGCAGACCAATGGGAATTTGTAGAATAAAAGGAAGGACACTCACACTGCCGGCCACCTCAACAGTAAGATAAGCATAGTAGCAGCCAGTGGAGCGACACCGGTGGGATAATGCTGGTGAAGCTGTGTCGATCGTTTCCAGGCCTTTGACCAAAATGGTCAAAGGCCTGGAAACGATGCCTTATGAGGAACGACTTAGGGAGCTGGGTATGTTTAGCCTGGAGAAGAGAAGGTCTGGGCTGGACGATGGGGGTGGAGACGCTCCTTCAGGTATACTGGGCCAAGGCCGTTTGGGGCTTTAAAGATCAGCACCAACACTTTGAATTGTGCTTGGAAACGAACTGGAAGCTAAGGTAGGTCTTTCAGGACCGGTGTTATATGGTCTCAGTGGCCACTCTCAGTCACCAGTCTGGCTTTATATCTAAAGATATAAAGAGGGCCCTATGCATAAGCTGAGGCAAGTCTAGCCCTGAATTCAGTGAAATTCAGAGGAGGGCGACCAAAATGGTCAAAGGCCTGGAAACGATGCCTTATGAGGAACGACTTAGGGAGCTGGGTATGTTTAGCCTGGAGAAGAGAAGGTTAAGGGGTGATATGATAGCCATGTTCAAATATATAAAAGGATGTCATATAGAGGAGGGAGAAAGGTTTTTTTCTGCTGCTCCAGAGAAACGGACACGGAGCAATGGATTCAAACTACAAGAAAGAAGATTCCACCTAAACATTAGGAAGAACTTCCTGACAGTGAGAGCTGTTCGGCAGTGGAATTTGCTGCCAAGGAGTGTGGTGGAGTCTCCTTCTTTGGAGGTCTTTAAGCGGAGGCTTGACAGCCATCTGTCAGGAATGCTTTGATAGTGTTTCCTGCTTGGCATGGGGTTGGACTGGATGGCCCTTGTGGCCTCTTCCAACTCTATGATTCTATGATCTTCCAGCTTCTCAATGCCATGCATCACTGCTGGTTACTGAGGGGGAGCTGACAAGAGAGAGTTCAGCATGGTGCAAGCACAGCACCAGAAATGTCAATTTGGCTCGACTGCTGTGCCCACAATACAGGATGCAGCTGCAGCCACAAGCAGAGAGGACAAGATGGGACCTCTCCCAAAAAGCACCCCCAAAGCTGTGGCAGCTCTATACAGCTTTACGGGTAGAAGGTGTGTGTGTGTGTGTGTGTGTGTGTGTGTGTCTGTGTCTGTGTCTGTGTGTGTTGTATTTTTTTATTTAAACAAGACCATAAACTGGCAAATAATGGAAATAATGAAAATACGCAGCAGTTAAGCAATTTCATCTGAACATAAAAAAGAAAAAGATCCACCATTAAAACGTACAATAAAATAAGCCCATAAAAACAGCGAACAATAAAAAGAGTTAAGAACAGCCATTAAAAGCAATAAAACGTAAGAGGTTCAGGAAATCGGGGGGGGGGGAGGTGTGCCTGTTCAAACTGCTATGTCCTAAACAGATGAAGTCTCTTGGTTATTGCCAGGGATGACGTTCCGCAACGTTGCTGCTGCCAGTGGAAAAAGCCTATCTCTCTGTTACTACGAGCTGATAATCATCAGGTTGTGCAATTAACGTGGGTTTCTTTTACCGTGAAGCGGCTTTTGAAATCCAAATGCATGTTCCATAAACGGGCTGTCTGGAAGAGGCTGTGTCCCCTGCCTCGTTCTGTAAAGTGTAGGGTTACTAAAGGCATGACACAACCATCACGTTGTTGTTCAGTCGTGTCCGACTCTTCGTGACCCCATGGACCAGAGCACGCCAGGCACGCCTATCCTTCACTGCCTCTCGCAGTTTGGTCAGACTCATGTTGGTAGCTTCGAGAACACTGTCCAACCATCTCATCCTCTGCCATCCCCTTCTCCTTGTGCCCTCCATCTTTCCCAACATCAGGGTCTTTTCTAGGGAGTCTTCTCTTCTCATGAGGTGGCCAAAGTACTGGAGCCTCAACTTCAGGATCTGTCCTTCTAGTGAGCACTCAGGGCTGATTTCCTTCAGAATGGATAGGTTTGATCTTCTTGCAGTCCATGGGACTCTCAAGAGTCTCCTCCAGCACCATAATTCAAAAGCATCAATTCTTCGGCGATCAGCCTTCTTGATGGTCCAGCTCTCACTTCCGTACATTACTACTGGGAAAACCATAGCTTTAACTATGTTGTGTACTGAATTGCAGGCACAGCACTGTAACAGAGCAGCCAGGAAATAGTTAAAGGAGGTAGTGATTGCTTTTAATTAGTTTCACCTGGGTTGGCTATGCTAGCCCAAGTGCCTATATATAGCAGCAGGGTTTGTGTTTGTGAGTGTCTTTTACTTGCTTGCTGCCATGAATAAATATGTTACTATTCTATCACTGGCTGGACTCACTTTATAACACTGGCGACGAGGATGGGATCTAGCCAGTGAACTGCCGCCATGACAGAGACCAACAGCAACGCCCGGGAGGGATCGGCTGGCAATATGGCAACACGTGGCTCAATTGAGGAATTTAATGTCAATGAGCCAGGAGAATGGAGTGATTATTGTGACAGACTTAAGTTTTACCTCCGTGCTAATAGAATTACCAGTGCTGAGGAGCGAAGGGATACGTTCCTCAGTGTGTGCGGAAAGGCTACTTTTAAATTAGCAAAGAACCTTATCTCCCCGGCCACACTTGAGTCAAAGACTTTTGAGGAATTGACTGCGGTGCTTGGCAACCATTTTGAGCCGGCGCCTTCACAATTGGCCTGCCGGCAGATGTTTTACCAGCGGTACCAGCAGAGTGGAGAGTCGGCGTCATCATTTGTGGCTGCCTTGAGGGAACTCACCCGCTGTTGTGAGTTCCACGATCTGGAGGAGATGCTGAGGGATCGTTTTGTGTGTGGCCTGTGTGATGAGAGGCTGCAGAGGGAATTGGTTGCCAAGAAGTTTTTGACCTTCCAGGAAGCTTATGACTTTGTCATCTCCCGGGAGGGGGCAGACCGCACAGTTCGAGAGCTCCGTGGTGGACAGGCGACTGGTGTGCATGCGGTGGAGACTGACACAGAGGAAGGCGCGTCGGACGAGGTAACGGGGGGAGCATTGAAGGTGTTTCAGTCCTCCCACCGGCAGCAAGGAAGTCGACAGCTTGATCATCGCCGGCTGCTGGCCCAGTCGTCCCCCAAGAGCTGTGACAGTTGCGGAAAAGCACACGAGCGACGGTTTTGCAGGTTCCGCAACGCCCAGTGTCGGAAGTGTAAGAGGATGGGCCATATTGCCCGAGTCTGTCGGGCTGGAGATCGAGAGACTGGAGATCGTTCAAGAGAGAGACTGAGGTGCTGGGGCTCAGAGCCTGAGATTGTGGGTCAGTGTTCTTCGACCCGTATTCAGCCCCAAAGTGATAGTGTACGGCCACCACCAAGGATCACGAAAGTGGTTCGCATAGAGGGGGTGCCCTGTGAACTGGAAGTGGACTCTGGGTCGGGGTTCACGATTGTTTCAGAGCCCACTTTCCGCAGGTTTTGCCCCAAAGCGGGCCGCGATTGTCTTCGTCCCCTGGATTTCTTTTTAAGAGACTTTAATCAGAATCCGGTGCCTGTCCTAGGTGTTGGGGATTTTCGCGTCCAGCACAGAAAATTTAAAGGCAAACTGCGAATTGTGGTTGCAGGGGGCCGGCGGCCGGACTTACTGGTTTGAGGCCTTCGGCATCCGCCTAGAGGGGGCCCACAGAATAGAGTCGGCACCGTCTTCTTTTGAGGCATTGTGCCAGGAGTTCGCAGCTGTTTTTGACGGACAATTGGGACGATACACAGGGCCGCCGGTGTCCTTCGATCTGGACCCGGCTGTTTGCCCTATCCGACTGAAGCCGCGCCGTGTGCCCTTTGCATTGAAGCCGAGGATCGATGAAGAGTTGGACAAGCTTGTGGAGCAGGGGGTGCTGGAGCCCGTCTCGCATGCCCGCTGGGAGACCCCAATCGTGTGCCCTTTGAAGGCAAACGGCGCAGTACGGATCTGCGCGGATTACAAGTGCACTCTGAATAAGGCACTGCAGCAAAATGCCTACCCAGTGCCAGTGGTAAGCCATGTGCTCGCGTCCCTGGCAGGGGGGCAGATTTTTGCAAAATTAGACCTGGCGCAGGCCTACCAACAGCTCCCGGTAGACGACGCCACAGCGGAGGCGCAGACAATTGTTACTCACCGGGGAGCATTTCGAGTTAAGCATATGCAGTTTGGGGTCAGCGTGGCCCCAGGAATTTTTCAGGGACTGATGGAGCGACTACTTAAGGGAATCCCGGGGGTAATTCCCTATTTTGATGATATACTAGTCGCCGGGGTGTCCTCAGAGGAACTGATTTCCCGCCTCCGTGAAGTTCTGGCCCGCCTTGCAAAAGCTGGCCTTAAGGTTAAGCGGGAGAAGTGCTTCTTGGGAGTTCCCCAAGTAGAGTTCCTGGGGTTCCTGGTTGACGCCAAGGGTATCCATCCTACTTCTGCGAAAGTTACTGCCATCAGGAGTGCGCCAGCCCCACAGTCAAAGAAAGAGCTGCAGTCGTTCTTGGGGCTTCTCAATTTTTATCATGCCTTCCTTCCACATAAGGCGTCTATCGCGGAACCACTACATCGTCTGCTTGATGACCGGGGAACTTGGAAGTGGGGGCAGCGGGAAGCTGCTGCTTTCGCCGCAGTAAAGGACTTACTTTCGTCCGATAGTGTTCTTACCCATTTCCGTGAAGATCTGCCTTTGTCGTTGGCTTGTGATGCATCTCCTTACGGGATTGGAGCCGTGCTGAGCCACCGGTTACCGGATGGGCGGGAGGCTCCTATTGCTTATTTTTCTCGAACTTTGTCGTTGGCCGAGAGGAACTATGCTCAAATTGACCGGGAGGCTCTGGCATTGGTCGCAGGAGTAAAAAAGTTCCATGATTATGTTTATGGGCGCCCGTTCGAGCTTGTGACTGACCACAAGCCGCTGCTAGGGTTGTTTGCGCCAGACCGTCAAACACCGCAGATCTTGTCAGCCCGCATGTTGCGGTGGGCCATGTTTTTGTCAGCCTACACGTATGAACTGGTGCATCGAGCGGGTAAAGCCCTGGGCCATGCAGACGCCCTCAGTCGGTTGCCATTGCCAGAGCCGGCTGAGGATCCATCACCGGCTTATGGCGTTATGTCCTTGGAAGACCTGCCGCAACCCCCTGTTAGTGCGGATCGGCCGCAGGAGGCTATCAAGGAGAATGTTAGCCGCTTTGAGACTCCTTCGGGAAGTGATAAATTGGGATATCAAATCCAAACTCCTCTTCTTCTTCTTCTTCTTCTTCTTCTTCTTCTTCTTCGTCTTCCCCATGCCTTTCCATCATTGATGCCAAGACCCGGCCAGATAATTCTTTAATGAGCTTCTCTCAGATATTTTCTGCCTTGGAGAGATTCCCAGAGAGGAAATGGATGGGATCCCTGCAGGCCATTGTCTGACAGCGCAATGCCCTGCGCATTTCCTCAAAAGTAATTCCCACCGATTCCAGTGGGGGTTACTCCCAGGAAAGTAGGCATTGGATTGTGGCCTTAGTGAAGAGTGGAAGGTGCTCAGAGCCTGGGTGGCTGGAAAATTTTGAGTGGCTCAAAATTACGTCTTTTTTTCCTGACTGGCCTGACGATCTAGAGAGTGCGAAGACTTGACGTACCCCCCCCCCCCCGCACTCGGTAGGAACTTCCCATCGTCCTCCGGAGTTCAAAGAGGCCCTGTGGCAAAAATAGGAGAGACACTCATGTGGAGACCCGCTCCCTAGAGATAGGAAGCTTGCCAAATACTGAATTAGAAAATGTGCAGACAATGCTTTGGGCGATTCTTTCAAATTGATGTGTAAAACCCAGCCTTGGTCGTCTCTTTAGCTCCTCTCTTTTCTGCAAAGTCTAAGGCTTTCCTTGTTTTCATGTTTTGTTTAAAGTGTTTTGCATGACCCATCAGAGGGTGGCAACACAAGAACGGGGCCTTCTCTGCAGTGGTTCCCCGTCTGTGCAATGCTCTCCCCAGGGAAGTTCGTCTGCTGCCTTCATTATACACCTATAGGCACCAGGCAAAAACGTTCCTTTTTAACCAGGCTTTTGGTTGATCCGATTGACATCCTATGCCTTTTTAAAATGTGTTTTTTTATGGGGGGGCGACTATTGGGTTGTTGTTTTTATTAGGTATTTTGTGGTTTTATATCTTGATTTTATTCTGTGGACTGCCCTGAGAGCCCTGGGTATAGGGCGGTATATAAGTTCAATTGATGATGATGATGATGCCATAAAATTCTCTGAAGGGGCTTACACTATCCTTCGTCCTTCTCCCCATTCCCCTCAATTTTCTCAACTGTTCTCCTTCCAAAACTCTTCTTCCCTAGCTCACCTGTTTTTAGGACTGGCTAGTAGTTGGGCTTGTTGTTGTTCAGTCGTTCAGTCGTATCCGACTCTTCGTGACCCCATGGACCAGAGCACGCCAGGCACCCCTATCCTTCACCGCCTCTCGCAGTTTGGCCAAACTCATGTTAGTAGCTTCGAGAACACTGTCCAACCATCTCATCCTCTGTTGTCCCCTTCTCCTTGTGCCCTCCATCTTTCCCAACATCCGGGTCTTTTCTAGGGAGTGTTCTCTTCTCAGTAGTTGGGCTACTGGACATTTAAACCAAAATGGCCATAATTCTCTCTCTCTCTCTCTCTCTCTCTCTCTCTCTCTCTCAGATGCTAAGCCCCCTCCAGAAATGTGGCTCCGAAGGCTGCCTCGTAGACTGCGATTTTTTCCCCTGGCACAGGAGCAACCTCCGAAGGCGGCACCAGAGCTTCGAGGAGTCGGAGTCCGGGGGCGACCACGAAGCTCCCGGCCAGGAGAAGCCCTCCCCTCCCAGCATCCTCTTGGAGGGCGCAGAAGTGCCCGCCTGCCTCCAGATCCCCCTGCAAGACCCCGGAGGGGTGTGGCGATCCCGCAGCGAGGGCCGCCTGGACCAAAAGGGGGGGCCGTGCCCAGGGGAGGTCGAGGCGGTGGACCAAACAGGGAGCGGGTGGAGTCTGCCATCCCCCAAGTCTTTGAGGAAAGAGCGACGCCTCAGAGGGAGAGTTGCGGCGGCGAAGCAGCACTTGAGGAACCTCTTCGGAGGGTCCAACAAGGTCGGTGGGCGGCCCTTTCTCCTCCTCGCGCGGCGCTGCCGTGTTTCCACCCCTTTGTTGCTTACTGCCCGTCTTTCTTCTTTCCACAAACCCGGCCGCCACCGCACACCGCTTCCAGGAGAAATGCGAGCCCAGAATCTATTTTATTTTAGCTTGGTTGTATAAATATTTTACTGTCTTTGTTCCCAAAGGTTTTAATCTCTGGAATTTCCTGCAGTGAAAGAGAGAGAGAGAGAGAGAGAGGGAGGGAGGGAGGGAGGGAGGGGGAGAGGGAGAGAGTCACATCCCAAGGCTAAATAGAAAGCTGATAATTCATTACCAAGGAAGGGTTATGTCAAAGGGCCTGGGAGCCTGGACTCCTGGGTTCTCTAGAGGGGGACCAGAGACTAATAAGCGAAGCAAAGGATCTGAGAGGCAAAGTCTTTTGTCTAATAGGTTTGCTTGGCTATCTGACACGAACACTGATGCCATTCTAGCTTAGCTGACTCCTGTGGTTCCAGTTACAGGTGGGTAGCCGTCATAGCTGTCAACTTTCGGATTTGAAAATAAGGGATCAGCAGCCTCTCCTATCCCGGGGACAGTCACATGGCAGTGGTGGGCGGAGCCAGAAGCAAAAGTGGGCGGAGCAGCAATGTAAACTCCATATTTTTACATTGTGCAAGTACAGTAGTTCCTACATACAGACATGTCTGCCAAGCCTTCAAGCAAGAGGTGTTAATTATCAGAGTTCAAGGTCACATTGCTACCAGGGAAAACCACAGGCTGCGAAGCAAGACCAGTGAGAATCCACTCCCCCCCCCCAGCTAACCCTATTGTCTAGCTGAGGGGCTCGGCAGCAGCTGATAGGGGCTGATGCAGGGGGCCAAATACGGCCCCTGTAAGCACAGGAAATGGCTCCCACTTGCTTTGAGGCTGCAAGGAGGCAAGGTCTTCCCAGTCCCTGGCCAGCAGGGGGAGGGAGAGGAGCTGCTTCCTTTGAAAAACGGGAAATTAAAGGGATATAAAAAATAAGGGATGGCAGCGGGAAACAGCTTGAAATAAGGGAGTTTCCCGGGGAAAACGGGATACTTGACAGCACTGGTAGCCGTGTTGGTCTGCCTTAGTATCTGAAGGTATGAGCACACGAAAGCTCATACCAAGAACAAACTTAGTTGGTCTCTAAGGTGCTACTGGAAAGAATTTTTTATTTTGTTTTGACTCCTGTGGCTAAGAGTACTGTTAGGGCTTTGAGATCTCTTGTGAGTTAAGTGACTGATGGAATAATAATAATCAATAACAACATTTATATTTACTATAATATTATATTTATTATATTCTGAAGAATTGTGCATGCACACGAAAGCTCATGCCAAGAACAAACTCAGTTGGTCTCTAAGGTGCTACTGGAAGGATTTTTTATTATTTTTTATTTTGTTTTAACATTTATATATTAAGAGGAATTGTCTTGGATGACCTTTACAGAGCCCCCCCCCCCTTTAAATGTTTTGAGAACCCTAAATAATAATCATAATCATAGTATGTATACTCCAGCCACTCTGGGCGGCTCCCAACAGAACACTGACGACAGAATAAAACTTCAAACATTAAAAACTTCCCTAAACAGGGATGCCTTCAGATGTCTTCTAAAAGTCAGATAGTTGTTTATTTCCTTGATATCTGATGGGAGGGCGTTCCACAGGGCAGGTGCCACCACCGAGAAGGCCCTCTGCCTGGTTCCCTGTAACCTCACTTCTCACAGGTAGGGAACTGCCAGAAGGCCCTCGGAGCTGGAACTCAGTGTCTGGGCTGGACGATGAGGGTGGAGACACTCCTTCAGGTATACTGGGCCAAGGCCGTTTGGGGCTTTAAAGATCAGCACCAACACTTTGAATTGTGCTTGGAAACGAACTGGAAGCTAAGGTAGGTCTTTCAGGACCGGTGTTATATGGTCTCAGTGGCCACTCTCAGTCACCAGTCTGGCTTTATATCTAAAGATATAAAGAGGGCCCTATGCATAAGCTGAGGCAAGTCTAGCCCTGAATTCAGTGAAATTCAGAGGAGGGCAACCAAAATGGTCAAAGGCCTGGAAACGATGCCTTATGAGGAACGGCTTAGGGAGCTGGGTATGTTTAGCCTGGAGAAGAGAAGGTTAAGGGGTGATATGATAGCCATATTCAAATATATAAAAGGATGTCATATAGAGGAGGGAGAAAGGTTGTTTTCTGCTGCTCCAGAGAAGCGGACACGGGGCAATGGATTCAAACTACAAGAAAGAAGATTCCACCTAAACATAAGGAAGAACTTCCTGACAGTAAGAGCTGTTTGGCAGTGGAATTTGCTGCCAAGGAGTGTGGTGGAGTCTCCTTCTTTGGAGGTCTTTAAGCGGAGGCTTGACAGCCACCTGTCAGGAATGCTTTGATGGTGTTTCCTGCTTGGCAGGGGGTTGGACTGGATGACCCTTGTGGTCTCTTCCAACTCTATGATTCTATGATTCTATGAAATGCAGGGGGCGGCATAAAACCCCCTTGTTTCTGGAAGCGGTTGTGGGACCCTGGACACCTGGGTCCCTTGGGGCACCGCAGAACTTGAACTCTTGTTTCTGTGTTTCAGTCTCTGGCGTCGAGTGTGGAATCAGACCTGGGATCAGAAGGTGACAGCAGCTGCCAGGCACAACAGAGGCAAAAACGCCGCCGGTGAGTTGAGTAGCTAGAAGCAGAGCTAAAATCTGCCAGATCCTGGTTTGGATCTCACCTCGTCCTTGGACTTACTGGGTAGCTGGCTGAAAAGTCATTACAGTCGTACCTTGGTTCTCGAATGCCTTGCGCATCGAATGTTTTGGCTCCCAAACTCTGCAAACTCAGAAATGAGTGTTCTGGTTTGCAAACTTTTCTTCTTTTTTTGGAAGCCGAACATCCGCCATAGCTTCCGCGGCTTCCGATTGAGTGCAGGAAGCTCCTGCAGCCAATCGGAAGCCACACCTTGGTTTTCAAATATTTTTGGATGTCGGACTCCCCACACCAATCTGAAGGTTGGGTTCAGCTGCCTCTTTGCATTTGATTTACTTTTTGTTTCTTTCTTTTCAAAAGGAGGAAAAATAAAAGAAACTTCCTAAGGTTATGGAGCTCGGGGAGTAATGAAATTCAGTCCCTAAGGTAATTTAGCTCTCTTATTCTAACAAGAATTTTGTGCTTGTTTGCTTGTTTGTTTGTGTGTTGGGGGGTGAGGCTTCAGTGGACCATACAGTTATTATTCTGTATCTCTGTCAGGGCCGGCCCTACCATTAGATGAAGAGATGTGGGAGATGTTGGGGCAGGGCAGTAGTAGCAGTCATGGCTTGTTCTCATAAGCCGCTCCTTGGACTACTCCCCTCTGCTGCAGGACAGAGCTGTGCACACTAGCCTGTTCCCCTAGACTAGCCTGCTGCCCCAGGTGTACACCATTGCATCACCAGTGCTCAGGACGTACAGTAATTCTTGTAACTTGAAGCCATGGGTTCGATTCCTACCCTCCAGAGCGGGAGAAAACAAGCTTCCTCCATCTTCTATGTGACAGCCCTTTACATATTTGAAGATAGCTATCCTATCTTCTCTCAGTCTCGACTTTTGCAGGCTAAACATAGCCAGCTCCTTCAACCACTCCTCATAAGGCTTGGTTTCCAGACCCTTGATAATCTTGGTCGCCCTCCTCTGCACATATTCCAGCTTGTCAACATCCTTCTTAAATTGTGCTGCCCAGAACTGGACACAGTATTCCAGGTGGGGTCTAACCAAGACAGAATATAGCAATTCCCTTGATCTGGGTACTATACTTCCTGTTGATGCAGGCTAGAAACACATTAGGTTTTTTTGTTTTTTTGTTTTTGCTGCTGCATCACACTGTTGACGCCTGTTAAACTTGTGGTCCACCAAGACCCCTAGATCCTTTTCACATGTAGTAAGCCAGGTGTCCCCATCCTACATTTGTGCATCCGGTTCTTCCTGCCTAAGTGAAGAACCTTACATTTCTCCCTATTGAAATTCATTTTGTTTAGCTGGGGTCCAGTTCTCCAATCCATTAAGACAGTTTTTAATTGTACCACTAAATGTACTGCCCACCTAGCAGTTCGAAAGTACGTCAAAGTGCAAGTAGATAAATAGGTACCACTCCGGCGGGAAAGTAAACGGCGTTTCCGTGCGCTGCTCTGGTTTGCCAGAAGTGGCTTTGCCATGCTGGCCACATGACCCGGAAGCTGTCTGTGGACAAACACCAGCTCCCTTGGCCTATAGAGCGAGATGAGCACCACAACTCCAGAGTCGTCCGCGACTGGACCTAACGGTCAGGGGTACCTTTACCTTTACCTTTAAATGTACTGCTAGCAAGCCAGGTGTACCCTTTTGATTCCAAGCAACTGGAATTCAGAGGCATACTGCCTCCAACAGTGTAGGTAGAACATAGCCTTTGTGGCTAGTAGCTGTCAGTCCAGACGATTTCTCTATGTAGACTGCGATGAGGTGGGCGGTGGACACGCACTAACTTGTTGTTGTCCTTAGGGAGCCAAATGCCATTGGTCAGTCCTGGTTTCCATGGCCAGGGATGGCCCAACCCAATAGACAATACTGACAATTCCTACTAAGTATTCGGCATTCTTCTTCTTCTTCTTTGGTGATCACTCGTAGCCGAGTAAGATTGTCTTCCATGAATGCAGTTTTAACACTGAGTCCGTAAGTGACTGTGGAGGCCAATTCTGGACCCACACGTCCTTCCACACTGGGGACGTAGGTTTCCCGGTGCGAGTTGATCACGGTGAGGGTTTGCCAAGCGTACCTTCCTCTTAGCACGTTTCTCCCTTTCGTCCTGAGTTTGAGCATCTTCAAAGCCCATGACACCTTTGGTAAAGGCTGTTCTCCAACTGGAGCGCTCGCAGGCCAGTGTTTCCCTGTTGTCGGTGTTTATACTACATTTTTTTTAGATTTGTCTTGAGAGCATCTTTAACCCTCTTTTGTGGACCTTTCCATTTTTAAGTTCAGAATAGGGAAGTTGCTTTGGGAGACGATAATCAGGCATCTGAACAACAGGATCAGTCCGGGTGTGGGATCCTTGCTTGTGGTTCCTTCCAACCCTGCAAGTCTATGATTCCACGAAAAGCTCTTAGTCCTGCTACTAAGTACCTGGATGGAAACGGCAAAGGAAGGCGTGTTTTTTTTTTTAATCAAGAGGTGGAGGGGCATGGGGAGGAGAACGGATTGGTAATGGGGAAAATACATTTGTAATAAGCCAGCAATGAATCACATTGTTTTCAGTTTTTAATTTTTAATCCTTCTTGTTAACCCGTCCACTTAACCTCTTCTTCCAGGAAGAGCTATAGGCCATTTAGATCTGGTCTGGGGCCAAAACTCTTTTAAGAGTGGTCCGTGGTGTGTTCGTCTCGACGTTGTCGATTATCTGCCTGATTTCTGTGAGTGAGTCTAGTAGAGTTATGGGTTGGCCAGATGGAGATGGAGATTTGAGCTGTGGTGCAGTTATCAAAACTGGCCCGTGGCTTAATGATCTTACGGGGAGAGGCCCTCTGGAGACAGCAATGCGCATTACTTACCTTGCCTCACAATGCGGCATTTAGGGCCATTCTGGGCCATTATTTTGCCGAGTGGGAGTCTGGAAAGAAGAAGAAGAAGAAGAAGAAGAAGAAGAAGAAGAAGAAGAAGAAGAAGAAGAAGAAGAAGAAGAAGAAGAAGAAGAAGAAGAAGAGGAGGAGGAGGAGGAGGAGGAGGAGTTTGGATTTGATATCCCGCTTTATCATTTCCCGAAGGAGTCTCAAAGCGGCTAACATTCTCCTTTCCCTTCCTCCCCCACAACAAACACTCTGTGAGGTGAGTGGGGCTGAGAGACTTCAGAGAAGTGTGACTAGCCCAAGGTCACCCAGCAGCTGCATGTGGCGGAGCGGAGACGCGAACCCGGTTCACCAGATTACAAGTCTACCGCTCTTAACCACTACACCACACTGGCTCTGAGCCCTGAAGTTCCCCTCTGAAGGCACCACAGGAGTTCGCAGGAGAACATCAGCGTTCCTTTAGTGCAGAGACACCACCTACCACCAAACTGTGGCGAGGCAAGATGGGATCTGTAGTCCAACAACCTCCAGAATGCCACAAGTTCCCCAGTCCGTGCTGTGGAGAGTGTCAGGGGTAGGACCCGGGAGGCCTTATGCAACTTTGGCCAAATTGCTCCTGGGGCTCATCATCTGCAGCCGGTTCCCAGTTGCTCAGACACTTTCTCTCTTACAGGCCGACTCCTGAGGAGGCGCAAGAATGGGCTGAATCTCTGGAAAAGTTACTGCTTCATCCATGTAAGTGTGTGGTTCAGAAACACTGAAAGGGGTGCTTGCAAGTGCCACTGAGTTTGTTTCGCATAGGAATGGGTGACTGTCAATTTCAGTTCCCCACATTTCCGCATCAGTTTGTGATTATTATTATTTTGAAGTCCTGACAATTCATCAGTGAATTTCTAATATACGCAGGCCTGCAGGCAGTTTCCCTATATAATGCTTTCCTAAATGTTGCTTTCACTGATGTTTTAAATTGCATTTTTTGTTTGTTTCACGTTGCATTTTAAAACATTGTGACCTGCACTGGGACCTTAGGGTAAAAAGGGTATGTAATAATAAAAAAGCTGCCACGGCATATTATGTTATATTATTATTATTATTATTATTATTATTATTATTAATTACATTTGTCTACTACCCTTTATCCACATAGAAATACAACCCCCCCACTTTCCCTTTCCAAGAAACAAGAGTAGAAAACCTGAAGCAGAAAACAATTATGTGCAGAAATTTCACAGAATTGTGGAATTGTAGAGTTGGAAGGGACCCTAAGGGTCATCTAGTCCAACCCCCTGCAATGCCGGAATCTCAACTGAAGCATTTCCATCCTTTTTTCCAATAATAAAATTTGGATGCTTTGGGGGAAACTCCTGACTCCTTTGTCCCTCTTCCCTGCAGATGGACGGTCTGCCTTTCACGCTTTCCTGAAGTCAGAGTTCAGCGAAGAGAACTTAGACTTCTGGCTAGCGTGCGAAGACTACCGGAAGCTGCGAGGCTGCGACAAACTCCAGGACAGCGCCAAGAAGATTTATGATCAATACGTCACCATCCATGCCCCCAAAGAGGTAAGAGAACCGGACTCTGCGAGCATGCTTCCAAAACTATCCTCGCCCAAAATGCCTTGAACGAGCCGGTCTTCTTCTCTGAGGTGGAGGCAGAGGGATGGGTGAGGTTTGTTTAATTAGCGGTCGGCCCAAGACATTTCGCCACCTGATGTAGACCTTGAAATGACACACACACACACACACAACTCTGTGCCAGGGAAGAAGGGGTCAGGGAAGATCTGCATCAGGAACAAGAGTGTCGGGGGGGGAATATAGACATTGGGACCTAGAATCATAGAATCATAGAATCCTAGAGTTGGAAGAGACCACAAGGGCCATCCAGTTCAACCCCCTGCCAAGCAGGAAACACCAACAAAGCATTCCTGACAGATGGCTGTCAAGCCTCCGCTTAAAGACCTCCAAAGAAGGAGACTCCACCACACTCCTTGGCAGCAAATTCCACTGTCGAACAGCTCTCACTGTCAGGAAGTTCTTCCTAATGTTTAGGTGGAATCGTCTTTCTTGTAGTTTGAATCCATTCTTGTAGTTTGAATCTTGTAGTTTGAATCCACCTGCTGTGCCGCAGAACTCTGTTGCCTCACCTTGCCTCCTACTTTAGGTGCGCCGGCCCTACACTGTGATGTTGTGGGTAAAGTCTGGGACTAGGACCTGGGAGACCAGGGTTTGAATCTCCACTCACCCAAGAAAGCCTACTGAGTGACCTTGGGCCAGTCACTATCTCTCCTACCTCACAGGGTTGTTGTGAGGATAAATTGAAGGGGGGGGGAGAAGGGTGTACACCACCTTGAGGTGGAATATGAACGTATCATCATCATCTGGTATGCAGGCTGAGACCCTACCTGCCCGCAGACTGTCTCGCCAGAGTGGTACATGCTCTAGTTATCTCCCGCTTGGACTACTGCAATGCGCTCTATGTGGGGCTACCTTTGAAGGTTACCCGGAAACTGCAATTAATCCAGAATGCGGCAGCTAGACTGGTGACTGGGAGGGGCTGCCGGGACCACATAACACCGGTCCTGAGAGATCTGCATTGGCTCCCAGTGCGTTTCCAAGCACAATTCAAAGTGTTGGTGCTGACCTTGAAAGCCCTAAACGGCCTTGATCCTGTATACCTGAAGGAGCGTCTCCAGCCCCATCATTCAGCCCGGACACTGAGATCCGACGCCGAGGGCCTTCTGTCGGTTCCCTCACTGCGAGAAGCAAAACTACAGGGAACCAGGCAGAGGGCCTTCTCGGTAGTGGCGCCCACCCTGTGGAACGCCCTCCCATCAGAAGTCAAGGGAATAAACAACTACCTGACATTCAGAAAATTCCTGAAGGCAACCCTGTTTTAATGTTTGGTGGAAGCCGCCCAGAGTGGCTGGGGAGACCCAGCCAGATGGGCGGGGTACAAATAATAAATTATTATTATTATTATTATTATTATTATTATTATTATTATTATTATCATCATCATCATCATCTTTGGGGGGAAACTTTGACTGTATGGTGTTGGATGTGACCCGAGTCACCAAATCATCTTCCTGCCAGTTCTCCACCTCTGCTCTATACCGCACTTTGCCTATGAGTTAATCCGGACCTAGTAATTTCTTTTTCTTTTTCCCAACTCCCTCCTTGACGCTACCTTTGGTATCCTACTGCCATTTTGGCACGCCTCTCCATCCCGACCCACAGACGCCTGTTTTCAGTGCTCCAATTCTCCCCTGCAGCTATGACTGAACAACAACAACAACAACAATTTATACCCTGCCCATCTGTCTGGGTTTCCCAAGCCACTCTGGGTGGCTTCCAACAGAATATTAAAAACACGATAAAACATCCAACATTAAAAACTTCCCTAAACAGGGCTTCCTTCAGATGCCTTCTAAAAGTCAGATAGTTGTTTATTTCCTTGACATCTGATGGGAGGCTGTTCCACAAGGTGGGCGCCACCACCGAGAAGGCCCTCTGCCTGGTTCCCCGTGTGCTAGGCACTGTTTAAATCGCTGTAGCGATAACCATTTCCCAGCATGTACCTGACCACTTCCATTTCATGTTTGCAGGTGAACCTTGATTGCCAGACCAGAGATGTCACAAATCGGAACATTTTGCTACCCACTCGTTCATGCTTCGAACAGGCTCAGAGGCGCATATTCGGTCTGATGGAGAAGGACTCGTACCCCAGATTCCTCCGCTCCCTCCTTTACCAAACCTTGTCGCAGCCTGACAGGCACCAACCCAACGGGCCTGTGTAAATCAGCCATATTTGCCTTTCGTTCTTTGGAGAGGAGGAACCAAAGACGAAGACCTCCTTCTTCCTGGACTTCCTCCGGTGGGCTGTTTAGGATGTATGCAGCCCAAAAGCCGGAGTGATGGATCGGCCTGACGCTAACACCAAAGCCGGCGAGGCTGTGGACTTGCCACCAGGGGCGGACTTGGGAAATCTTTCATAATATGGCACCCTGCGTGAGGCCAAAATGTGGCGCCCCCCAAGTGGATCTTCTCAATTATGGATCTTCTCAATTTTGCACCCCCTTGGCTCGTCGGCCTGTGTGGGGAAATGGCCCGCACCACCCTAAATCTGGCTCTGTTGCCACACCGGCACGCCAATCTTTTCGTGGAGGAAAGTGGTCGTGGAAACTTGGAGCTGGTGCCCATATGCCCATGGGCAGAACTTTTTGTGGACTGATGAGGAAAAAAAAGAATATTAGAAGTATAGAATCACTGACCATGAGCTGTACGTGTTTTTTATGTGTCTGCAATCCTATTGCAATATTGAAATTTCCACATATTAGGTACCCGCCCTGGGCGCCCCCTTAGAAACAGCAACAACAAATACCTTATTTTTCCGTGTATAACACGCCCCCGTGTATAAGACGCCCCCCTATTTTGTGGGGCACAAAATCAAGAAAATGGGAGGAGATTGCCAAGAGTTGAGGAGCTTTTTTGGGGGAGAATTGCCCAGAGCTGTTGAGCTTTTTTGGGGGGGAGGACCAGTCCCCTGTCCCACCTCTGCATGTATAGGATGACCCCCACCCCCATTTTTGACATTAGTTCATAAGAAAAAAAACCCTCATCTTATACACGGAAAAGTACGGCACGCCTGGTGATCAGCTCTGTTTTGTGCTTTCCCCAGCTGCTCCTGACACATTGTCATTGTGTCTGCCCTGGGTCATTGTGGGAAATTTGAATGATGGGTCTGTTTGTGGCAGCAGCGGGGCCTGGTGTAGGAGGGCCCCTAGAGAGGGCATGACGCCAAAGGCACCACTTCCCAGGCTTTCCCCCACATGATGCCCTACAGACATTTTGACCTACAGCTCCTCATTGCACCAGCTGGTATGGTCAGAATAATAATAATAATAATAATAATAATAATAATAATAATAATAATAATAATAATTTTATTATTTGTACCCCGCCGATCTGGCCGGGTCCAACAAATGTTAAAATACATTAAAATATCACAGATTAAAAACTTCCCTAAACAGGGCTGCCTTCAGGTATTTTCTGAATGTCAAGTAGTTGCTTATCTCTTTGACAACTGGTGGGAGGGCGTTCCACAGGGTGGGCGCCACTACCGAGAAGGCCCTCTGCCTGGTTCCCTGTAGTTTTGCTTCTTGCAGTGAGGGAACCACCAGAAGGCCCTCGGCGCTGGATCTCAGTGTCCGGGCTGAATGATGAGGGTGGAGACGCTCCTTCAGGTATACAGGACCAAGGCCGTTTAGGGTAGTCCGAAAAATATGAGAGTCACCATGTTGGGGAAACTTAACCTACTCTGGCTAGCTGCATCTCACCCGTGTCTCAGGCAGAAGGTCTTTTCCATCCCTTGGCACCTGATTCTTTTAACTGGAGATGACAGGGACGGAGAACAGGGCCACCAGAGACCCAGTGTGGTGTAGTGGTTTAGAGCGGTAGACTCGTAATCTGGGGAACCGGGTTCGCGTCTCCTCTCCTCCACATGCAGCTGCTGGGTGACCTTGGGCTAGTCACACTTCTCTGAAGTCTCTCAGCCCCACTCACCTCACAGAGTGTTTGTTGTGGGGGAGGAAGGGAAAGGAGAATGTTAGCCGCTTTGAGACTCCTTCGGGTAGTAATAAAGCGGGATATCAAATCCAAACTCCTCCTCCTCCTCCTCCTCCTCCTCCTCCCCCCCTCTTCTTCTTCTTCTTCTTCTTCTTCTTCTTCTTCTTCTTCTTCGTCTTCTTCTGGGTACAAAGCAGGTACTCTATTGCTGAACTGAATTATGGGTCCTTCCTCGTTCACATTGCGGCAACACGTAATTTCGCCTGAAGCCTGCCATTCGGCACCCAGGGAATCTCCCCTTCTGAGGGAGAAGGCAAGTTTTATAGCAGGCGTGGCCAACCTCCTGGCAACCATAGGCAGGGATTGGTGAGGCAAGTGGTGAAATTGGGCTCAGCAACTGACGCATCGCTTTATTTTTGTATAGCATAGATGCATCTCCCCACCTTGGAGAGTAAGAGGCTTCGCCACAGTTCAAGGAAACTTTCCAGCCAGACAATAAGTCACTCAGGGAGAGGGTGGAGGAAGGCTGGTGAAGGGCAGGGTCGACATCTAGGGGGAGGCGGGGGGGAGCGAGCCCTCCCAAATTTTCAAGGAGCGGTCCGGGCCCCCCTCAATATTCTGCGGCCTGCGGCAGGTCCTGGCAAACTTACCCACAGCCACAGCAAGCGTTGCGGAGTCTACCAACAGCTGTGATGGGCCCCACTGGGCCTTCTCTTTATTATTATTATTATTATTATTATTATTATTATTATTATTATATATTATTTATACCCCACCCATCTGGCTGGGTTTCCCCAGTCACTCTGGGCGGCTGCCAACAGAATGTTAAAGCACAATAAAACATCAAACATTAAAAACTTCCCTGTACAGGGCTGCCTTCTAAAAGTCAGATAGTTTTTTATTTCCTTGATATCTGATGGGAGGGCATTCCACAGGGCGGGCGCCACTACCGAGAAGGCCCTCTGCCTTCTCGCAGTGAGGGAACCGCCAGAATGTCCTCGGTGCTGGATCTCAGTGTCCGGGCAGAACGATGGGGTGGAGACACACCTTCAGGTATACTGGACCAAGGCCATTTAGGGCCTTAAAGGTCAGCACCAACACTTTGAATTGTGCTCGGAAACGTACTGGGAGCCAATGAAGGTCTTTCAGGACTGGTGTTATATGGTCTTGGTGGCCACTCCCATTCACCAGTCTAGCTGCTGCATTCTGGATTAGTTTGAGTTTCCAGGTCACCTTCAAAGGTAGCCCCACGCAGAGCGCATTGCAGTAGTCCAAGCGGGAGATAACCAGAGCATGCACCACTCTGGCGAGACAGTCTGCAGGCAGGTAGGGTCTCAGCCTGCGTACCAGATGGAAGCTGGTGGACAACTGCCCTGGACACAGAATTGACCTGTGCCTGCATGGCTGCAATGGGTGCCGGCAGGCCATCCTGTGGGTGCAATGGGCCCTAGTGGGCCTCTTCCTGCCATGCAATGTCACACACAGGCACCCCCCCCAAAAAAAACAAAGTTGGGCAGGACCCAGTGCATGTGGTGAAGGATGAGGCCTAAGGAGAAGGCAAGTAGCCTGGGAAAGAGGCATGGCCTAGGGTCCTGAGGGTCAAACAGAGAGGCCTGGAAGGCTGCATTAGTTCCCTGTGGCCTGAGGATCCCCACACCTGTTGTACATAGAGACAAAGCCCTCTGGCCAGATCCTCAGCAGGGTGAGAGCTTACAAAGCCCTATTTCAAACCTGTTCAGGGATGGTGTCACTGTGGACCTGCAGCCTGAGGCCGGGCGTTTTTCTGGAACTCTCTGCGCTCGGTCCTCAGAACTCCCTTTAATTTTAACTTATTAATGCTGCAATGGTATAAATTGCTTGCTGGCCTGAGGCCATCAAAGCGGCGTAAGGCAAGACAAAGGTAAGATAAAATACATACCCTGAAAGCATTGCTACAGATGCACAATTAATATTTCATAAATGACCAGATCGCACTTCAGGGAAAGGCTTCACGTCAGGATGCCAGGCGCCTGTCAAATTTCGGCCGGTAATTGATTCCAGAAGGCTGGTAGCTGCAACACCGAATGCCCCATTTTGAGAACACGCAGTACACTCAGCGGCGCCCCATCTGAGGAGTGCAGGGATATATGGGGAGAGGCAGTTCTTCAGGTAACCTGTTTCCAAGTTGCTTTAGGGTCTTGACGTGCAGAAAGGAACCAAGATGTACACAACTCAGTTTCAGCAACTGGCAGGCCATTTGAAGTCTTTGGTTTATCCAGGCCAGGTAGAAATCCTAGAAGCCTGGCCTTTTCCCTTGGAGACAGAGCAATGCCATCCATCTGCTGCACTACTGGCTTCAATTCCCTGGTTCCGTCATGTGGCCTCAGAGACTCTTGGTTGGAGGATGTCATGGAAGACTGCATTCCAGGCATCAACCTGAACAAGGACTTTATTGACTGTCTGAACCAAGGACAGGGTAGACACAGGAAAACTCCTGCTTCCACCTAGATTACAATGCCACCTGGTGGCTCAAGTGCATAAGGACACTATCCACAAAGTCTTCATCAGAGTTTGAATGTGGCCACCCATAGCCCCGGCCTAGCCTCAGGATGGGCCCAGCCATTGAGTAAAACTCTGCTGGATGCTATTTTTGAAAATGTGGAAGTCTTTCAAAGGTTTCACCTGCAATTTGAAGTGGAATTTGCTGCCAAGGAGTGTGGCGGAGTCTCCTTCTTTTTTTTTCTTTTTTCTTTTTTTTAATATCTCTTTATTATTTAAAATCATAACGAATAACACATCATCAAACATTAACACACATGATTACATACATACATGATTACATTCATACATGAATACATACAATGGATTCAAATTACAAGAAAGAAGATTCCACCTAAACATTAGGAAGAACTTCCAGACAGTAAGAGCTGTTCGACAGTGGAATCTGCTGCCAAGGAGTGTGGTGGAGTCTCCTTCTTTGGAGGTCTTTAAGCGGAGGCTTGACAGCCATCTGTCAGGAGTGCTTTGATGGTGTTTCCTGCTTGGAAGGGGGTTGGACTGGATGACCCTTGTGGTCTCTTCCAACTCTATGATTCTAATTTCCTCTCTTGAAACATTCTTCACGTAAACATCATTGCACAGAGATCCACTAGGGGGCACTGCATGCTCACTAGGGCTAACCTGGGTTTACACTAGGACATGATTCTAGAACATGACAGAGAGGCAAAACGCCAATTGCTGTGTGTACAATCTGATATCTGAAGAAGTGTGCATGCACACAAAAGCTCATACCAAGAACAACTTAGTTTGTCTCTAAGGTGCTACTGGAAGGAATTTTTTTCATTTTCTATTTTGTTTTGACTCTGGCAGACCAACACAGCTACCTACCTGTAACTGTGTGTACACCGTTATTATTTGCAGCAGCATGGATTGTGTATGTACGTGCGTCCTTAAAACACCCATGTACACGCAGGTGGGGGGGGGGTCCTTTGCTGACAGTCCGTTCATGTATGCATGCTGGCTCGCACCGTGTGTGTGCTGTTTTGGGGCCGCTTCATAGTTGGCACCTGTATACTTGCAAGCGTAGCGAGGAGACGAGCGTTTGTAAAATGTGTACTGGAGACTCTGCAGGAAATGGTGTCAGAAGTGTCCGAGCTTGAACCTGTGACCTGGGAGAGGTCAGGTGGTTGTCTGGCTTGTGTGCCACCAACTGGCCAAAGGAGAGAACTACAGGCAAGAAGCCTCTTAACGGTGATAGGCCTGCAACAGGTTGTGTGAGCTTGGCCTCTTAACAACATTTCCAGCCCAGGTTCACTCATCAGCCCTAGCCAGCATGGTGAATGGTCAGGAATGATGGGAGCTGTAGTCCTACAACATCCGGAGGGCAATACATTCTCCACCCCTTATTTTAGGACTTGCAGAGCAAAATTAAAGTGGTTCTGGAGAAAGGAAACAAACCAATGATCTGTAAAAGGCTTACACCCAGCATTTCCCAAGCTGCAGCCCTCCAGAGGCTGTTGGACTCCAGTTCCCATTAGCCCCAGACAGTATGTCCAAAGGCTAGGGAAGATGGGAGTTGTTGTCCAGTAGCATCTGGAGGGCCCTAGGTTCACAGCACATGCATATAAGACCTCTCTAAGGACTCAAAGGTTGTCCTACCTCTGCAAAACACACACACACACACACACCAGTTAAAAAATATTTTTAAATGACCGAACTATACATACTTGCAAAAAAAAACAAAAACCATTTAGGTTCCTGTTTTGTGACCAGGACTACTGAAAGGATTTGATCCTGTGAAAAAGATGCATTAAAAGTCACATGTCGCTTGGCCCCCAACCAATCCATTACAAAGCAACAGGTGGAGGTTGTAGCCATTTCTGCAGGACCAAGGACAGCTCAGACACTGTTCCAGCAACAGCCAGCAAGCTTTAATTAATGGGATCTAAGCTGGCATGGAGGGGACGGGGTTGGCACTGTGGGTTAAACCGCAGAGCCTAGGGCTTGCTGATCAGAAGGTCGGCGGTTCAAATCCCTGCAACGGAGTGAGCTCCCATTGCTCGGTCCCTGCTCCTGCCCACCTAGCAGTTTGAGAGCATGTCAAAGTGCAAGTAGATAAGTAGGTACCGCTCTGGCAGGAAGCTAAACGGCGTTTCCGTGCACTGCTCTGGTTCACCAGAAGCGGCTTAGTCATGCTGGCCACATGACCTGGAAGCTGTACACCGGCTCCCTCGGCCAATAAAGCGAGATGAACGCCGCAACCCCAGAGTCGTCCATGACTGGACCTAATGGTTAGGGGTCCCTTTACCTTTAAGCCGACATGGAGGACATAGAATCATAGAATTGGAAAGGGCCACAAGGGTCATCTGCACCAACCCCCAGCAACGCAGGGAACTTTTTGCCCAACGAGGGGCTTGAACCCATGGCCCTGAGATTAAGAGTCTCATGCTCTGATGACTGAGCTATCCCAGTATGTATCCCTGGCATGGGAAGCTGCTTAATACTGAATAAGACCAACAGCATCTCTTGCCCAGAAGGGTCTACAGTGGCTGCAGCCGCAGTTCTCCAAGTTTTCAGGCAGGGGGTTTCCTCCAGCCTGACTTGGTGATGCAAAGGATGACACCTAGAAACTTTTGTATGCAAAACAGAGGTTCTACCACTGAATGTGCTCCCTCTTCTGAAGCTAGCATTAGCTTTATGGGGGAATTCCACATTGTTAGGTGAAAAGACACATTTCATGTCGTGTGTATTTTGGTCTGGAAATTCCACTGGGAGCAAAACAGTCTGCAAACTGTGCTACCACGATCTTCTGCAGGGGGTCAGAAAGTGCATTGCAGTTTTGTAATGCCTGTATGTTTGGAGTTGTGCAAATGCTGCAATTTTGCAGGTTTCCTTTCAAATCCGCTCGTCTGCTTTAGAATCTCACTTCCCGTCAGGGTGTGTTATAAAAAGGACAGCGAGCCCCTGGCAGGATCGGGGGCAAATGTTTGGTTCACGTCACATCTTAATATCTACGTACCTACCTACTTGGCGCTTTCCAGAACAACAAGCAAAACTGAAATGCAAACTGAAATCTTTCGAAATGTGCACTTTTTGCAATGCAGTTTTCTCTGCATCTACAAAAACGCGGATATTGGCAGAAAATGTGCATTTAAAAAGCATAGACTCGTGAAAATGCATACACAAAGTGCATCGTGTTGGGGGGTACCGGCAATCGCTTGCAAAAATGTGCCTGTTGGGGCTAAAGGGCTGACAAGTTTTCAGGACGTCTTAAAAAAAAACCCACAGACAGACACAGAGAAACTGATGTGGAAATGTGGCAAACTGAACTTAAGATGGGAGAGATGAGAAATTGCTGGAAACTGAAATAAAGAGATTCACCTGTCCCTAACGCTGGGAGATGCTGAATGGGATGCATAGGGAACATAGCTAGCTTGGACCAGCTCAAGGTCTTTGCCTATCACACCCAGTTGTTTTTTTTTATTATTATTATTATTATTATTATTATTATTAATAATAATAATTTATGCCCCGCCCATCTGGCTGGGTTTCCCCAGCCACTCTGGGCAGCTCCCAACACAATATTAAAAACATGGTAAAACATCAAACATTAAAAACTTCCCTAAACAGGGTTGCCTTCAGAGGTCTTCTAAAAGTCAGATAGGATGGGAGGGTGTTCCACAGGGCGGGTGCCACTACCGAGAAGGCCCTCTGCCTGGTTCCCTGTAACTTCACTTCTCACAGGGAGGCAAACGCCAGAAGGCCCTCGGAGCTGGACCTCAGTAAACGATAGGGGTGGAGACGCTCCTTCAAGTATACTGGGTCGAGGCCATTTAGGGCTTTAAAGGTCAGCACCAACACTTTGAATTGTGCTCGGAAACCTACTGGGAAATGTACTTATTGCCAACTCTGGCTGGCAGCAGCTCTCCAGGGTCTCTGGCAAGAGAAAGGTCTTTCCATCAGCTGCTCCCTGATTCTTTGGCCTGAAGATGCTGTGGGGTGAATCCTGGATCTTTTGCATGCAAAGATAGGAGCTAGGACAGGCTTCCTCAAACTCGGCCCTCCAGATGTTTTTGGCCTACAACTCCCTGTTGAGTGGTTTACAGTTTAAGGTTCATTACTGTTCCACAGAAATGTGTATCTCTTTAAAAGAAAGAAGGAAATGAAATGACCTAGTTTTGCAGCTGTGGGGCAGTACAGCAGGTGAGGTTAAGTTTGTATTGATTTAAGGCGTATCGGATACAGTATATAAGGAGGTCTGCGTACCTCTCTCAGTACCCTGGGTGGTGGGTCATGTTTCTGTAACGGTCTTGTAGTTAATGTAACTTCTGTTGTTTTTCTTTAATTAAAACAACTCCTAATTATACTTTGCAGTCTCCTCAGAATGCCTCTTGTTGCGCAGTTACTCAGTTTAAATATGCCAACACTCCCATGATCCCTAGCTAGCAGGACCAGTGGTCAGGGATTGATGGGAATGGTAGTCTCAAAACATCTGGAGGGCCGAGTTTGAGGAGGCCTGAGCTAGGAGGTTCCCCTGACCAGCTGTCAGGACAGCACAAAGAGCGATGCTGTATCGGGAAGCTGTCTTACCCCCAAATCCGACTCTCAGTATATCAAGTTTCAGTTCTGTCCACACTGACTAGCAGCAGCTTCAAAGCTCCCTGCAACCCATACATGGAATCCCAGAGGTTGAACTCTACATGCAAATCGTGACCTTTGCCCCTGTGCTGAAGTCCTTCCCTCGAGTGCTTGCCGGCTAAGGGTGCCGCAGTCAGCTGCCAAGGCTATGTGCAGAGGGGCGAAAAGGGGAAATGGGAAAGGGGGCAGGTTGCAGCCAGCACTGAGAGGCAGCTATGTTGCGTTTTAGCCAGAGAGTCAGCAGCTCCTAAGTGTGAACTACATATTACCCCTGTGTTGCATCAGCCGGGCCACAGATGGGAGGGGAGTCATCAGTCGTAGGAGCATAGGAAGCTGCCTTTGAATGAGCCGGGCCACGGGGTCATTTAGCAGAGGCAGTACTGCGTACACTGGCTGGCAGGGACAATCTCCATGGTTTTCAGACCCAGTTCTCTCCTAGCCCACCATGGAGATGGTGGGGATTAAGCCTGTGGCCTTCTACATGCCAGGGCTGGATTAACCATTAAGCAAAATATGTGCGAATGCTTAGGAGTGTGGATGATGATATACCGTGTTTCTCCTAAAATAAGACATGGCCATAAAATAAGCCATAGCAGGATTTCTATGCATTTGCGAAATATAAGCCGTTCCCCAAAAATAAGCCATACTCCGAAAATAAGCCATAGTGACGCGGCACCTCCCATTAAAACAGCCTGGAGAGGCGTGGCTATGCAGCGTACCAATGCGACGCGGTTAAAATAAGACATCCCCTGAAAATAAGCCATACTGTGTTTTGTTGAGGGGAAAAAAATATAAGACGGTGTCTTATTTTATGAGAAACACGGTATTACTTTATATATCTCATCCCAGCTTGTATTAACAAGCTCCAAACTTAGCAGAGTTACATTCCCTTTTAAACCACACATAGCAGACATGCTTGCACAGGCTTGCTAAAGCCTCTAGAAGAAATATATATTCCTGGTAAATTCCCCTTCTTCCCTCTTAAAAGACTGCACACGACACAATATATCTTAAATGAATAAAAAGAGTTTACTCACATTACTTCCTGAGTTACACAGCGTTTCTCAGAAGGCAGGCAGGCTTAGATAAATGTATTTACATGTGGTTGCTACTTCCATAGGGAAAAGTAGCTCCCTTTGTTCTCTTGGCTAAGAGCCAGGAGGACATGGTTGTTGCTCATTCAAGAGGCGAGGAGAAAATGGTGACTGGCCTAGGGATCTTGTTCCCAGGTGAGAACAAACCTACTTCTGGTCAGAGGAAGTTAACTCAGTCCAGGTAGCAGGAAGTTATGCCTGGAGGACTGAGTTACCTTCATGTCCACTCTAGCAATGTTGTGTTTTGACTGCTCTGTGTTTACATCCCACAAAATAAGCATGTGCTTAAGGCATCAAGGGAAGGGGGGGGGGTGGCACCATGGAGATTTTCCATTGCCGGATTTTTCACATTAACGGTCGCAAAATTGCTCAGCTGAACGTTCGTTTTCTCAGTTGAAATATATTAAAAATCCCAACAGAACAACTACGCAACAGGCTGGATGCCTCATCTCTTCTGCTAAGCGTTGGAAGCAGATGTGTTACGTAAGATTTGTTTTGAGGATCTGATTAAAGACTTTGCAATTCAAAAAAGTAGGAGATTCCCCCCCCCAAATATAGATAAAGTGGAAGTGTACAAAAGTAAACATTTTTTTCCACCTCACTGAAGGTTTTGTTTCATTAATTTTTTTAAAATTTAAAATTTTTTAAATTTTGGACATTTAAATTTTAAATTTTTTTAAAAAAAATTAAAATTTAAAAAAAAATTAAATTTTGCTGTTGGACAGTGTTCTCGAAGCTACTAACATGAGTTTGGTCAAACTGCGAGAGGCAGTGAAGGATAGGCGTGCCTGGCGTGCTCTGATCCATGGGGTCACGAAGAGTCGGACACGACTGAACAACAACAACATTATATACATGAGAGCACCAAAATCTTATTATTATCATTATTATTATTAAAGATTTTCTTGGTTTACAAAAGTGTGTGCAATGTCTCTCGTATTTTTCCATGTAACATTTTTACAGATCAATTTTGGTTGTTGAGACATTAGGGAGAGAAGGGGGAAAGAGGTGGGTGGGGTAGGGAGACGATGTTTCTATTTTCCTTAATATATGTAGGGTTTGGTGTCAGCGTCGTTTGGGACCAAAATCTTTTAAGTGCTGCATGCGAAGCAGGTTTCCAGCCACGGAGTTTATTTTTCTTCTCCTTTTCAAAGCTTCCTGACCGAGGAGGCGAGAGGAAGTGCAAAGCCTTCCTCTTTTCTCGAACCTCGCCTACCCGTTTTTTCCGTGGGAGAGAAGGAGAGAGCAACGCGCTCAGAACCTCAAAAGAGGATCTTTCTCTTTTCTTGCTCGAGCGTCATTTGGGGCAGTTCTATGCTCAGAGTTTATTTCCCCCCCCCCTCCATTTGCACAGTCAGTCATCCTCTGAAGCATAGACCGCCTATCTGCCAAAGCAACACACCCCAGTCTCTTCCCCCCAAATGTCACCTCTCTATATATATCTGCAGGGCATGAGATTAGGGTAGCTTAGCACATAAATAGGGATGCAGGTGGTGCTGTTGTCTAAACCACTGAGCCTCTTGGGCTTGCCGATCAGAAGGTCGGCAGTTCGAATCCCCGCGACGGCGTGAGCTCCCGTTGCTCGGTCCCAGCTCCTGCCAACCTAGCAGTTCAAAAGCACGCCAAAAAGTGCAAGTAGATAAATAGGCACCACTCCAGCGGGAAGGTAAAAGGCGTTTCCGTGCGCTGCTCTGGTTTCGGTGTTCCGTTGTGCCAGAAGCAGCTTAGTCATGGTGGCCACACGACCCGGAAAAACTGTCTGCGGACAAACGCCGGCTCCCTCGGCCTGTAAAGCAAGATGAGTGCCGCAACCCCAGAGTCGTTTGCGACTGGGCTCAACGGTCAGGGTTCCTTTACCTTTACCTTTTTTTTTAGCACGTAAATGTTCCTTGCGCTGGTGCGTTGCTCCATTCCATTCCTCCAGCAACCAGACAGTGAACGTCACTGAATGAGTTTGACTTGAAGACGTCCTACAGCACTTCAGCCACATTCATTGTAGGATTATTTGAAAAAAGTAATTAAATAAGACGAGGAGACCTTTACAGTAAGTTTTACTGGTGCATCTTGCTTCAAGGGGCAGCGAAAGACAGACTATTGTAGATTCAGTGAAGACAGTGTACAGAAGGAAAATAACAGCTTTGTGTAATGAGAGAGGGCAGGGTGAGAACAGAGATGCTGCCAATATACAAGGAAGAGAGTCCCTGTTTTCAGCTCTGACATGCTAGGACAGGGGTAGGCAACCTTAGGCCCGGGGGCTGGATGCGGCCCAATCACCTTCTAAATCCGGCCAGCGGAATCAGTGTGTTTTTACATGAGTAGAATGTGTCCTTTTATTTAAAATGCATCTCTGGGTTATTTGAGGTCCTGCCTGGTGTTTTTACATGAGTAGAATGTGTCCTTTTATTTAAAATGCATCTCTGGGTTATTTGTGGGGCATAGGAATTCATTCATTTCCCTCCCAAAAATATAGTCTGGCCCACCACATGGTCTGAGGGACGGTGGACTGGCCCACGGCTGAAAAAGGTTGCTGACCCCTGTGCTAGGAAGTCTGGTGAGATGTCACAGCGCAAATATGGAACCTGCTTTCTGTCACAGAATTGGTTTTCTTCTAGGCTAGTCCTCATGATTCGGATATATTCACGTTTGGTCACTTTTGCACCCCACCTATTGTTCCATACATGGGGGGGGGGGTCAAGCCTGAGAGGTAGGTCAGCCTGAGATGAATGGCTTATCTGAAGCCCAACCCATTGGAGATTTGAACCCAGGTCTCCAAGTCCATGATAGCGTGTCGGCGGCTGTAGAGATGAGCTAGGGAATGTCTCCATCCCGCCCCCTCAACCCTCTTCCCTTTCTTTGCCAAAACTGAATCCAAATTGTTTGAAGATGCGAAAAGGGGGGGGAGCAGAATAAATTAGGCACACCCCTCCCCTCAAGATCTATGCAAAGATATTCAACCTGCATAAAACAGTCCAATGGCAGAATGTTTCAGCTTCTCTGGGGCCAGAATCTGAGCACAACAGATACACAGTCTACACCAAGCACTGAAACTTCTTCCCCTCGCCGAATCTTCCATTCCAGTCCAACGAAAGTTCAGCCCTGTTCCACGTAAGGCTGGTCCCCACTCACCGCGCCGTCCATTCCGTCCTCATCGTTTGCCTCAGGCCTGCAGCAGCTTCCCTGACTGGCCGTTTCCTTTAGCTCCGCCACTGTAGCATAGTCGTTGCTGAGAGATGCCAAAGGGGCTGGGCAGGTACCCCCATCACATTGCCCCCTATTGCAATCGGGGAGGTTCTGCAGTTCGGCGTAATGCAGACTAGCTTCATCTGGATTGCTGGCCACACCCTAGCGACGGGAAAAGGATACAGCAAGAGGTCACATCGGTTAGTACCAAAAGACGGGAAGAGCAAGCTGGTTAATTCGAATTAGGACGTGAAATTTAGCCACCACCACCATACCTCCTCCTCCTATGTCCTTGTTGGCCCCTGGGGGTTTCCTGGGCACAGTGCTTGGATGATGGCAGAAGCCACCATTGGCAGAATTCACCTGTCACCTGTCACGGAGGGTCTCAAACCCATCTCTCCTTATCTCCCCCTGCTCCCTGCGAGGGCTATGTTTCTGTCACCTGGCCTCACAACAGGCATGGAAAGCTCTGTCAGTTTTGGTTCTCTCGGTTTCCTATTTTCCCAATCAGTCCTCCACATTTCTGAAGCAGTTTGCTTGTTTTACAAAAAGATCCCAATGAAAATTATTCAGCATTTTAGCGTGAATTTCTCTGAACGAGCACATTTTTTTGTACGCAGTTTTGAGCAATGTACACATTTTTTTGCAAGCAATTCATCCTAGTACAGTGGTACCTCGGGTTACATACGCTTCAGGTTACACAACACTTCAGGTTATGTAACTTTGCTTCAGGATAAGAACAGAAATCGTGCTCTGGCAGCGCAGCGGCAGCGGGAGGCCCCATTAGCTAAAGTGGTGCTTCAGGTTAAGAACAGTTTCAGGTTAAGAACGGACCTCCAGAACGAATTAAGTTCTTAACCCGAGGTACCACTGTACAGTGGACGCTCGGGTTGCGAATGTGATCCATGTGGAAGGCACATCCACAATCCGCAGCATTCGCAACCTGCAGCACTGCGTTTGTGCACGAACGGACCGCGATTCGGCGCTTGTGCGCATGCGCAAAGCACAATCTAGCGCTTCTGCACATGCGCAAGCGCCAAAACCCAGAAGTAACCTGTTCCGGTACTTCCAGGTTTGGCGCAGTGCGCAACCCGAAAACGCACAACCTGAAGCGGCCGTAATTCGAGGTATGACTGTATAATACATTTTTGCATGTTACTTTCGCCACTCATTTCTATGCACACTTTTACTTTAAATAGATGCATTTTTTGTAAATATTGTTTGATTGCAGAACTGCATCCTGGGAGTAAGCCCTATAGAACACAACAGGACTGACTCTGCCTAGACCTGGGACTCAGCTAGACTGGTAAAAAAAAAAAGCGATTTATACAATGCGGGTGGCGCTGTGGGTTCAACCACAGAGCCTAGGGCTTGCCGATCGGAAGGTCAGCGTTTCGATTTCCCGTGACGGAGTGAGCTCCCGTTGCTCGGTCCCAGCTCCTGCCCATCTAGCAGTTCGAAAACACACCAAAGTACAAGTAGATAAATAGGTACCACTCCGGCGGGAAGGTAAACGGCGCTTCCGTGTGCTGCTCTGGTTCACCAGCTCCCTCGGCCAATAAAGTGAGATGAGCGCCGCAACCCCAGAGTCATCCACGACTGGACCTAATGGTCAGGGGGTCCCTTTACCTTTTATATGAGATATATCATTGTGCCACCAGATGGTGATGCGGAGCCTCCGTTTTTCTCTACCTGTTTTCCCTGTTTACATTTGCAACGCTTTAAACTGGAGCGCTTCTCTGGTGTGTCTAGACCCAGCCCTGGTTAGTATTGTGTTGTGCAATTGTGTGCACCCAGAATGAACCCCCCCCCCCATTGAGTTCAATGGAACTTATTCACAGGTAAGTGGGGTTACTTTTAGTCCCTTGACTGGAATAAAAGTCTCTGTATTTGGGCTTTTGCTGTACCAGTTGATTTCCACTCTACCCGTCCACTTTCTGCAGCCAGTACAAATTTAGCCCTGTCACCTCCACCACCACAATTCTGGTCACAGTTCAGCGGAATTCAGTTTCATCCCACTGCTCAAATTTTATGCAAATCTGAGTCCTTTTTTTGGGTGGTGCACTTCTTCTGCTTTTGTTTAAAAGGGAATTGGTGGCCACCTGGCTGAAATCCAGCTTCCACCGAGGAGCTAAACTTGTTTCTCTGGACTGTACTGGTTCAGACTTCAGGTGTCTCCTCATAGGCTTGAATTATTCTCCAGTCCTCTGGACATAAAAAACCCCCACCTCTCCACATAGAAAATTAGAAGACAGGAAGAGGGTTTTCAGCCTGGCCTCCATCCTGATACATCAGTTTTCTATGTGTATAAATATTTCCCCTCCCCTCCCCCTATTTAGTCGTGTGAGCCCTTGTCCACCACCCAAAGTGGTACAGTCTCAAGAAGACACTGGCTGGTCATCACTAGGGACGTGTGTAGGCACCTTTTCCCCCATTCCTCCTCGGATTTGTCGCATGCAGCGCTGTTTCTGTTCCGCTGCAGTTCATCTCCCACCAAAAATGACATTAGCCGTATTACAGGACATCCTCATTTTACGTGCGCAATTTCAACCATACATGCTTGAAGGCAGGCCGGTTGAAATTGTGCAAGTCAATTCCCATGCAAGGTGGAGAGCTCTTTCTGTACCAGGTCCACTTGGGGGCAAGGTCCAATTAGCACACCAGTTCTGGAATGCTCCCTGAGATTACGCGGGGCAATCTAAGATCCCGCGAGATCTCACGTGAACATCCCTAGCCTTCCATTGCTGTGGCAGCAAGTGCGCCCAGTGAAGCCCACTTGCCATGCAAGTTTTGGGAATGCTGGGGTGCTCCCTCCCCCTCTCGCCCACTAGCCACAGGGTACCTCCAAACGTTTGACTACATGCTTAACCCTCAGAACCGAACCCCTGCCTAAGATGAGGGGTTACTGTACATTATTAGCTACATAGATTATGTTGTCATTAGGTTATTCCAATGAAAAGGAAATGCAATACAAATTGGGGAGGGGGGGGTAGGACATAATTAAGTGCCATTTGTGAGCTGAAAGCAGCCACAACAACATACAGTGGTACCTCTGGTTACGTAATTAATTCGTTCCTGAGGTCCGTTCTTAACCTGAAACTGTTCTTAACCTGAAGACCACTTTAGCTAATGGGACCTCCCGCTGCCGCTGCACTGCCACAGCACGATTTCTGTTCTTATCCTGAAGCAAAGTTATTAACCTGAAGCGTTATTTCTGGGTTTGCGGAGTATGTAACCTGAAGCTTATGTAACCCGAGGTACCACTGTATGGGTAAAAAAGGTAAAGGACCCCTGGATGGTTAAATCCAGTCAAAGGCGACTATGGGGTTGCAGCGCTCGTCTCGTTTTCAGGCCAAGGGAGCCGGCGTTTGTTCACAGACAGCTTTCCAGGTCGTTCAGCCAGCATGACTAAACCGCTTCTGGCACAACGGAACACTGTGATGGAAACCAGAGCAATGGAAACGCCATTTACCTTCCCGCCAGAGTGGTACCTATTTATCTACTTGCGCTGGCGTGCTTTTGAACTGCTAGGTTGGCAGGAGCTAGGACAGAGCAACGGGAGCTCACCCCATCACGCGGATTCGAACCGCCGACCTTCTGATCGGAAAGCCCAGGAGGCTCAGTGGTTTAGGCCACAACACCACCCGCGTCACTACAACAACATATACACTGGGTTGGTTTCCAATTTTTGGACATGAAACAAACTAGTGAACGTTGGCCATTTCCACTCCAACATTCCTAGACATCACACCGAGCTCAGGCCAGTATGCTATGAAGGCAGCTCATGGGACGAGGACTATTTGTAAGACAAGCCGTTCCAAAACCACAACGATCAGCTCTAACACCTTGAATTTATCTCAGGGACGACCTTCTGGTATTGATAGAATTTAGAATCTAGAGATGCTCCCTTAGCGTTATGAAGGTTGGTGGTTCGAGGACTTGCCCTAGAGCCACATAGCCCAGGCAGTTCCAGAGGCCTAGAGCAGGGATCGCCAATGTGGCGATGTTTAGGGCAGGCTGGCTTGAGATGATGGGACTTGGAGCCCACAACATCTGCAGGACTCCACAATGCCCTAGAGCAGGGGTCCCCAAACTAAGGCCTGGGGACTGGATGTGGCCCAATCGCCTTCTCAATGTGGCCTGTGGACGGTCCGGGAATCAGCATGTTTTTCCATGAGTAGAATGTGTCCTTTTATTTAAAAAGCATCTCTGGGTTATTTGTGGGGCCTGCCTGGTGTTTTTACATGAGTAGAATGTGTGCTTTTATTTAGAATGCATCTCTGGGTTATTTGTGGGGCATAGGAATTTGTTCATATATATTTTTTTCAAAATATAGTCCGGCCCCCCACAAGGTCTGAGGGACAGTGGACCGGCCCCCTGCTGAAAAAGTGTGCTGACCCCTGCCCTAGAGGTTGTTGCACAAGTTTGCCTTAGAAGCTCCGGAGAATAAAGTTCCTTTGAGCCATTCCCCATTCCTCTAGTTCGTCTGTGGATCTGGATTCTACATGGTGCAAATGTGTACAGTTCTTCCTCACCCAACCTCCTTTGCCAGCTTGGTTATTGTCTCTAAATCACACCGTACTTACTTCTATAGGTTTTCGCTTCTTTCCTGCGAAGGAAAACAAAAAAAAACTTGTTATCACCGGGACAAAAATTGTGAATTAAGGGTGTGTTTAATTTCATTTTATATTTGTGCTTTGTTTTTTATAGCACGCAGGAACCCAGGAAGCTGCCTTATAGCCAAAACTCCGCCACTGCATTCTCCATTATCACTGCACATCCACAGGCTTGGGGAAACCCCCGAGGTTTGCAGAAGTACAAAAATATTTTACATGCATGCATGCAAAGCTTGCATAGGGTAACCACGTATTTTCCCAGACAATGTTACTGGGAGGACCAACATTGTCAAGACATTCTGTTGCTCCCAAGGCAATTTACAGCCCCTGCTTCTTAAAATGTGGTTGCGTTGGGTCCCGGTAGCAGCCAGACTTTGTAGCTGCTTGCACGGTGATTTTCTGCGTATACAAAAGTGATCCTTAAAAGTATTTGACAAAGTGAACTATCTGATTTATAGGTCCCTCCAGAATATTTCTTTGGATTTGTTTGTTTCCCCCCAGGAACATTTGACAATATATCACTGATGCTATATAAGTATGTGAGTGGTAACAATAATAATTTATTATTTATACCCCGCCCATTTGGCTGGGCTTTCCCAGCCACTCTGGGTCGCTTCCAAGAAAATATTAAAATACAATAATCAATCAAACATTAAAAGCCTCCCTAAACAGGTCGGCCTTCAGATGTCTTCTAAAAGTCTGGTAGTTGTTTTTCTCTTTGACATCTGGTGGGAGGGCGTTCCACAGGGCGGGTGCCACCACCGAGAAGGCCCTCTGCCTGATTCCCTGTAGCTTGGCTTCTCGTAATGAGGGAACCGCCAGAAGGCCCTCGGCGCTGGACCTCAGTGTCCGGGTAGATCGATGGGGGTGGAGACGCTCCTTCAGATTTACACTGGGTCATCCATATAGTAGTATATAAATATTTTTTATGAATAAAAACAACAGTAACCCAGAACATTTGTGGTGTGGAAAGCCAACAGGATTTCACTAGGAAGTGGCAAAACATGCACTGATTGTGGAAGCAAAACAGTCTGTCCTCCCACAAACACCTGCAAGTGCTTTCATATGTGTTGGAAGCCGCCAAGAGTGGCTGGGGAAACCCAGACAGATGTGAGGGGTATAAATAATAAAATAACTACTAAAATTATTGCTTTCATGTGTGTTGGAAGCTGCCAAGAGTGGCTGGGGAAATTATTGTTGACAGCGGGATTTCATATTCTAGCAGGGTTTTTTAAGGTTGATTTATTTCCCTGTCCATATCTGTACTGGAGATGTTTTGAATCTGCCATGGATGCTTTTGTTGCGATTTCTGCATCGAAGCAGGTTGAACTAGATGATCCTCAGGATCCTTTTGAACTCTACAATTCTATCATTTTAAAGTTTTTAATAAATTGCTTCATCACTTTTTCTTTGCTTGCCTGCGATCCTTGATAATAGATATGATAAATAACACACCCTCCAACATTCCTCCGATGAAAATAGGGACATCCTATTCCACAACAACAACAACAACAACAACAACAACAACAACAACAAGTTTATGTTTTATACTCCATCCATGTGACTGGGTTGCCCAAGCCACTCTGGGCGGCTTCCAACAAACAAAAACATAATAAAAAATTTTTAAAAAAATTTCCCTATACAGGGCTATCTTCAGATGTCTTCTAAAGGTTGCCTAGTTACTTATCTCCTGGGCTCGGGGGTCGGATAACCCCATACCCTCCAACATTTCTCCAGTGAAAATAGGAACGGCCTAAGGAAAAGCAGGACATTCTGAGATCAAATCAGAAACTAGGATGGCTTCTGTAAACCCAGGAATGTTCCTGGAAAATAGGGACACTTGGAGAGTCTGAAATAATAAATACACAAAACAAAGGATGTCTGGAAGGGGCCCTATATCTGTGTTCTGATCCTCACGCTAGACTAGACCAGGAGGCGTAGTTTGTATGAACATAGGAGGCAGCTTTATCCTTGGTATACTCAGCTCCATATTGTCTACACTGACTGGCAGCCTCTCTCCACAGAAGTATGTCCTCCTCCACCACCACCACCACCAGAGATCAGGTCTCTCCGAAACGCAGAGCCAATGAACTTATTAAGGTTTCCTAATTGTTGGGGACCAGGACTGATTTGGGGAAAATATTCTCAACTTTAGAACAGAAACCCCCCCTCCCCACCCATTTCAGGAACAGAGGTTTAAAAAAGGATTATATTTTTTTAAAAAGGACGTCCTTTGTTTCCGGAAGTTTTTCTCTCCTGCTTTAGAGGCTGTTCCCAGGTATTTAGCAGCGAGATAGTTACCTCTTTTGCAGACACGGCAGAGGCAGATGGAGAGGATAACGATAACCAGCAGCATCAGGAGAATGGCAGCTGCTCCTCCGATGAGCAGCCACTTTGTGATTTGGCAGGAATCTGCATAGTTGGGAAGATGTGACGCCATCACTGACAGGGAGCCCAGTCCCCCATCTTGCCCTGTTCCTCTTGCCTATGATCCCACTTCTTGCCTCGGAACCAAAACTAACTAGTTCGTGTCACCCCTCCTGAGGACATAGGCCTGAGGGGGCAGGAGCAAGACCTCTTCCACCCAGAGCTTGGCATGGCTGGGCATTTGCCAGGCCCCAGCAACTCCACTTCCCACAGAGTATCTGGTGAACAGATGCCACCTAAGGAAATTCTTTCAGCCAGAGAGAGAGAGGAGAGAGAGTGCCAGCCTGTTCCACAGTGGGAGTTTTGGTGTTGGTTTTTCAAGGATCAATAGGCGGTAGGCAAAATCCATTGAAAAAATGGAAAAACACACAGCGGAAACCGTTCAGCTTCCGAGGCACATTCGAAAACGCAAACAATTACTTCAGGGTTTCGGCATTCGGCTTTCCAAATTTTTCGGCTTCCGAGACACTCGAAAACCGAGGCTCCACCGTATTAGAGTTAGGACATTTTAAAATTCAGCTTTCATGAAATGACAGTTATTTGCTATTAAAATGCACGATTCATCATGACGCACTTTTATCTAAGTAAATGTGTGCTTGAATATTTAAAGGGAAGATTTAAAAGGTGGCCTTTGACGTGCCCTTCTGAGTTTGTTCTTTTCTTCAAGGAAAAATGCTTTCTGAAAAGTCCTGCCGCCTATCCCAAGCTCTTGTTGGATTAGCTCACACAAATTACCTGATTTCTTTTTTTCAAAGCAACACACACAAAAGAACACAGCAGAATAAATCAGGGCGTTTGCCTGAGCCAATTTAAGGGCTTGGGAAAATTACCAGCCCGGCTCAGCTGCCCTACCTCATCCTCAAAAGCTGCTACCCAAAAACATAATAGGTAAAGGTAAAGGGACCCCTGACCATTAGGTCCAGTCACAGATGACTCAGGGGTTGCGGCGCTCATCTCGCTTTATTGGCCGAGGGAGCCGGCGTACAGCTTCCAGGTCATGTGGCCAGCATGACTAAGCCGCTTCTGGCGAACCAGAGCAGCGCACGGAAATGCCGTTTACCTTCCTGCCTGAGTACCTATTTATCTACTTGCACTTTGATGTGCTTTCAAACTGCTAGGTGGGCAGGAGCTGGGACCGAGCAATGGGAGCTCACCCCGTCATGGGGATTTGAACCGCCGACCTTCTGATCAGCAAGCCCTAGGCTCTGTGGTTTAGACCACAGCGCCACCCACGTCCCCACCCAAAAACATACTCTCCTCATTTTCCGTGCCTTGATGGCATGGGTGCCAACTCCCCGGGGACCTGGGTGCCTGAGCACCCTCAAAATTCCCCATGAAGGGGCTGGGCACCCACAAATTTCAGTGCTGGGGCCATGCACTCACAGCCCTGAGCACTCACGGTTGTGTGGCCAAGCAAGCACTCCTGCTTGGTGGTGAGAGCAGCAGCGAAGGTGTCCAATCAGAAGATGAGAATGAGTTTTGGGGCGTCTTCTCTCATCTTTGTGGCTCTGACGTGCTGGGTAACAGCACATCCCAGCTCAGGGGTCCATGGGAGGTACAGTTCCCACAGCCCCCGGGAGAACTACATTTCCTCTGGCGCCACCAACCCCACGCTGGGGCGCAAAGCTAGAAGCAGTAGGTTGTTAAAAGCTGCCAGGAATTGTAGGCCGGCGGATAGTAAACTACACTTGCCAAGATTCTTTGGGTGAAGCCATGTTTTCTAAATGGGCATTAAATGTGCCTCACCTCTGCCCCTGGCCCCTTGAGGAACCTGCCTCAGTCTACCCAACGGCAGGGCTGGCCCCGATCCCAACCTGTTGATGAGAACAAACGACACCAAGGGCTGAAATGGCACCTACCGTCTCCATTGCAATGCAAAACGAGCATCGCCAGAGTAAGAAATGAGGTGTTCTGGAACGAAACAAAAGAGACAAGTCAAAGGCATGGGATTATTATTATTATTATTATTATTATTATTATTATTATTAATGGTAGTAGGGGGCAGGGTGTCTCGGGAAACATTTTCTGCCATTATTGATCTATAATTAAGGAACAACAGGGTTTCCCACAGGCAGATAAAAAGAGCATTTCAAATGTTCAAACTGCTTCATGTACAAAATCTCAGCAAATCCTCGCAACTGCCGTGGAAGGCAAATCAGTAATATAATCATCTCTATATTGGAGATTGTGGAAGAGAAGTGGCTGAAGCTGAGGGAACAATGACTCGTCTGACAGTCACCAAGCGTGTCTGAGATAATTTTGTACCTAGAAACGCAGCTCACATGATTAACCGCTACAACTACATTGCTGAAAAAGTCACATGGGGTGTTTTTTTTTTTTTTTACAACAACAATAACTCCAAGATATGTGTCCAATTCGCGCAATGCATGCTCAGCTATCACAACTGGCACAGAACCGTAGAGTTGGAAGGGACCCCGAGGGTCATCTAGTCCAACCCCGCTGCAATGCAGGAATCTTTTGCCCAACGTGGGGCTCGAACCCACAACCCTGAGATGAAGAGTCTCGTGCTCTACCTGCTGGTGTATACAGCAGCTACTCAGCAAACTCAAGTGGTGAGTGCCACCAGAATTGCAGACAAGAACCCCAAGGCTTGCAGAAGTACAAAATAAAAAATAAAACAAAACTGTTGGGCTCACACAGCTCAGTCGCTCCACCGCTCCAGCCCTCTGAACTTTGTAGGTGACTGAAGCCTCAGACATTTCACAGGAAGCATCACTGAAATCTCTCCCTACCCGCCCCCCCAAATATCAGTGTCTCTCTTCATTCACCTATTCCTTTGCACTTTCCCAAAATCTCTGCCCTTCCCACCACTCTCTCACAGATCCAGACCCTAAGCTTCCATTTAATCCCCTCTCACCTTCTCCCACTTATTCAATTTGGTCCCGAGGGCTTTGGGGCGCCTTCAACATCCCAAGTGCTCAGGCATCCGTCCTCGGCCGTCTGTCTTCCCCTTCGATCTGACACCTTCTTGTGACAGACGTCAAGAAGCAGCGAGCTGCAACTTCTGCTTCCACCAGGAAACCGGGACCCAGCACACAAACCAGAACTTACAGAGCAGATGTTTCCATTCGACCACCGGGGCAGAAGAAGCCGAGCTCGGAAGGCGCTAGCTAGGGAGGACGCAGGGGCTCCACTCACGCAAGAGAGAAGTGTCAAGATTGCTATCTGAGCTTCTAAAAACGCAGGCTTCGCGTTCTCAAGTTGAACTTAGCCAATCCAGGACAAAAAGCTGGGTTAACAAACCCCGCTCAGTTTGAACGACAGTCGCCGGAAAAGCAATGGAATGAAATTATCAAGGCGGCCTGACCCCTTTCCCCCCAGGTCTTGTAAGGTGCTTTGAAATGGGTGTTTGTTTGGTGTGTGTGTTTTTTTAATACATAATTTTTATTAAATTTTCTAATTTATATTTCAAAATGTTCACTCAAGCAACCTTAAACCAATGACTTCCCTTCTTCTCTTTCCGTGGTTCATTTGGCATACTATACAACCCAGAATATTTTACATGAACTAAACCATTCAGTAATCCATTGTTACATCCATCAAAACTTATTTACACTGTTGAATTTATCTTAATGCTACCAGCATTTTTTAAATGAACACAATTTTCACCCATATATTCAGTAAACATTTTCCAGACAGGTGACTGGGAGCGGCCGCTGAGACCACATAACACTGGTCTTGAAAGACCTACATTGGCTCCCAGTACGTTTCTGAGCACAATTCAAAGTGTTGGTGCTGACCTTTAAAGCCCTCAACGGCCTCGGTCCAGTATACCTGAAGGACCGTCTCCACCCCCATCATTCTGCCAGGGGAGGGGAGAGGCAAGAGGCAGAGATGAGTCAGGTTGGTGAAGAGTCATAGGTGTCTCCCGCTCCAACTGCCACAAGCTCCCCTCCTCCCCTTGTCTCCCAGAACCAGAAGAGGCATAAAAAGAGCAGAGAACAGCTTGGCTGCATGCAGGCACAGTCTCCGATTGCTTGGGGAAAGCCCAAGAGAGGAGGCGACTTAGATGGCTGTGACAGCAACTGATTTTAATGGAGTATGACCCCTGAGAATGAGCTGCTCTCCTCATTAGGCCTGACATCTGACCAAGTTTGTGGAGATGCTGTTTTTGCTAATAAAGTGTCAACTCCAACTTTGAACAGTGTCCTGCTCCCGCGACACATGTGCGGGAGAGAGAGAGAGAGATCAACAGAGCTGCCAACATTTTCCGACTCTCCTTGGTGATGTCCTGAATTTCAGAACGTGGCACAACGCCGCTGCTTGAGTTCTTGCAGCAGAAGCTGAGATTTTGCAGAAAGGAAATCGGGTAGGGTGGGGCCCACCACCACAACCCACACAAAAGAAGTCGGGGCTCGGGGGGCTCAGACACCTGACAGGATGAGGGTTCTGCTTCACTGGGGATGAGCAGGCTGCATCACCCACAATAGCTGGGGTGGGGCAACAATACCTGCTCCTCTGAGAATACCTCAAATAGAGAAGGCCCAGAATTCCCTGGGGTAAACGGTGGTGGCGGGAGGCAGCTGAGGGTAGCAGGTTATCAAATTTTACTGGCCCAGTAAGAACTTTATTTCCTCCAGTAAACCGGAAACCAAAAAAATGTGAGCGGTTTCATCCTCCTGCTAAGCATACAAGAATGTAAAGACGTAAAGCATGTTTTTAATATACTCCTGCTTACCCAACCACATGTTGTTGGACTCCAACTCCCATCAGCCCCAGTCGGTGTGACCAGTGGTCAGGGATGATGGGAATTGTAGTGCAAACATCTGGATGGTAGCAGGTTGGGGAATGCTGCTAAAAGCATGTGGAACTCCCTCCCCACTGAGGCCTCCATCTGTATGTTGTAAGAAAAATTCTGCCCTTATTCCGTTATGGGGTACACAAGAGCCCTTGCAAAGTCCTTTGCAGGTTCTCCATTGGTAGGAGTAAAAAAACAGAGGCCAACCAGAGAAGATTGAGAAGCAAAGCAGCTAGTAAGCTTGATCTTTATTGAAGCTGTTGCAACAACGGTGTTTTCAGGGAAAAAGACCCAGAACAAAGCAGGCATGCTCTTATAAAGACACTTCAAAATCCCTCCTGGAGTCTAGGCCACCCCGAGAAACATCAAGCTCATCACCCAGATGCATCACACCTACACCACACAAAAAGGCGTTATCTGATGCCTCTTCTCAGTAGCCTGGCCATTCCTTTGAGATGGTAATCTTTAATTCCTGGAACAATTAAATCCATATTTAATTCTCTTATTCCAAATAGGATTCCTAGCAAGAAAAGGGAAAAGTTGACAGCTATGATTAAATCCCTCATCCCTCCTTCCTTGCAGAGACCCATTTGGTAAACATTTGGTCATTTTGAGAGTCAAAATGGTGTGAGGCCTGTCTGCCTCAGACATGTGGCCTGTTTGCTTGGAAAATTAATAACAATTATAACATATATATATTTATCTAAAAGAATTGTAAATTCTTACAACATGTACTACACATTTAAAGCAGAAATATAGCACTTTAAAACAGGCATGGCTTCCCTGAAAGAAACCTGAGGCCTGTGGTTTCTTAAGCGAGTTGTTAGGTGACCCCTATTTCCCTCACAGAGCTACAATGGTCGGAGTGGTTTAACAGCCAACTGCTCTTCCAGGAAACTTTTATTATTGTCAAAGGATTATTGTATAACCAGAGAGGGGGGGGGGGACCAACTGTGATGTAGTGGTTAGAGTGATGCGCTAGTACTTTGGAAACCAGAGTTCAAACCCCGGTTAAGGCATGAAGTTCACTGGGTGACCTCGGGCCAGTCACCATCTAAGCTACCTCGCAGGGTTGTTGTGGAGAGCAAAGGGAAATCATGCGCGCCACCTTGGGCTCATTGGAGGAGAGGTGGGGTAGAAATGTAATCTTAAATAAAATATGCTCCCTGCCTTCCTCTGTGCCAACTGTAGGATTTGACTCTCCACTTTCTCAGGAGAAAGGCTCTGTACGGCCTCCTCTGACTTTTCCCTCTCTTTCTCACAGAAAACAGAACTGACAAAGTTTTGCAATCCCAGTTCAAGAAGCCCCACGAGTTAGTCTGATTTCACCCAGGAAAGCATGGGCGGAGAGCTTTGTTGTCAAGTGCACAGCCCGGTCCATCATACGTTTACTTGGAAATGAGCCCCTCCTGGTGGGCTTCCTTCCATGTCACCATGCAGGGAGCTGCAATCTTTTGGTGACTTGAGTGCAAACAAGTCCAGGGTGCCCTCGGACTGTGCAGGAAGCAGCTGTTTCCCTCAGGCCCCTTTGCCTTATTCAACATCTTCATCAATGACTTGGATGATGGGCTTGAGGGCATCCTGATCAAGTTTGCAGATGACACCAAATTGGGAGGGGTGGCTAATACCCCAGAGGACAGGATCACACTTCAAAATGACCTTAACAGATTAGAGAACTGGGCCAAAGCAAACAAGATGAATTTTAACAGGGAGAAATGTAAAGTACTACACTTGGGCAAAAAAAATGAAAGGCACAAATACAGGTTGGGTGACACCTGGCTTGAGAGCAGTACATGTGAAAAGGATCTAGGAGTCTTGGTAGACCATCAACTTGACATGAGTCAACATTGTGATGCAGCAGCTAAAAAAGCCAGCGCAATTCTGGGCTGCATCAATAGGAGTATAGCGTCTAGATCAAGGGAGGTAATAGTACCACTATATTCTGCTCTGGTCAGACCTCACCTGGAATACTGTGTCCAGTTCTGGGCACCACAGTTCAAGAAGGATACTGACAAGCTGGAATGTGTCCAGAAGAGGGCAACCAAAATGGTCAAAGGCCTGGAAACGATGCCTTATGAGGAACGGCTTAGGGAGCTGGGTATGTTTAGCCTGGAGAAGAGAAGGTTAAGGGGTGATATGATAGCCATGTTCAAATATATAAAAGGATGTCATATAGAGGAGGGTGAAAGGTTGTTTTCTGCTGCTCCAGAGAAGCAGACATGGGGCAATGGATTCAAACTACAAGAAAGACGATTCCACCTAAACATTAGGAAGAACTTCCTGACAGTGAAAGCTGTTCGGCAGTGGAATTTGCAACTAAGGAATGTGGTGGAGTCTCCTTCTTTGGAGGTCTTTAAGCAGAGGCTTGACAGCCATATGTCAGGAATGCTTTGATGGTGTTTCCTGCTTGGCAGGGGGTTGGACTGGATGGCCCTTGTGGTCTCTTCAAACTCTATGATTCTATGATTCTAGGATTTGAAGGGGCTACACTTAGGTTTCGTTTTAGTCTAGGACAGGCTTCTTCAACCTCGGCCCTCCAGATGTTTTTGGCCAACGATAAGGTTACCATGAGAGTCCCATGGACTGCAAAAAGATCAAACTTATCCATCCTTAAAGAAATCAGCCCTGAGTGCTCACTGGAAGGACAGATCCTGAAGTTGAGGCTCCAGTACTTTGGCCACCTCATGAGAAGAGAAGACTCCCTAGAAAAGACCCTGATGTTGGGAAAGATGGCGGGCACAAGGAGAAGGGGAGGACAGAGGACGAGATGGTTGGACAGTGTCCTCGAAGCGACTGGCATGAGTTTGGCCAAACTGCGGGAGGCAGTGGAGGATAGGGGTGCCTGGCGTGCTCTGGTCCATGGGGTCACAAAGAGTTGGACACGACAAGGTTACCAGATTTTTTTCAATGAATCCGGGGACACTTTTCAACTTCCTACTAAATAGATGGATTTTGTCAGGGGACTGATTTGTAAACCCGGGGACTGTCCCCGGGAAACAGGGACGTCTGGTAACCTTAGCGTACAACTCCCAATATCAAGTTCCAACTTCCATCCAGGCCACTAGAATGGAAATGTACAGGTTTGCGCATGCATGGAATGCATTTTGTTTTTATTTATTTTTATTTTATTATTTATTAAATTTGTATGCCGCCCTTCATCTCAGGGCAGTTCACAGCATAAAAATACAAGATAAAAACACAAAATAAAAACAAGAACAAGAACAATACCCCCCTACCCCCTAAGCATACACACAAACAGTAAGGGTGCCTCCAAGCTGTCACTATTCTGCAGGAGAGCCAGTGTGGTATAGTGGTTAAGAGCGGTAGACTCGTAATCTGGTGAACCGGGTTCGCGTCCCCGCTCCTCCACATGCAGCTGCTGGGTGACCTTGGGCTAGTCACACTTCCCTGAAGTCTCTCAGCCCCACTCACCTCACAGAGTGTTTGTTTGGGAGGAAGGGAAAGGAGAACGTTAGCCGCTTTGAGACTCCTTTGGGTAGTGGTAAAGCGGGATATCAAATCCAAACTCCTCCTCCTCTTCTTCTTCTTCTTCTTCTTCTTCTTCTTCTTCTTCTTCTTCTTCTTTATTGACCATTTGGTCTGAGCCCTCAGATTCAACTGGATTTCCGCCCACCGCCCAGGTTTCCCGCAACCTTGCAGGGCAGGGCTTGCCGTCTCTATTGCAAACATAATTTATTGGAACAATTATGTCATATTTGTTTGTTTATTCGTGGTGTTTACGTCCCACCCTTCAACAATCACGTGCGCGCATATGACAAAATTGCGCTATCAGTAGAGATGGCTGAGTGTTGCTCAGATTTGCTCAGGATTTTTCCAGGGCATGGTGTTGGGTGGCCGGGAAGGGTGGGGTGGGGGAGAAACTCAGAAAAAATCTGGTCCAGCTGGAAGACTCAGAAAGGTGTTGCCATGTGACCCTAATGGGCACAGCCTTTACCAAAGGTGTCATGGGCTTTGAAGACACTCGAACTCAGGACGAAAGGGAGAAATGTGCTATGAGGAAGGCACACTTGGCAAACCCTCATCGTGATCAACTCCCGCCCGGAAACCAATGTCCCCACTGTGGAAGGGCATGTGGATCCAGAATTGGCCTCCACGGTCACTTACGGACTCACTGTGAAGATTGTGTTCATGGAAGACAATCTTACTCGTCTACAAGTGATCGCCAAAGAAGAAGAAGAATGGGTGCTGCCACTCAAATAGCCACAAGGCTATTACAGGATAGTCTAGCAATATAATTACTGAAACTATAACATCAAATTCAGCCTGTATTAGGTTTGCTCAGTGGCAGAGGAGTCTACAGATGGGTTAATTCTGCTCTGTTGATGAAGGTCCTAAAATTGTAAAGGGGAGGACGAGTTCTGCTGGATTGAAGGGGGAAAGGAATAGAGAATGGGTTGTGGGTTTTGTAGATGTCTCTGCTGCCGTTGTCAATTCCTGCTTGTTGCTTTATATTCGTTCTCTCTGCGGCGCAAGGGCCTGTTTTGTGGAGCTAGAATAAGGAAGAAAAGAGGTAACTATTGGCAGACTGGTTTTCCAAGTGCGCAGTCTGACATAGCCAGAACAACAACACCTGACACATGTGCAAGAAGGAAGTATCAAATTGAGGTGCATGAGAACTTCCCATTTGGCCCATGGTGCCATTTTGGCCAAGCCGCACCCACCTGCCCCACACAGCTGATATCCAGGGGGGTGGAAATGGATGTTCCAGCACACCAGAGATCCCATAGAGCTGTTGCCACCACCTACAACTCTCCACCGAGGCCTACAGAGCAGTCCTCTCTCCCTCAGAACTGCCCTGCCATGACCTAGCTTAGTTGCCTGGCCTGGCCTGAGTTAGTACTAATAGCCTTTTATTGCCCAGCTGGTTGTGAAGCAGCACCACTCACCAGTGCCGGCCCACCCATGAGACAAGATGAGGGAACTGCCTCAGGCAGCAAGATCCACAGGGGCAGAAGATCTCGGTGTCGATATTTATGGCCCTCTTTTTCCTAATGAAGGTCTTCAGTCAACCCTTCTTCCCTGACCAGGAGGTGAGTGCAATTTTGCGATTTGCTTCATGTTATGTATTGAAGTTCTCACCCTAGGCCACTAGGGGTGTTGTGTATATAGTTTCACTCTGCCTGCCGTGGCTGCAGTTCTCATTCAGGTCCGCACATGCAAATGAAGGATTGAGAGGGCCGCTCACGGATTGGGTAGCTAGAGAGAGAGTTGCTACTGTTGCATGTTACTGAGTACTATATAAGCAGGCTAGCTCAGTGCTTCAGTTCAGTTCTGTTCCACCCTGAGAATAAAGAGAGCTGCTTGGAGAATCACTGTGTCGTCTGCTATGTCCACCCACTATTTAATACCTCGGGTGCAAAAATGTTGTAGGCTGGCTCTGCCCCTCAAGACTGAATTCTGCAGATCCTCAAGCAGATCCTGGCAGTGAATGAGCTTGCTAAGCACGCTAAGTAGGATTGAGGGCACTGCTCTCTGTCATGGAAGGGGCTCATTACCTTTTCCTCTTGTCCTCCTCGCGCTTGTATGTTTCATTAGGGATTAAAAAAAACAAACCTAATTAAGCATTGGCCTTCCCCTGAATGGATTCAGGACTGAGACTGGGTAGGCTGGCTAGACCACTCAGGTCACCTTGATCAGCGGCATCAGGTTGGGGGCCGGAATTGGATCTGTAGGGTGGACCACACTTTCCTGGCAATGGCAACCTTCTGCCCCATTCCCCTCCTGACTCTGTATATGGTCCAGAAAATGCCAGCTTCTGCAGAGGGAGGGGGGTCTGAGGGTTACTCACATTTATTCCCATAATAAAGACGTGTCACCAAAGCAGTGGTTGTAATTCCAAAGGCACAGAGGACGGCACGCAGGAGAAGCCATATGAGGACCATGGTATCCCCTTGTGGTGCAGAATTAGATCCTGGGAGATTCCAAACACGGGAGAATAGATTAAGATAGGGGAACACAAAGACATATAACCAAGACCACATAACACCGGTCCTGAAAGACCTTCATTAGCTCCCACTATGTTTCTGAGCACAATTCAAAGTGTTGGTAGAGGTAAAGGTAAAGGGACCCCTGACCGTTAGGTCCAGTCATGGACGACTTTGGGGTTGTGGCGCTCATCTCGCTTTATTGGCCGAGGGAGCCGGCGTACAGCTCCCAGGTCATGTGGACAGCATGACTAAGCCACTTCTGGCAAACCAGAGCAGCACACGGAAACGCCGTTTACCTTCCCACCGGAGCGGTACCTATTTATCCACTTGCACTTTTGGGCGTGCTTTCAAACTGCTAGGTTGGCAGGAGCTGGGACCGAGCAACAGGAGCTCACTCCATAGCGGGGATTCAAACCGCTGACCTTCTGATCAGCAAGCCCTAGGCTCTGTGGTTTAGAAGACCACCGCGCCATCCGCGTCCCCAAAGTGTTGGTACTGACCTTTAAAGCCCTAAACAGCCTCGGCCCAGTATACCTGAAGGAACATCTCCACCCCCATCATTCAGCCCAGACATTGAGGCCCAGCTCCAAGGGGCTTCTGGTGGTTCTCTCACCTCGAGAAGTGAGGGAACCAGGCAGAGGGCCTTCTCAGTAGTAGTGACCACTCTGTGGAATGCCCTCCCCTCAGATGTCAAGGAAATAAACAACTATCCAGTGTGGTGTAGTGGTTAAGAGCGGTAGACTCATAATCTGGGGAACCGGGTTCGTGTCTCCGCTCCTCCATATGCAGCTGCTGGGTGACCTTGGGCTAGTCACACTTGTTTGAAGTTTCTCAGCCCCACTCACCTCACAGAGTGTTTGTTGTGGGGGAGGAAGGGAAAGGAGAATGTTAGCCGCTTTGAGACTCCTTCAGGTAGTGATAAAGTGGGACATTAAATCCAAACTCTTCTTCTTCTTCTATCTGACTCTTAGAAGACCTCTGAAGGCAACCCTGTTTAGGGAAGTTTTTAATGTTTGATGTTTCATCGTGTTTTTAATATTCTGTTGGGAGCCATCCAGAGTGGCTGGGGAAACCCAGCCAGATGGGTGGGGTATAAATATATTATTATTATTATTATTATTATTATTATTATTATTATTATTCACTTTTGCTGCCACTTCTCAGAACTTACAGACGACCAAAAGCTATTCAGGTCAGCTTGATCTGGGGCACCATATTGGGAGCCTGAATTGGACAATACAATCGGCCCATACAAAAGCCAGGCCTCCTAGATTTTCCATCAACTTACCTTTCAGGTCTTCTTTAAGCACGCGAAGCTCAGTCCCGTTCCCTGACGTCTCCTGGAATCCAGGGATCTTCACCATGCATCGGTACACCCCTGAGTCGTAATGTCTCAGATCCCGTATCTCTATGTCGGCTCTTCTCTCCAAGAGGAAGCCCTGCTCCGAGGTCGGACTCACCCTTCCCATGAATTCCCGGGTGGTCTTTCTGACCTCCACCCCTGGCTCCTTCACCCACCGGAAGCTCCCAACCTTGGGCTCTGAGGTGGAGTTGTACGAACAGTGCAAGGTGACGGAACCGCCTTCAGTGCCTTCTGCTGAGCTGGGCTGGGAGACCATGAGGGGTTGTTGAGCCTGGGAAGCTAGGAGAACAAAAATGGAAGAGTCAGGAGATAAGGCAGGTGTCCCACCCAACACAGCTCAGATTGCTGGACAGCAATTCTCACCATCCCCAATCATATGCCATGCTGTTCTTGGCTTACGGTCTCTCTGTGCAATTGTCTTTGTGCTTCTCCTCAGTTGTCTCCCTTCTGCCAAATTTTAGGTCATAACAGCCTTGTATTTAATCACTCACCTGGTCACTAAAGGGACACAGAAATCTCTCTTTTACCGAGGAAGGGTATTGGTTCATCTTCTTCCAAATTATCTACACTTACTAGCAGCAGCTGCCAAGGTTTCAGAGTGGGGTCTCTACCAGACCTCTCTGAAGTTGCTGAGCATTGAACCCCGGCCAATCTGCCTGCAAAGCATGCATACACACACACACAACCCAACCCAACCCAACCCAACCCAACCATACACAATCCTAAGAGGCTGTTAGCCTTTCTTCCCTATTCTGGCTTCAGAGGAAGGCTTATCTTCTTATGGAGCTAGACCAGTGTTTTTCAACCTTTTTTGGGCAAGGGCACACTTGTTTTATGAAAAAAATCACGAGGCACACCACCATTAGAAAATGTTAAAAAAATTAACTCTGTGCCTATATTGACTATATATAAAGTAATTCTCTTGAATAGGAATCAAATAAACACAATTTTTCCCACGGCACACCAGGCAACATCTCACGGCACACTAGTGTGCCGCGGAACAGTGGTTGAAAAACACTGAGCTAGACAACGAGTCTCTTAGCAGGGTAGTAAATATTTCTGTATGCAAGTAAGGTTTGTGGGCTTGTTTGCAAGGCTGGATTGCCGGGCGGTCAGGTTTCGTTCAGCCTTTCTGAGATTATTTACACAATGCGCATTCAACAGTTGGAATGTGGCATACAAACGTTGAGAATTATTATTATGGAGATTTTTTTTAAAAAAAAAATCAAAGTAGGTATCTGGATTGAAATTTGAACTGTTGCTTTTCTGCAAGCAATTCTTTCAACTGTTTTCTTGCATTTTGTAATAGCGTTCGTTTTTATATTTTACATGCAATCGTTTTATATATGTTTTTATTGTATTGTGAAATCACTTAAAGATGCCTCATAGGAAGCAACTCATAAATTTAAACACAATTGCCGTCGTACCTTGGTTTTCAAACAGATTAGTTCTCAAACGTTTTGGCTCCCGAACGCCGCAAAACTTGAAGTGAGTTTCTGAAGAAGTGTGCATGCACATGAAAGCTCATACCAAGAACAAACTTCATTGGTCTCTAAGGTGCTACTGGAAGGATTTTTTAAATTTTAATTTTTTATTTTGTCTCGAAGTGAGTGTTCCGGTTTGCAAACTATTTTTAGAAGCTGAACGTCCGACGGGGCTTCTGATTGGCTGCAGGAGCTTCCTGCAGCCAATCAGAAGCCACGCTTTGGTTTCCAAACATTTTGGAAGTCGAATGGACTTTCAGAATGGATTCCATTCAACTTCCAAGGTACGACTGTATAATGATAATAACTCCTCTTGCACAATGGGACTCCCTCCCTCCCTCCCAGGGCATGCATCCCATGCCCTGCTAAAATCTTCAGGGTGTTGTATATATCAAAACAGAACCCCTGGAACAGATTGAGGGGTGCTTGAGAGGAGGAAAGGGGGAGAATTTCCTGTTGCACAAGCAGAAATCCTTTCGCTGATGGAATGTCCTATTATTAGGAATCTGCGCACTTTTACTGTTTCGTGCAGGATCACACATCCAGACAGGGTCTGTGTGGGATTTACTTTTTTTGTAAGAGGGATATTAGCAAGGCCACACACACACACCCTACACACATCCCCTTCCGTTCCATGTAGCTGTTGCCGAATTTGGGTTTGTGGAAGTATTTTGCAATCGTGACATGAGGATGGAGCATGTGGGCAGGCTGTTGGACAATGGTACGTGAGGGGAAGTAGCCGACCAACTTCCTGTTTGACGATAAAAGGCAAAAGTGCGCGAAGAAAGCAACCATGTGCAATCTACCCCTGCTTTTCTTTCCCTCTCTGTAGGTCTGTCTTTGGATCATTTGGATCATTTTAGCCTAGAAAGGGAGTGCAGGAAATATCTGGAAGGCCGGGAGCAGAACTGCATCCCAAAGCAGAAGCTTGTCTCAATAAAATGAAGCCTTGGAAATGTATTGCTTGGGTATCCATTGCTGTGATAACCAGCTCTGTATTTTGTATATTTAACTTACGGAACCTACACAGCATCTTAAAAAGCAGAGACATCACCTTGCCGACAAAGGTCCATATAGTTAAAGCTATGGTTTTCCCAGTAGTGTTGTGTATAGTACAGTAGTAATGTATGGAAGTGAGAGCTGGACCATAAAGAAGACTGATCGCCGAAGAATTGATGCTTTTGAATTATGGTGCTGGAGGAGACTCTTGAGAGTCCCATGGACTGCAAAAAGATCAAACTCATCCATCCTTAAAGAAATCAGCCCTGAGTGCTCACTGGAAGGGCAGATCCTGAAGTTGAGGCTCCAGTACTTTGGCCACCTCAAGAGAAGAGAAGACTCCCTAGAAAAGACCCTGATGTTGGGAAAGATGGAGGGCACAAGGAGAAGGGGACGACAGAGGATGAGATGGTTGGATAGTGTTCTTGAAGTAACTAGCCAAACTGCAGGAGGCAGTGAAAGACAGGAGTGCCTGGCGTGCTCTGGTCCATGGGGTCACGAAGAGTCGGACACGACCGAACGACTGAACAACAACAACAACTGACTGGGGGGATACCAGCTCCCAGCTACCACCAACCTGTTTTCAGTGTGGTGGGAGGGGAGGGATCAGGCCAGTGGTCCTTCACTCCACCATTTTGTTCTCACAATGGCCACCCAAATCCCTGTGGGAAGCCTGAAAGCAAGACCTGAACACAAGAGCACTCTGCCCCCTTGAGTTCCCCAGCAAATGGCACTCAGAAGCATACTTCCTCCCACCAGAGCCTCGCTAGTCACCACACAAACCACTAATCTATTGGGTCACAATGCAGCTTTCATGTTAGACACCTTCCTGTACTCCCCTCCCTCACGGTTATCTGTGGCTTAAATCCCTCACCGTAATTTCAGCCAGGTATTTCAAATGGCCACACATCACTGGCTCACTTTTATTTTCATTCTGAAACTATCCCTTGCTTCGCAGTTTTAAAAGCCTGACTGCGTGTCGTCGGGGACTTCTCTGTTCCGTATGTAATGGAAGTTCCCCCGCAGTACAAAAAAAAAAAAATGAGTTTGAGGAACTGTTAGTAATGCAGGATGCTGCCTCAAGAGCCGCTTTTACTCTGACCTCATTTGTTTATTCATTTGGGACTTCCTGTTTAAAAACAACAATTATTATTGTTGTTGTTGTTGTTTTTATTATTATTATTATTATTATTATTATTTTATTTATATATTTTTTGAAAAGAAACTTTATTGAAATTTTAAATTAAAATATACAAATCCATAAAACAAGTTAAGAAAAACATACATACTAATCAAAACAAGCAAATAACCCCTCCCCCCCTCTGACTCCCCTCCAGCAACATTTCTTCTTCTGTCATAAATCCTTTTCTCAATATGCATTCTGTATTATCATTCTTTATAATACATTTTCTTATTTTTTATTATTATTATTATTATTATTATTATTATTATTATTATTATTATTATTATTATTATTATATCCCACCCATCTGACTGGGTCACCCCAGCCACTCTGGGAGGCTTCTGTCATATATAAAAACACAATAAAATATTAAACATTTTTTTAAAAAACTTTCCCATACAAGGCTGCCTTCAGGTGTCTTCTAAAGGTTGTATAGTTATTCTTACAAAATTCGGGTGCCTGCCCCTCTCTCTGCAAGAGCCCGTGGGGTCCCAGGCACCAATGGAGAATTGAAGATGCAGTGGAGACTGCCGTGGCTTTAAAAAACATGGTTTGTTCACCTATTTACACCTTCCGTCTGCATGGTGGGAGTCCAGAACTTACAGCAGGGTCCTTTCCAGAAGGGCTTGTACCCCATAGCAGCGCAGGCAGCCTTCAGCCAGCCTGCCCAAGATGGATCTCAGCTCTTCCTCCTCCTCCTCCTTCTTCCCAGCCATCTTTGCTCCCAGAGCAGTTACCCTGGCAACTTTCCAAACCCCCAGTCTCTGTTCAAACCTCAGGGCAAGGGAGAAGGAGTTCTATTATTATTATTATTACTATTATTATTATTATTATTATTATTATTATTATTATTATTATTATTTTATTTGTACCCCGCCCATCCGGCTAGGTCCCCCAAGCCACTCTGGGCGGCTTCTAACAAATATTAAAATACATTAAAATGTCACAGATTAAAAACTTCCCTAAACAGGGCTGCCTTCAGGTATTTTCTGAATGTCAAGTAGTTGCTTATCTCTTTGACCTCTGGTGGGAGGGCGTTCCACAGGGCGGGCGCCACTACCGAGAAGGCCCTCTGTCTGGTTCCCTGTAGCTTTGCTTCTCGCAGTGAGGGAACCGCCAGAAGGCCCTCAGCGTTGGATGGGCTGAACGATGGGGGTGGAGACGCTCCTTCAGGTATACAGGATCGAGGCCATTTAGGGGTTTAAAGGTCACCACCAACACTTTGAATTGTGCTCAGAAACGTACTGGGAGCCAATGTAGATCTCTCAGGACTGGTGTTATGTGGTCCCGGCGGCCACTCCCAGTCACCAGTCTAGCTGCCGCATTCTGCATTAGTTGTAGTTTCCTGGTCACCTTCAAAGGTAGCCCCACGTAGAGCACATTGCAGTAGTCCAAGCGGGAGATAACCAGAGCGTGCACCACTCTGGTGAGACAGTCCACGGGCAGGTAGGGTCTCAGCCTGCATACCAGATGGAGCTGGTAGACAGCCGCCCTGGACACAGAATTGACCTTCACCTCCATGGACAACTGTGAGTCCAAAATGACTCCCAGGCTGTGCACCTTTCCTTCAGGGGCACAGTTACCCCGTTCAGGACCAGTGAGTCCCCCACACCAGCCCGCCCCCCCCCAAAAAAACAGTACTTTTGTCTTGTTAGAATTCAGGTTTAAATGTATGGTATGTACTAGGGATGTCAGAGAATTCCTATAGAAACAGAATCAAGTGTGTAGGGTTGCCAGGTGTCCACTATTTGAGTGGACAGTCCACTTTTTCACATTATGTTCACTATTTTTTTCCCCACAAAATAGTGGACATTTTTTTTATTCAAAAGCTTTATGATGAAATGGTATTTTAATACGTGTTAAAATGTTTGTAAGAAAATATATAATTTAACACACACACACACTGCTTGTCCGCTATTTTTTGGAAGCAGACCTGGCAACCCTACAAGTGTGTAAATTGCTGTTTTCCACATATCCACTCAACATCAGGACCACATTAACTTCATACAAAGGCAAGCAAGGCAATTGTTGATACCAAATTTCAATGCTGCAAATATCTATCACTAATTAACACAACTTGCACCCAGCTTACAGTGCTTGGATACAAGCTCCATTGAATCGGGTGAAACTTATGATATTGCTTTTTTATGTTGTTGCAATTTTATTTTGGTATAGTTTTTATTTTAGTTATTTATTTAGGTGCCGGCATCGTCAACCACAGAAGCCCTTCATCTCCCAACAAGACTTTTTAAGTGGAGATCTTTATCCCAGTCTGCCTCTGTTTTCATATAGGGAATTGTTTTTAAACGTTTTATGTATTAAGCTATTTTTGACAATTTTTACACTTTCCCTGTTTCATTGTAACATTTTGGTTTTTCCTGTTGTAACCTGCCAATGGGATCTTACGGCACAGGGAGGGCAAGAAATCTAATAAGATGAGTAAGTTTTGCATAGACCATTTACAAATTATTTTTAAAACAAATACCCAAGCAGCTTACACCACAGGTTACAACATCTCAATAAAAAAACCAAGGGGGGAAAACCACATTCTATAAGACACAGTTAACAACTAAATAGAGAATATTCTTTAGCACTGAAATAAATATTGCACATAAAAACATGCTGCAAAAATACAGTGGAAGACATTTTTGTTCCAACCAGCTTTCCCAGCTGAATAAATGGACCTCTACCATGCAGGTCTGTTCTTATTGTACCTCATTTTCAGATGCTTGTACAGATGAATAAATGGTCAATAATATTTTTTAAAAAAATAATAATAATGATGATGATGATAAAAATACAAGGAAATTTCATAGAATCATAGTGTTGGAAGAGACCACAAGGGCCATCCAGTCCAACCCCCTGCCAAGCAGGAAACACCATCAAAGCATTCCTGGCAGATGGCTGTCAAGCCTCCGCTTAAAGAACTCCAAAGAAGGAGACTCCACCACACGCCTTGGCAGCAAATTCCATTGTCGAACAACAATGTAAAACAGCCGAAGAGAATATCCTCCAAATATAAAGAAATAAAATAAAATGTTACAAATGAAAATCAGCACAAAACTTATATTAAGTTTTCATTCTGCTTACTTCCTTCTGTCTGTAAAGTTAGGAGTAGAATAAATAAATAATTGATAAAATAACATTCATTTTAATTTGAATACTGAATACACAAAGACAATTGTTTACAGACTCACCAGAATTTGACCACCCAGAAATTAAAATTCTCATTCTGGAGCCCAGAGATACCAGGCCATTCTAGTCTCCTGCAGCTGCCACCATGGGGTCAGCAGAGGATCTGACAATTTTGATTACCGGTATCTCTGCTTCTCTGGAGTGGCCGGCCAGTTCCTGCTTCATGTGGACACAAGAAGCTGCAGTTAGAACTGGATATGGAATAACTGATTGGATCAAAAATGGGAAAGGAGTACGACAAGGCTGTATATTGTCTCCCTGCTTATTTAATTTATATGCAGAATTCATCATGCGAAAGGCTGGACTGGATGAATCCCAAAGCGGAATTAAGATTGCTGGAAGAAATATCAACAACCTCAGATATGCTGATGACACAACCTTGATGGCAGAAAGTGAGGAGGAATTAAAGAACCTTTTAATGAGGGTGAAAGAGGAGAGCGCAAAATATGGTCTGAAGCTCAACATCAAAAAAACTAAGATCATGGCCACTGGTCCCATCACCTCCTGGCAAATAGAAGGGGAAGAAATGGAGGCAGTGAGAGATTTTACTTTCTTGGGCTCCATGAGCACTGCAGATGGTGACAGCAGTCACAAAATTAAAAGACGCCTGCTACTTGGGAGGAAAGCAATGACAAACCTAGACAGCATCTTAAAAAGCAAAGACATCACCTTGCCGACAAAGGTCCGTATAGTTAAAGCTATGGTTTTCCCAGTAGTAATGTACGGAAGTGAGAGCTGGACCATAAAGAAGGCTGATCGCCGAAGAATTGATGCTTTTGAATTATGGTGCTGGAGGAGACTCTTGAGAGTCCCATGGACTGCAAGAAGATCAAACCTATCCATTCTCAAAGAAATCAGCCCCGAGTGCTCACTGGAAGGACAGACCTTGAAGCTGAGGCTCCAGTACTTTGGCCACCTCATGAGAAGAGAATACTCCCTGGGAAAGACCCTGATGTTGGGAAAGATGGAGGGCACAAGGAGAAGGGGACGACAGAAGATGAGATGGTTGGACAGTGTTCTCACAGTGCGAGTTCTAGAGTTGCAGGCTTTGCTCAACCAAAATATAAAAAAATTCCTTCCAGTAGCACCTTCAGATCTGAAGAAGTGTGCATGCACACAAAAGCTCATACCAATAACAAACTTAGTTGGTCTCTAAGGTGCTACTGGAAGGAATTTTTTATTTTGTTTCGACTATGGCAGACCAACACGGCTACCTACCTCTAACTAGGCTTTTTTAAAACACACACACACAACCCTCTACTCTTGTGTCCAACAGCTGCTAGACACAAAGAAGGTAAGTAAGCGATGCTTTTCTCGTCATATTATGTCCGCAACTGGAGGCGAGGGGTACTTACCTAATTTCAATTTGTTATGCCTGCTGTTAAAGACACAGGAACAGAGCCAGTAAAAGACAGTACGCACAATTATTATTATTATTATTAAGACAGTTGGCAACCCTAGAGATCTGGATCAGAACTGCCCTTCCTTGACTCAGAAGCCCCCTCGCCTAAAGCTTTTCCTTGTGAACACACCTCCCTCGGTTACCTGTGATCAGAGTCAGCATCACATGAATCGCTTTCAGATCCATGAGGCCCATCTGAGCGAAGCCGGTGGGTTGGTGGTAGTTTTGGACAGAAATGAAATACCTTTTGGGGAAGGCGATAAGAGATGGGGAAGTATGGCAGTTTCTCTTGTCTCTGAAAGATGCTCGCTGCTAGTCACTCAGGCCCGGTTGAAAACAAGGCTTCCTGTTTGTGGGGCAGATGCGGAGAGAGAGCTTGTAGGTTGTCGCGATGGGGTGAAGATAGTAGAGGAAAGGGGTCTGGTGGGGTAGCGCGGAGACAGAAATAGGTATCACACACACTTGCTATCTTTCCATGGTCTTCAGCCGTCCTGCCATACAACCTAGGTCGTGAAAGTGCGCAATTCTTAAGTTCTGGTTCAGAGCCTATGCTTCAAGAACCTATGGGCAATTCCTAGGGGTGCAGAGATGTGTCCATTTCAATTCTCTCAGTTTCTCCTCTGTCCAGTTTTAAATTTAATTCACGTTTTTGCAGCGATTCGCAATACCCCACCCCCCAAAAAAACACCATTACAAAACCTTCAGCATTTTGGTGCAAATTTCTCCTAATAAGCACATTTTGTATGCGGTTTCGACTAATACACACATTTTTGCCAGCAATTTCTCCTAATACGGTGTGTTTTTATCTGTTGTTTCCATGATACGTTCATTTTTAGGCGTACTTTAACCTAATATATGCATATATTTTTTGCTCTCAAATCTTCCTTTATTTAATATGTGCATTTTTGTAAATAGCGGACAACTGCATTGCAAAATTCGGACACGTGAGAATTTCAGTATTTGACTGTGTTTCAGTTCTCACAACACTCAATGGCCCAATTCCTATATTGTTCAGGATGGATAAAATTGTATCTGCAGGAGACCCTCACTTGTTGAGCACGCCAGGCACCCCTATCCTCCACTGCCTCCCGCAGTTTGGCCAAACTCATGCTAGTCGCTTCGAGAACACTGTCCAACCATCTCATCCTCTGTCGTCCCCCTTCTCCTTGTGCCCTCCATCTTGCCCAACATCAGGGTCTTTTCTAGGGAGTCTTCTCTTCTCATGAGGTGGCCAAAGTACTGGAGCCTCAGCTTCAGGATCTGTCCTTCCAGTGAGCACTCAGGGCTGTTTTCTTTAAGGATGGATGAGTTTGATCTTTTTGCAGTCCATGGGACTCTCAAGAGTCTCCTCCAGCACCATAATTCAAAAGCATCAGTTCTTCGGTGATCAGTCTTCTTTATGGTCCAGCTCTCACTTCCATACATTACTACTGGGAAAACCATAGCTTTAACTATACAGACATAAGGACGGATTAATTCCTTTATTATTTGCAGCTGTTTTCTCCACCTTATATTCCACCAAAACAATAGTCTTTTTTATATAAAAAAAATTATTAAAAGAAATTTAAGTCCATACAATTTGTCAACACTACAACCAATTATATTTCCACCCTTTTTCCCTCCCCTCCCCCACCCCCTCCCTCTCCCACCCTCCCGGACTCCCCTCAGCTCCCTTATCTGATTTGTTTATTCATATTGTTTCTGCATGTTATACAAGCATACGTATCATTTTCCTATTGTTCATATTCATGTTCTACTAATAAAAATTGTGTATGTTTATTCAAAACCTGACAACGAGTCTAAGTCTCTTTGTTGTCTTTTCAAATAATTTGCGAAAAATTCCCATTCTTCCTTAAAGTCCCGATCGTACTTTTCACGTAATTTGTATGTCAGTTTTGCCAGTTCCTCATAGTTCATCAATTTTTCTTGCCACCAAAGCAAGAGTCTTAATTGGTCCAGGAGAGGCAGGTGGCATTTTGTAAGAATTAGAAATCGCACCCGACCACTCTTCAGTGGAACAGTTTTATCTTGATCTGATCTCCGATCGTTCTGCAGCATGCGAGGCCACAAGAAGAGACTCTGAGACCACGTTGCCTCATAGCAGAGGGGAGGGGAGGAAACTCCTGGGTTGTCACGTGTGGGAAAGAGAGAGAGAAAATGGTTTGCAATGTCCGTAACCCTGAGCGCTATACCAGAAAAGTTGGGGGGGGGAGGACCTGTTGCTGGTTTTTAGCAGTTTGAGCATGAAAAAGAAGTGTGAGGTTGATAGCGTGCAATGGCAAGAGCATGAGAATTTCCACTCTGGGCAAGACTGATAACCCATCAAGTCCTGTAAAGTTGCCACTGCAAATGCTCAAAACAAAATAAAAAATAAAAAAAAATCCTTCCAGTAGCACCTTAGAGACCAACTAAGTTTGTTCTTGGTATGAGCTTCCGTGTGCATGCACACTTGTTACAGCCAACCTGGTGCCCTCCAGATGGCGCCCTCCAGTCTGTTCTATCCCATGCCTGCATTAACAGGAGCATAGGAGCCTTATTCCATGTCTGACCATAATAATAATAATAATAATAACAACAACAACAACAACAATAATAATAATTAATTAATTATTCCCTGCGCATCTGGCTGGGTTTCCCCAGCCACTCTGGGAGGCTCCCAACAGAATATTAAAAACACGATAAAACAAACATTTAAAACCCTAAACACGGTTGCCTTCAAGTGTCTTCTAAAAGTCAGATAGTTGTTTATTTACTTGACATCTGGTGGGAGGGCGTTCCACAGGGCAGGCACCACTACCGAGAAGGCCCTCTGCCTGGTTCCCTGTAGCTTCACGTCTCACAGTGAGGGAACTGCCAGAAGACCCTCGGAGCTGGACCACAGTGTCCAGGCTGAATGATGGGGGTGGAGACGCTCCTTCAGGTATACTGGGCTGAGACCATTGGTCCATCATGTTCAGTATCATCTGCACTGACTGGCAGCCGCTCCCCAGGCTTTCAGGCATAAAGTCCTTCCCAATCCTACCTGGAGATGCCAGAGATTGAACCTGGGACCTTCCGTATACAGAGCCAACTCCTCTACCACTGGGGATTTCAACAGATTGTGCCCAGGTGTAACGAATCGGACCTAAGTTAAGGGATTTTCAGAAACCCACAGTGTTTTATGAGTTAATGTGCACCCCAGTTTGAGTGGCAGATATCTCATGGGAGGCGGGACATTCCGCTCTTTAAAAGGAGGGAGCAGCCGTTAGAGAGTGAGTGAGTGGTGACTGGAAGAAGGAGGGTGTGGGGCCAGGATAGTGGTGGGTAGGTTAGGATAGTGGTGGGTAGGTTAGGATAGGTTGAAAGAAAGAGTTTACACTGTAAGGAAACTAAGTTTATAAACGATTGCATTACTGAAACCGTTACGTTCTGAAAGAAATAAAGACTTGTTATTGTTATTGTGCAGAGGAGGGCAACTTCCTCTGACCAGAAGTAGGTGTGGTCTTACCTGGGAACAAGATCCCTAGACCAGTCACCATTTTCTCCTCGTCTCTTGAATGAGCAACAACCATGTCCTCCTGGCTCTTAGCCAAGAGAACAAAGGGAGCTACTTTTCCCTATGGAAGTAGCAACAAATGTAAATACATATATCTAAGCTCATGAACCATTACTGAAACCGTTATGTTCTGTAAGAAATAAAGACCTCTTATTGTTGAGCTAAGAAAGTATCGTCGTTTATTGGGTCCAGCGAGTTATGTATGCTCATGAGGAGGTGAACTCAGGGAAAAGACTGCAGGGTGATAGTTTGTGTCTTGGAGTTCACTCAGGAGGGGCTAGCGGGCGGAAACCCTGGTATTGCCACAGAGTTGCTAAGAGGGCTTAGCTAACTGATATAGAGAGGGATCTAATGAAAGAGAGACCCTGAACTGTAGGCAAAGAAGAGTTTAACCCCTGAAGCCCAGAGCAGAGGATATAACCGGCCACGGCCGCTGGACAAGAAAACTCCCGTTACTAAGAGATTCCCAGATTATAAATAAAAGGGGATTGACATCACAGACGGACCTCAGAGGGACAGGTGGGATGGATTGAAATTTGACCCAGAACACCTGATTAGAAAATCACTTAGTAACAAGGGGAGAGTGTGATGTGGAGGTTTGTCGCACCAGACCTTACCTGACTGCAGTGTTCTGTCTCGGGTGCCCTTGCCCGGTGACCTGAAGGTTTGGTATAATAAATCAGATAGCCAGTAAAACATGGTCCAAAGTCAGGGACAGGGCAGAGGAGGAATGGTGGAGACAGCTTCCCCAGCATAATCCTTCCAGAGAAGAAGGAGACAGTTCAGAATTACATCGGAGGGTAAATAAAGATGATAACCTCTTATAATTTGGCTACAAAAATTGGTGAAGTTGAAGGAATAAGTCGTGAAAAAATAGATAAGGATGGGAAGTCATTTAAAGAGTATATTATAAGTCATGTGGAAAAAGCTGATCTTTTGGGAGATCTGTGAAGGCTCAAGCAAATGCATAAAGTAGATAAGAAAAATTATAGATAAAGGTATACACATAATTAAGGAGAAAAAAATGCAATATAGGGAAGGCTGGAAGCCACCAAAGGGGGTTGGGGTGGAGGGAAAGGGGGAAATTGTTTTTTACTTTCTTTTTTTGTTTTTTATGTTACATAATTTTTGTTTTCAAGTTACGTATTTTTTGTATTTGCAAAATTGTCAATAAAAAAAGTTTTTTTTTTTTTAAAAAAAGAATTACATCAGGGGGTTGAGGGAGGTCACACCTCAGAGGCAGATGAGACGTGAAGCTCCGTCCCATTCCCCGACGTCTCTTGGAATCCAGGGATCCTCACCAAACATTGATACAACCCTGAGTCGTTACAGCTGAGATCCCATATCTCTATGTTGGCTCTTCTCTCTAAGAGGAAGCCCTGCTCAGAGAAAAGAAAATGTCACTGAAATATAAATGCAAGGTTTTAATTCATGGGATGAACTGTAAAAAAAAACAAAAAACAGCACCATAGGGATACTGGACGCTTCTTGATGCTGTGTCAGACCATTGGTCCATCTAGCTCAGTCCATATTAATTGGTAGCAGCTCTCAAAGAATTTAGACAGGATGTCTCCCATCCCTATTTGAAGATGCTGGGGACTGATGCCTAGAACCTTCATAGGCTCTACCGCTAGGGATGGACGAATCTGTCCATTTTGGTTCCCTCAGTTTGTCTTCTTTCAATCATACATTCAGTTCTCCACATTTCTGCAGCAATTAGATTTAAAAAAAAAAATCCTCGTGGAAATTCACCAGCGCTTTAGCTCTAATTTCCTCCTGACCCCTATTTTTGCAAGCAATTCCCCTGAAATGGGATGGATTTTGCATTTTTATTTGTGGTCTTTTATCCTCACAGCAACCCTGTGAAGCAGACCGTAGTGAAATCCGAGCAAAGCAACAAAAGGAACATCATGAGCACATACAAGACTTAACAAATTTATTGTGGTGTGAGCTTTTGGGGGCTAAAGTCCATCAAATAAATCATTCTTCACAATCCATGAAAGCTTATGGAATACATTTGCTACATAGCCTCTGAAGCGTCACTTGTCTATTGTTTCATTTCTGCTATAAGTCGTGGGTAGTTGGCTGCCCCTTTGATTGAAAGGACAGCAGCATAATTTCCTCTACACCACACAAGCAGCCAATGACAGAGAGGAGGGTCCTTAAATTAAGCGCAACAGTGACAAATGATGGGGCCCCTGTAAAGCAAATCCGCCATGACAATGAATTCTCAAAACCACATCTTTTTGCCCTGGCTTCCTTCCTCTAGAGTCTAGAATAATGTTTAAAAAAGGCACTGCTTTTCCTTCCTCTTCAGTGTCTCAGGCAGGATATAATCAATAACTTTAAAAGAAACAAGGACATAGTCTTGTGAGGTTCAGTTTACAGAAGGAAGGAAGCCCTGAAAATTAAAACCTAGAGGCCCTTTACAAGGGGTGTGTGTGTGTGTGTGTGTGTGTGTGTGTGTCAAATTCACCAGAAAGACCACAATGGAGTAGAATGGAAATGGTCTGCACTGAATTCAGTGCTAAAATGCCTCCTTGCCATGTCCTTATAATCCCAGTAGGATACTTTGTAAATCCATTTGTGTGTGTGTTGTGGGGAGAAATCATTTTTCTCCTATGCAGCACTTTGTAAATCCAAGTTTGGTTGCTTGCTTGTTGTTGTTAAGATCCACGGCCCCTTCCTCAGGTTAATCCAGGCATCCAGACACAGCACCATCTTGGTCCTCCAGAGCAGTAGAGTTTTTCATTTTTATTATTGTTACTGGAGTGGTTTCTTCTCAAGTTCAGTTTTCTGCCCCAGCTGAAGTCTTCTGACTCAGGGCATTCTGGGATAACATCTGGTGAATCAAAGTAGGCATTATCCAATCATCCTGATGTACTCTGAAGGAAGATCCACTGTCTGGGGATCAGTCACTAAGGCATATGAAGTTCTGAAAGTATGGATTGTGTGGGACACCGGATTCTTCCAGGTGGAGGTTTATTATGGAATCAGTGGGTCCAATTCTTTTTCCTCCACTGCCATGGTTCCCCTGAGGCATTCTGGGATTTGCAGTTTGCTGATGACTCTGGTCGTTCTCTGTTAAAGGTCCCTAGCCACCCTCACAGGAAGAAGAAGAAGAGTTTGGATTTGATATCCCGCTTTATCACTTCCCGAAGGAGTCTCAAAGCGGATAACATTCTCCTTTCCCTTCCTCCCCCACAACAAACACTCTGTGGGGTGAGTGGGGCTGAGAGACAGAGAAGTGTGACTAGCCCAAGGTCACCCAGCAGCTGCATGTGGAGGAGCGGAGACACGAACCTGGTTCCCCAGATTACGAGTCTACCACTCTTAACCACTACACCACACTGGCTCTTGGGATGACATTTAAACTGCTTTGAATCTGCCACACAGACACGCTCATAAATTAGTTTAAGAGGGAGTTGGATGGCGATTCCTTTTATGATCAAGTCCTTGCCACAAAGGGACTGGGCAACCTGATCATCAGCAAACGTAACAAAGGCAAAAGCTCTGACGGGTTTGGGGATGAAGACACCAACCAATTCTCCATACGGAGAAGAAATGGGCAGAGGCAGTCATGTCTTTGGTGCAAAATTACCTTAATAGATTGGAGATCTGGGACCAAGCTAACAAAACAAAGTCCAATAGGGACAAATGTAAAGTTCTGCCCTCAGGCAGGAAGAACCAGATGCACAAATCTAAGATGTGGGACACCTGTCTTACTAGCAGTACATGTGAAAAGGATCTAGGGGTCTCGGTGGACAACAAGCTTAATATGAGTCAACCGTGTGATGCAGCAGCAAAATAAGCTAACGCTCTTTTAGGCTGCATCAACAGAAGTATAGTGTCCAGATCAAGGGAAGTAATAGTGCCACTCTATTCTGGGCACCACAGTTTAAGAAGGATGTTGACAAGCTCGAACGTGCGCAGAGGAGGGCAACTAAGATGGTCAAGGGTCTGGAAACTCTCCTTTCCCTTCCTCCCCCACAACAAACACTCTGTGAGGTGAGTGGGGCTGAGAGACTTCAGAGAAGTGTGACTAGCCCAAGGTCACCCAGCAGCTGCATGTGGAGGAGCGGGGATGCGAACCCAGTTCACCAGATTACGAGTCCACCGCTCTTAACCACTACACCACACTGGGTAGGACTTGAACCCATGGCTTCAAGATGCAAGAAAAGGGATTCCGACTAAACATTTGGGAAAACTTTCTGGCAGCAAGAGCTGTTCAACAGTGGAACAGACTCCCAAGGGTGTTGATGGGCTCTCCTTCCTTGGAGGTTTCTAAACAGAGGTTGGCGGGCCATCTGTCATGGATGCTTTAGCATTGCAGGGGGTTGGACTAGATGCCCCTTGGGATCCCTTCCAACTCTATGATTCTGTGATTTAGTTTGCCCCAGTGTTACCTCTGGTCATTCAGCTTTCGCAGGCTTTTGAGCCGCTACAAAAACCCTGCAAGATCGGTGAACAAGAGGAGTTTATCTGACCTCCCACCCATAGGACGACAACATCTCTAACACCTCGTACAACCTCAAAAACACTCTATGCTGTCTCTTTATTCAGCCATAGCTGCATTTGCTTTCGGGCTCAGCCAAAATGTAGCTCTGTGACAGCCAGGAGAGGCTGCCACCTGCCGGTAAAATGTTAGAATTGCTGCCATTTCTGTGCCACCATCTTTCAAAGGGAGAGGGGTAGAATTGCTCGTGAAAGGTGGAGAATAGCACCCTCTACTGCCTCTGAGAAGGGGACGACAGAGGATGAGATGGTTGGACAGTGTTCTCGAAGCGACTGGCATGTGTTTGGCCAAACTGCGGGAGGCAGTGAAAGATAGGCATGCCTGGCGTGCTCTGGTCCATGGGGTCACGAAGAGTCGGACACGACTGAACGACTGAACAACAACACTGCCTCTGAATGAAGTTTTTCCATCTTCTTTTTTTACTCACCCTTTCCCCCTCCTCCTCCCTCTTCCCTCATAAGTCTCTCTCCTTGATCTCCAACTGTCTAAAAAAGCATTTTTTTTGCTCAAGTAATTTTGATGCCTGAGCTGGGGCAGCAAGCGCCACTGCCTTTCGAAGCCGAGGTCCATCAAGCATCCAAGTCTGAAATAATTTTGATACGTGAGGAAGAATATTTCACAAGCACATCTCTCCCTCTGCGTCAGCAAGGGAAAAAAGGATGGCCGTGGGGGGGGGGCAGAATAATGAGGCATTAAATAGCTAACATTCTGCTACCTTTTCATGACACAAAGAATCAGTTGCCTGAGGTGGCTGCTTCACTTTGTCAAATGGTAGGGCCAGACCTGCATTAAAATATTTTAAATACGGGGGAGAAAGAATATACGACTATATGACTGAAATAGTTATGGGAATGTGCATGTTTCTGGAACAAAGGCAAATACAGTCATAGAACCATAGAGTTGGAAGAGACCACAAGGGCCATCCAGTCCAACCCCCTGCCAAGCAGGAAACACCATCAAAGCATTCCTGACAGATGGCTGTCAAGCCTCCGCTTAAAGACCTCCAAAGAAGGAGACTCCACCACACTCCTTGGCAGCAAATTCCACTGCCGAACTGCTCTCACTGTCAGGAAGTTCTTCCTAATGTTTAGGTGGAATCTTCTTTCTTGTAGTTTGAATCCATTGCCCCGTGTCCGCTTCTCTGGAGCAGCAGAAAACAACCTTTCACCCTCCTCTATATGACACCCTTTTATATATTTGAACATGGCTATCATATCACCCCTTAACCTTCTCTTCTCCAGGCTAAACATACCCAGCTCCCTTAGCCGTTCCTCATAAGGCATCGTTTCCAGGCCTTTGACCAGTCGTACCTTGTCTCTCAAACACCTTGGCTCCCGAACAAATTGGCTCCTGAACGCCACAAACCCGGAAGTGAGTGTTCCAGTTTTCGAACGATTTTTGGAAGCCAAACGTCCGGCACAGCTTCCGCAGCTTCCAATTGGCTGCAGGATGCTCCTGCAGCCAATTGGAAGCCGCACTTTGGTTTCCAAACGTTTTGGAAGTCAAATGAACTTCCGGAACTGATTCTGTTCAACTTGCACGGGACGACTGTATAGAATCTAGGAGAACATAATATGAATTGAAATACCCATCCAGAATGTCAAAGGAGTAGCAAACAAAATAAAACCTTTAACAAGCATTTGCATATAGATATCTGTATAAGGCAGGAAGTGAATAATTTTATATTATTGGGTCTTGAATTCTATACATCTCAAATGGTTATTTTTGCTGATACAGAAAAATATGCATTATCATCATCAACATTAGCAAAATTATGATTGAATATGACTTGTTATTCTTAGCCAATAATTTACAGCACTGAAGCAAAAACTGGAAAAAACAGTATTTAAACATTACATTTTTAAACAGTTCGTTCCAAAGTAAACCTTTCTTGAAGTTGCGCTAAACATTTCTACATCCTTCCCATTTGTTTTTGCTTTAAGTCCCCCCAAGTGCGGGGGGGGGGAATTGACAGCTTTTTCCATCCTTATTCCTTTCCTGGCTTTCAAGCTGTCACACAGATCAAAATCCTGCTAGCAGGAATGTACAGGGATTCCCAAACTGTGGCACATGAGTTTCATTCAGGTGGTCTACACAGCCCGCCCATGTTAAACGTTCATATTGATTCTCAAATGGGGGGGGGTTATTGCTTCTTTTATTTCTTGCATTTTCTTGCATTACGTCTTGAATTCTATGGGATGCAAATCTAGCCTTGTTGTTGTTGTTCAGTCGTTCAGTCGTGTCCGACTCTTCGTGACCCCATGGACCAGAGCACGCCAGGCACGCCTATCCTTCACTGCCTCTCGCAGTTTGGCCAAACTCATGTTAGTAGCTTCAAGAGCACTGTCCAACCATCTCATCCTCTGTCGTCCCCTTCTCCTTGTGCCCTCCATCTTTCCCAACATCAGGGTCTTTTCTAGGGATTCTTCTCTTCTCATGAGGTGGCCAAAGTACTGGAGCCTCAACTTCAGGATCTGTCCTTCTAGTGAGTACTCAGGGCTGATTTCTTTGAGAATGGATAGGTTTGATCTTCTTGCAGTCCATGGGACTCTCAAGAGTCTCCTCCAGCACCATAATTCAAAAGCATCAATTCTACGGCGATCAGCCTTCTTTATGGTCCAGCTCTCACTTCCGTACATTACTACTGGGAAAACCATAGCTTTAACTATACGGACTTTTGTCGGCAAGGTGATGTCTTTGCTTTTTAAGATGCTGTCTAGGTTTGTCATTGCTTTTCTCCCAAGAAGCAGGCGTCTTCTGATTTCGTGACTGCTGTCACCATCTGCAGTGATCATGGAACCCAAGAAAGTGAAATCTCTCACTGCCTCCATTTCTTCCCCTTCTATTTGCCAGGAGGTGATGGGACCAGTGGCCATGATCTTAGTTTTTTTGATGTTGAGCTTCAGACCATATTTTGCGCTCTCTTCTTTCACCCTCATTAAAAGGTTCTTCAATTCTTCCTCACTTTCTGCCATCAAGGTAGTATCATCAGCATATCTGAGGTTGTTGATATTTTTTCCGGCAATCTTAATTCCGGTTGGGGATTCATCCAGTCCAGCCTTTCGCATGATGTATTCTGCATATAAGTTAAATAAGCAGGGAGACAATATACAGCCTTGTCGTACTCCTTTCCCAATTTTGAACCAATCAGTTGTTCCATATCCAGTTCTAACTGTAGCTTCTTGTCCCACATAGAGATTTCTCAGGAGGCAAATGAGGTGATCCGGCACTCCCATTTCTTTAAGAACTTGCCATAGTTTGCTGTGGTCGACACAGTCAAATGCTTTTGCATAATCAATGAAGCAGAAGTAGATGTTTTTCTGGAACTCTCTGGCTTTCTCCATAATCCAGCGCATGTTTGCAATTTGGTCTCTGGTTCCTCTGCCCCTTCGAAATCCAGCTTGCACTTCTGGGAGTTCTCGGTCCACATACTGCTTAAGCCTGCCTTGTAGAATTTTAAGCATAACCTTGCTAGCGTGTGAAATGAGTGCAATTGTGCGGTAGTTGGAGCATTCTTTGGCACTGCCCTTCTTTGGGATTGGGATGTAGACTGATCTTCTCCAATCCTCTGGCCACTGCTGAGTTTTCCAAACTTGCTGGCATATTGAGTGCAGCACCTTAACAGCATCCTCTTTTAAAATTTTAAATAGTTCAGCTGGAATATCATCACTTCCACTGGCCTTGTTGTTAGCAAGGCTTTCTAAGGCCCATTTGACTTCACTCTCCAGGATGTCTGGCTCAAGGTCAGCAACCACATTTCCTGGGGCTCAAGGTCAGCAACCACATTTCCTGGGGTGTATGAGACCTCCATATCTAGCCTAGCACATTACAATTGCTACAACAGATAGGTGGCCCACCAAAAGAATTAGCCATTTTCAAGTGGTTTGTGGAGCGGGCAGGTAGTTGAGGAATTGCTGTAGGTTCGGGGATGACGGCACTTACTCCAAGACTATACACAAAATTCTCTCTCTCCCCCCTCTTTTTTGTATTTTTTCTTTTATTCTTTTCCTCTCTCTTTTCTTTTCTTTTTGTGTATTCGGGTGTAATTTTTAATTGGTTCTTTTCTCTGTAGCTTTCAAAAAAGCAATAAAAATTGATTTTTTTTTATTGAAAATTTAAAAAAAAGAAGTGGCTGAATTGCAACTAATCACCAAACTTAAAACCATGGAGAAACCTGGTCTGAACAAAGACATTGGATTCTTATCTCATTATACATGGCAAAGCTATCTTTAGCCATCTCACCCCTTGCCTTTCCCTGGAAGACCAATTGCAGTCGTTAACAGTCGTCAACAGGTTTTCCACACCTATCAGCTGATCACCCATTCCCACCACCCTTCTGAGTCATACCCCTCCCCACTCCCTCACTATATTTAAGGGTCTGGTGACTTCCGTTTCAGTGTATCTGAAGAAGTGTGCATGCACACAAAGCTCATACCAAGAACAAACTTAGTTGGTCTCTAAGGTGCTACTGGAAGGAATTTTTTATTTTATTTTGTTTTGGCAATAAAAAATATTATTATTATTATTATTTTTTAAAAAGACTATACACGTATGGAAGCATATGTGACCTTTTCTCTTTGACGCTTGGATTTCCCCGCCTTCTTCACGACCAGCTCTGAATAATTCAGATCTGCCATTGACTCTGCCTTCTTGTCCTATGGAAAGAAGTCAAGGAATCAGTGTCATCATTTGTGAGCTTCCCCAGATGTTTCCCTGAAAACTGGCACAGCCACAACATCAACCATTAGGCCTCTAGCGAGTTGCCGCTCCTTCAGATCAGCCTTACAACAATCACTGCAATTACAGTCAAACCATGGTTGTCGAACATGATCCGTTTCGGGAGACCGTTCGACTTCCGAAATGTTCGACAACCGAGGATCAGAAAGGTGGTTGGGGATGGGTGATTGGCTGATAGGTGTGTTAAACCTGTTGACGACTGTTAACGACTGCAATTGGATTCTTATCTCATTATACATGATTATGTATACAGTGGTGCCCCGCTAGACGAAAATAATTCGTCCTGCGAAAATTTTCGTCTAGCGGGTTTTTCGTCTAGCGAAGCGGCAATGACAGCCGCGCTTTCGCTAAACGGAAAAAAAGAAGAAATTTTTTCGTCTTGCGAGGCAGCCCCATAGACTTTTTCGTCTAGCGGGGCAGCCTTCCGCTAGACGAATGCCTTCGTCTAGCGAGTTTTTCGTCTAGCGAGGCATTCGTCTAGTGGGGCACCACTGTATTATATTATGTATATTATGTTAATGACTGCAATTGATTTTTAGCCATCTCACCCCTTGCTTTTACCTGTAAGACCAATTGCAGTCGTTAACACTCGTCAACAGGTTTACCACACCTATCAGCCAATCACCCATTCCCACCACCCTTCTGAGCATAGCTGTCAAATTTCCCTTTTCTCGTGAGGAATCCTATTCGGAATAAGGGAATTTCCCTTAAAAAACTGAAAAGTTGACAGCTATGCTTTTGAGTCATACCCCTCCCCACCCTCTCACTATATATAAGGGTCTGGTGACTTCTGTTTCAGTGTATCTGAAGAAGTGTGCATGCACACGAAAGCTCATACCTATAACTAACTTAGTTGGTCTCTAAGGTGCTAGAGATTTTTTTTAATTTTGCAGTGGCTCTCCAGTGTTTCAAGCAGAAGCCAGTCTGTAGGTACCGGGTATCAGACCTGAGAGCTTAGCCACGCAGCAGAGTCTCTGCCACTGAACCGCAGCCCTTCTGCATCGCCTCCCAACCGTATCCAGCTTGGGGCCAGGTTTCTGAGCGCTACACTTGCAAGCAGGCCCGTCTCGTCATAGGGGCTGGGTGGCGTGGTGCACCAGGGCGCAGGGCCCCCCAGGGGCGCCCCCGCGAGCCCACCGGCATACCGGGCGCCCCCTCCCAAACCCGCGCCTGCCGGCGGGCAACCTACAAGCCAGCTGCCCTCCGGAGCCCCAGCTGGAGCACTGGGAAGGGCACGCAAAGCCCTGCGCCGCTCCAGTGCCATGCCCCTCATCCCCCACTCGCCCACCTCCCTCCCGCGCTGGCTGCCCCTCGGGAGATGAGGGGTGTGGCGCTGGAGCAGCGTGGGGCTTTGCGCGCCCTTCCCAGCGCTCCAGCTGGGGCTCTGGAGGGCAGCCGGCTTGCAGCGCCACGCCCCTCATCCCCTGCTCGCCCACCCCCCCTCCCGAGGGGCAGCCAGCGCGGGAGGGAGGTGGGCGGAGAGGCGGCCCACTGGGGGCGCCGAGGGATCGTCGCGCCAGGGCGGCCGATCCCCTTAAGACGGCCCTACTTACAAGCCTGACTCTGTTTTTAAGCTCAGGGCTTACTTGACTCAGGTGTTTTGTCCCGGATCCTCTTGCTTGGCGGCGACCTGCAAATTCAGTTTAGTAAAATGTAGTGAGTGAGATGCAACACGAACAAATTCCCCTCTAAATATAACCCACAGGAGGCCTATCCCTGGTTCCCGTCTCTTGGCTACCCTATAGCAGCGTTCACCAAGCTGGTGCCCTCCAGATGTTTTGGACGACAACGTCCATCAGCCACAGCCAACACAGCACAGTTGTGGCATGGTAAATTTATAGAATGGCCAGTGGGACTATTTGGGGTCGGGGTGGAGCCGTGCAGCTAGAAGGCTCAACTCCTGGTCCCTATGAAAGTCACTGCAACAATATAAGCACTGTTGTATTCAGTTGTTGTTATCCATTCCTTGGGGGGGGGGGAATATTTTTTTTTTTTTTATCCTGCCCTAGAGGGGATTTGCAGTGGGTGAAAAACCTCAAGAAAATCCATAAGAGAGATGCGAGTTTCAAGTGTGCAGGCCGTACCCTAAAAAAAAAAAACAGCAACAAAAAAATGGAGTAAAAACAGGTTATGCCTAAACACTTTTCCTTAAAAGTAAAGGGACCCCTGACCATTAGGTCCAGTCATGGACGACTCTGGGGTTGCGGCGCTCATCTCGCTTTACTGGCCAAGGGAGCCGGCATCCAGCTTCCGGGTCATGTGGCCAGCATGACTAAGCCGCTTCTAGTGAAAGCAGAGCAGCACATGGAAACGCCGTTTACCTTCCCACTGGAGCGGTACCTATTTATCTACTTGCACTTTGACGTGCTTTTGAACTGCTATGTGGGCAGGAGCCGGGACCGAGCAATGGGAGCTCACTCCGTCGCAAGGATTCGAACCGCCGACCTTCTGATCGGCAAGCCCTAGGCTCTGTGGTTTAGACCACAGTGCCACCCGCGTCCCGTACCTATACTTAGCATCTGCTAAAAGCTTCCTTGTTTAAGAAAGCCTTCCCAAATATGGAGAGTTCACATGTGTTTTTAATATGTTGTTTTGAATATCTATTTTTAACTGCTGGTGTTGTTTATATTTCGGCTTTTTAAAGACTTAACTTTTTTTTTAATTCTGGCTTGTATAAATAATGTTGGTGTGTATGTTATTCTATGCAAGCTGGTTGGGAAGGTTTGCAATCAAGTGGTCTACAGGCTCTGTTAAATAAATGAAAATAAACATGGATATTCACTCTCTTATCTCTCTGTCTTTCTTTCTGTCTGTCTGTCTGTCTGCCTGCCTGTCTGTTTCTCTCTCTCTCTCTCTCTCTCTCTCACACACACACACACACACACACACACACTTTGAAAACATATCTATGTATCTTTTCCTTGTAAGTGCAACCCTGGACAGACATGGTGTTGTTGTTGTTTTTTTACGACACCTCGATTAAAATATGGTAGGATTGCCACAGGTCAAATGTAATTGTTTTGGGGGTCACCTGCAACCCCCAGGTCTGTCAAATGCCCATCTCTGGTTTAGAGACAAGCTCCAGTCACCATTGCTCACCTTGTCTGCTCCTACAGTAGAGCACTATCAGAGGAGAAGCTACAAAAACCGCCAGGGCTGAGCTGAGCCCTGCCCAAAGCAGTATGGAATGTGTGCTATTTTCCTCAGGTTTCTTAGGAAATTCTAGGAGAGAGAATAAATGGGGTATTATTACATCATCAAACTTCAGAATCAAGATAACAAAATATTTCACAACACCCACACCCACATATGTACACAGTGCCTCAGTACAGGAAGACATTGTGAGAAAATTTCAGATTAAATTCAAGAGATCCTGCTGGATTGTTGTTGAGGTTCCTTTTCTTTTTTAAAAAAAACTTCAGATTTTCCTCCATGCACAGAGAATCTCTTGCCTCATTGCTGCCAACAAGAAAACACAGTCTTGTCCTTTGGCCTTCCATGGGGTTTTTCCCTCTCAGGCAGAACAAGCAACTGTCTATTTCTCATGTCGCACATGATATCACACCCTGGGAATGGCCTTTCTCCCTTAGCAGTTAGAATGTTTGGGAGCATTCAGCGACATCACTGCTGCCCATCCAATCTAGGGGAGAACCTCAAAGCAGCAGCCGGTCCTTAGAAACTCCAACTAATCCAGAATGCAGCAACCAGACTGATGACTGGGAGCGGCCGCCGAGACCACATAACACCGGTCTGAAAGACCTACATTGGCTCCCAGTACGTTTCCGAGCACAATTCAAAGCATTGGTGCTGACCATTAAAGCCCTAAACAGCCTCGGCCCAGTATACCCGAAGGAGCGTCTCCATCCCCATCGTTCAGCCCAGACACTGAGGTCCGGCGCCGAGGGCCTTCTGGTGGTTCCCTCACTGCGAGAAGCCAAATTACAGGGAAGCAGGCAGAGGGCTTTCTCGGTAGTGGCGCCCGCCCTGTGGAACACCCTCCCACCAGATGTCAAGGAAATAAACAACTATCTGACTTTTAGAAGACCTCTGAAGGCAGCCCTGTTTAGGGAAGTTTTTAATGACTGATGTTTTAATGCATTTTTAATCTTTTGTTGGAAGCCGCCCAGAGTGGCTGGGGAAACCCAGCCAGATGGGTGGGAAATAAATAAATAAATAAATAAATATTATTATATGAAACATATAGATAAATGTATAAAACCCTGCAGCTCCAGCACAAATATATTCTCTGCCTGATACAATAACAGAATCATAGAGTTGTAGAGCTGGAAAGGACCCTATGGGTCATCTAGTCCAGCCCCTTCCTAAAGCATCCATGACAGATGGCCACCCAAACTTTGCTTGAAAACCTTCAGTCATAAAGCTTTTCCTGAGGTTTAGTCGGAATCTCCTTTCTTGTAACTTAGAAGCATAGAATTGTAAAGTTGGAAGGGCCCCTAAAAGTGGTCTAATCCAACCATCTGCAATGCAGGAACATCAACTAAAGCATCCATGGTAGAAATCCATGGGTTTGGGTCCTTCTTCCAGAGCATTAGAAAACAAGCTTGCTCCATCTTCTATAGGACATCCCTTGAGATATTTGGAGATGGCTTTCATATCTCCTCCCAGTCTCCTCTTATGCAGGCTAAACATACCCAGCTCCCTCACCCATTCCTCAAATATATCAGTTCCTCACCCCCAACTTACTGTCCACACAGAAAATCCAGAAGTATTACAGCCCAGCACTTTCTACATGAGCAGTTTCAAGTGATAGGGAAGGCCTGTAACTGAGTAATAGAGTAGCTGCTTCTTTCCTGAAACCCTGGAGAGCTGTGCTAGTCACTGTAAAGTAAAAGGTAAAGGGACCCCTGACCATCAGGTCCAGTCGTGTCTGACTCTGGGGTTGCGGCGCTCATCTCGCTCTATAGGCCAAGGGAGCCGGCATTTGTCCGCAGCCAGCTTCCGGGTCATGTGGCCAGCATGACAAAGCCGCTTCTGGCGAACCAGAGCAGCGCACGGAAACGCCGTTTACCTTCCCGCCGGAGCGGTCCCTATTTATCTACTTGCACTTTGATGTGCTTTCGAACTGCTAGGTGGGCAGGAGCTGGGACTGAGCAACGGGAGCTCACCCCGTGGCAGGGATTCGAACCGCCGACCTTCTGATCAGCAAGCCCTAGACTCTGTGGTTTAACCCACAGCGCCACCTTGGTCCTGCTAGTCACTGTAGATTACAGTAAACTGATAATGAGCTAGATGGACAATGTCGGTAGAAGGCAACTTCGTATGATGAAACCAGCAACATCTGAGTCTAGCCCACTGCTTTCCCAATGAACCCATCCCAGTTCCTTCCTTCCTTCTGATCAGCTACATTCCTTCCGCAGAACCCAACCTCTTTTACCTTTCGCAGCTTTAAGCACACGAAGCTCAGTCCCGTTCCCCGAAGTCTCCTGGAATCCAGGGACCTTCACCACGCAGAAGTTACAGGCTACCGAAAGCTATTCAGGTCAGCTTGATCTGGGGCACCATATTGGGAGCCTGAATTGGACAATACAATCGGCCCATACAAAAGCCAGGCCTCCTAGATTTCCCATCAACTTACCTTTCAGGTCTTCTCTAAGCACACGAAGCTCAGTCCCGTTCCCTGACGTCTCCTGGAATCCAGGGATCTTCACCACGCATCGGTACACCCCCGAGTCGTAATGTCTCAGATCCCGTATCTCTATGTCGGCTCTTCTCTCCAAGAGGAAGCCCTGCTCCGAGGTCGGACTCACCCTTCCCACGAATTCCCGGGTGGTCTTTCTGACCTCCACCCCTGGCTCCTTCACCCACCGGAAGCTCCCAACCTTGGGCTCCGAGGTGGAGTTGTAGGAACAGTGCAAGGTGACGGAACCGCCTTCAGTGCCTTCTGCTGAGCTGGGCTGGGAGACCATGAGGGGTTGTTGAGCCTGGGAAGCTAGGAGAGTGGAAATGGGATGGGGGAGTGAGAGAGAAGGAAAGGCAGGGGTCCCAGTTGTTCCTAGTTCATGGTCTTGACCAGTTCTCCCAGCCTAATGGTCCCTGAATGAGGCACCTGTGTTCACACACAACTTATTTCCAACGTGGTCAAGAGGAGGAAATAAAACTCACGTGGCTGTAATTCCAGCTGCATTAGTCCACAGCAGGGATGAGGGAGAAATTTAATTGTATTTGTGTTTTTACAAGAAACTGCCCTCTTCTATACAGCTACTAACAGAACAAGAGCTCTGTCCTCCCTCTCTCCTGGGCACCCTAATGCCAGGGGAGCCTTGGAGCAGTCCGCAGAGACCAGAGAAATGCACATCTCCAGGAAGAAGGAACATGAAAGAGCCACTCCTTACCTGCCCATAGGGTGAAGCAGAGGCAGAAATGCTCCAGAGGCATCATCGACACGAAGCAGTTAGGAATCGGTTTGAACTGCAACAGGGGCCAGCACAAAATCGGGTGCGCATAGCACGCTTCCACCAGTGGCTTCCGGAGAAGGTGAGCGCACGGTGGAAAATGTGACCTGGTGGCCGGAAAGAAGAGGCGGCCCGAAGGTGTAGCCCATCCACAGGAAAACACTGCTCACGTTTTCCATTCCGGGAGCCACCGGAGCAGGCGATCCATCCATCCCCCACAGCTTTCCAGCTTTTTCTGTAGCTTGCAACCATAGCTCTGTGTGTACAACACATGCTCTGCACGTACAATGTCCCATGTCTTATCCCTGACCTCTCCAGTTAAACCAGAGGTGGGAAACGTGTTCCCCTCCAGAAGTTGTTTTTGTGTAACTCCAGTCCTCCCTGAACACTGAGCCATGCTGGCTGGGGCTGATTGGAATTGACACTCAAACAACATCTGGAAAGGCCACAGGTTCCCCAGCTCTTGAGTTAAAAGGTCTCTAATACGTCCGTTTCGAGTTTCTCTCCGTTTATCCTTTCTCCAGTCTTCAATTCGGTTTTCCGCATCTCTACATCGTCTTGCACTTCGGAGCCCTCGTGTTTGAAGTCCTCGTGAAAAGTTGGCCTTTCAATGCAAAGTGAATTGAAATTTTCTTCTCCAGCCCTGGGAAAGGTGCTATGCCCAAGACTTTGGGGGATGATTTGCAAGTCAGATTACAGTCACTGAGCCATAATCTTAGAGTGTCTCACTAGAACCAGGGAGACCTTGGCTCAAATCTCCAGTCAACTGCGGACGGGGTTTCCTGGAGCTTGTCACCATCTTTCAGTCGCCTAGTATTTCCTCACAGGGTTGTTGTGATAATAAAAAGAGAGCAATGTTTGTATCAACAATTTGAATGTTTTGTTTTATACTTTTACAAACCTCTTAGAGAGTTTTTTTAAATAATCAAGACTAGTTTAGGAGTACAGTGGTACCTCGGGTTACATACGCTTCAGGTTACATACTCCGCTAACCCAGAAATAACACTTCAGGTTAAGAACTTTGCCTCAGGATGGGAACAGAAATTGCGCAGCAGCAGTGGGAGGCCCCATTAGCTAAAGTGTTGCTTCAGGTTAAGAACAGTTTCAGGTTAAGAACGGACCTCCGGAACAAATTAAGTACGTAACCAGAGATACCACTGCACTCTTCCTACACATATTGAAATACTGCCCCTCAATAAGGCCAAACTTCTATTCACAAAATGTTTAGAGGTATGCGTTGTTCAGTCGTTCAGTCGTGTCCGACTCTTCGTGACCCCATGGACCAGAGCACGCCAGGCACGCCTATCCTTCACTGCCTCTCGCAGTTTGGCCAAACTCATGTTAGTAGCTTCAAGAACACTGTCCAACCATCTCATCTTCTGTCGTCCCCTTCTCCTTGTGCCCTCCATCTTTCCCAGCATCAGGGTCTTTTCCAGGGAGTCTTCTCTTCTCATAAGGTGGCCAAAGTACTGGAGCCTCAACTTCAGGATCTGTCCTTCTAGTGAGTACTCAGGGCTGATTTCTTTGAGAATGGATAGGTTTGATCTTCTTGCAGTCCATGGGACTCTCAAGAGTCTCCTCCAGCACCATAATTCAAAAGCATCAATTCTACGGCGATCAGCCTTCTTTATGGTCCAGCTCTCACTTCCGTACATTACTACTGGGAAAACCATAGCTTTAACTATACGGACCTTTGTCGGCAAAAAAGCACTGGTCAAGAGACATAAAAAATCTTCTTAAAGTAAAATAATTGAATGAATTAAATTAACCATGCTAAAAAAAAAATTATCCTGAGTCCTTCACACATGTCCTCGCCAGTATTTTGGGAACAATCAGCAACCACAATCTTCATTCTTTTCCTGTGACCTTATGAGTCCGCTAAGCACAGTTTCAGGTGCTTTTCAAGTACGGAACAATTCTCTCAAGAACTCCTCTGTGGCAAACTGACTCAAATCCCTCTATAAAGAGGCACAGATTTCCCCCTTCTTATTTTTGCAATTTCCCTCTGAGCTGGCATTAGTGCAATGATGGCCCCAGAAGCCCCCTAACTGGGGGGGGGACGGGGGGGGGAATCACCTTGTCTCCTCAGAGTCTCTCTCTGCTCCACAGCTGTAGCTCTGGAACTTCAGAAAGCCCAGCCCTCCTTAGCAGGGGTTGGGTCTTTGAGCAGAGCCTAGGGCTCTCTGGTTTCCTCACCATCCCTTTTCCAGGGTCTTGTTCTTTGCTGGTTTTGTAATAACGTACGGCACGCTGCATCCGCATCTGGAGCTGAGAGATCCCACAACTTCACTAATGGATTCAGCAAGGCGATTCTTATCTCCAGTGGTACGTTTTTGGTTCTGATCTACCTCCCTCCCAGTTGCAGATACAAGTCCCTCCTGTGCCACCCACAGAGTCTGCCCACCTTTGGATTCGCAAGTGCTTTTTCAATTCCACAACCAGGCCCAAACAGAGGGGGGGGGGGTCATATGGGCTCACCATTATTTAAATGTAAATACTTTAAATAATCCTATCCCCTATGTATTTTTAAAAAGCACTATTGCATACCTACATTTTCCATTTTGTCTTTATATGCAGATACGGTTCAAGTATGTTTATATACCGTACTTTCTGGCGTATAAGACGATCCCCAACTTTCCAGTTAAAATATGGAGTTTTATATATACTCGACCGCAGATTCTCCACCCGGCGTATAAGACGACCCCCGACTTTTGAGAAGATTTTCCTGGATTAAAAATAGTCTTATACACCAGAATAGCCTATACAGTACTTACTTATTTATAAGACTTCGGAGATCCCCAGGGTAAAAAAAGAGGGGGTGGGCACATTATCTACCTGGCCCGGGCCTCTGCCTGTCTCTGCAAGGGCCTGTCCACAACCCCATCTTCCCAGAAGTGTGTGTTTGTTAGTTTTGTTTGTTTGAGAGAGACTCTTAAGTGCAGGGTCCGTGAAGTCGCATCAGAGCAAACCACAGGGCTGAGAGACACACAGACCACAACAAAGGCTCTTTGCGCAGGCTGGGCCTCTGCGTCCACCTGAGCAACTCTGAGGAGGAGTTTTGCGGTGGCCGCTTTGATGCTAAGAGGCAACAGGCCTCTTGCACAGATGGTCACTGAGACTAAACTCTCCCATGGCAAGCTACTGCCGCTTCTCTGTTTCCTCCCAAACCGCAACGCTCGTACTTCTTTCCCCGCCCCCGCTTTTCAACTTGTAGATTTCTTCATGAGGCCCCATCAGTTGTGTGAAATTGGATTGCGGCCCGACTTTATCAGCCACTTTCTTTTGTCCTAGAAGCACCTCGAGTGGATTCCTTACCAAATATTCGCTTCCTTGTTTATTTATTGCTTAACTAAAGACCCGCTCTTAAAACGTCGACAGCTTGTCTTCCTGCTTCCGTTTACATTGCAAACCTGCAGTTATGGGCTTGATTGATTGAGGTAGCTGATAGACTCCTTCATTTTTTTTATTTTCAAAAAAGGGCACACCCATTGAAATTACCTAATGGGGAAAATAGGCTGGACCTCATTGGAGATAACCCTTTTTATTGCTGTAATGAAACAGGTGCGTTGTTCAGAAGAGAGCATTGTCATTGTTAATAATGAGAAGCTAGAGTTTCTCAAGAAGCTCGTGCTTGCCAAAAAGTCTGGAACAAAAACTACAAAGGGGCAGTTACGGGTAGGTAGCTGTATTGGTCTGCCATAGTCAAAACAAAATAAAAAATTAAAAAAATTCCTTCCAGTAGCACCTTAGAGACCAACTAAGTTTGTTGTTGGTATGAGCTTTCATGTGCAAGCTCATACCAAGAACAAACTTAGTTGGTCTCTAAGGTGCTACTGGAAGGATTTTTTTTTTTTTTTTTTACAAAGGGGCAGCCAGCCATGCAAATTTTCGGATGAATTTTAGGTCACTTCCACACTCAGAGCCGTCTCATCCATAGAGGCCGGTGGCGCAGCGCACCAGGGCGCCGGGCACCCCAGGGGCGCCCCCGCGAGCCCGCCGGCATACCGGGCTCCCCCTCCCCAACCCGCCCACGGGCAGGCGGGCACTCGCGCGCCGGCGGGCAGGCGGGCGGGCTGTAAGCCGCCCGCCCTCGCCTCCCGGAGCCCCAGCTGGAGCGCTGGAGCGGCGCGGGGCTTTGCGCGACCTTCCAGCACTCCAGCTGGGGCTCTGGGAGGCGAGGGCAGCCGGCTTGCAGCCCGCCCGCCCGCCGGTGCGCGAGCGCCCGTCCGCCCGCCCCTCATCCCCCGCCCGCCGGCGCACGAGCGCCCGCTCCAACGCCACGCCCCTGATCCCCCGCTCGCCCTCCCGAGGGGCGGCCAGCGCGGGAAGGAGGTGGGCGGAGAGGCGGCAGGCTGGGGGCGCCGAGGGATCGCTGCACCAGGGCGGACGATCCCTCTAAGACGGGCCTGTCCACACTGTTTTTAAAGCACTCTTTTACGACTTTGGCAGTCCTGGGTCCCCCCCCCCACACACAAGAACCCTGGGCACTATAATTTGTTTAGGGTGCTGAGAGTTGTTAGGAGACCCTTCACAGAGCTACAGTTCTGTGGCTCTTGGAAATGCAACAGCAGAGATCATACAGTGTGCAGCTTAAGTGTTAATTCTGTTCATGATCATTGTTAAGGTACCCACATGCTCTGATTGAATGCATAATTCTGATGGATTTTCCTTCTGTTTTAGTTCAGTGTTTCCCAAACTTGTGCCTGTTTGAGGACTGCAATTCCCATCATCCCTGACCACTGGTCTTGCTAACTAGGGATTATGGGAGTTGTAGTCCAGAAAACAGCTGGAGACTCAAGTTTGGGGAACATGGTATTAGTTGAATGCTCACCGTTTTGTACAAGGCCTGACATAATACCAGAATTGTAGAGTTGGAAGGGACCCTAGGGTCATCTAGTCCAACCCCCAGGAATCTTTTGCCCAAAGTGAGGCTCGAACCCACGGCCCTAAGAGTCTCAAGTTTTATTCACTTTCCTCAGTAAAATGTTATCGAGACTTTTCTACCTGGACTCTGACTGTGTTGCTTAAGTGGCTGATGGGAGTTGTAGTCCAAAATATCTGGAGAGCACCAGGTTGGGAATGGCCGCTCTGCCTAGTGTGGCAAAGAAATGGAACAGTCAGTGGGGTTATCCAGGGGGGAAAACTGGTGCAACGAGAAAATCATACTGAAGCTTTGCACAACAGTCTGAGGGCAATTTAGGGGATTAAAGTTGCTTATATCCAGGAAGCAGAACAATAAAATGACATTTAAATACCAAATACAAAGAAGAGAGAGGGAATCCATGCACACAATGAAAGGGTAGAACGGGGAGGAGCATTGTTAATAAATCATATTTATTAAATAATACAGAAAAACGAAGAGAAAACACTGAACAGACACGTGCTCATCAAGCAGAAGAAGGTAACAAAAAATTATGAAAACAGCAGCGTCACAGTTTACTGAGTGTTGATGAAGGACATAATATGCCTTCAAATGTGTGTATGTGGTTGTTTTTTTAATAGAGATCTTTCAGAGTGTCAGTCCCATCAACAATTTTGTTCTGGGCCATTTCATCTGTCTGTCTGAACCTCGCTTAGCTAAGCTGACATTTCAGTGGTAATGGGTTGCATAACTTGCTGCCATGATCATTAGGTCAGAGCCTAATTTACTGTAATGAGGGGGGTGAGGAATTTGATTAAGTTAGCATTTAAAGTACCTCAGTTATACTTTTCGAAACAATGCAAGAACTGAAACACAGCCGCCTTTCAAAATTCGCGCTTCTCTGAAGTTTGAAACACATTCCTCCAGCCTAGTAACGGGTACAAAAACGCCGCAGTTTGTTTAAACTTGTGCATGCCAGTGAAAATAAATTGCAAAAGTATATTATGTTAGGGGAAACCGCTCCTCAAAAAATGTCTATATTAAGCAAAACTGAGTTTCAAAGATGCACGGAGTGCAAAAAGGCTGGTGAATTTTCACAATGATTTGTTGTTGTTTTAAATTGCAGACTGGTGTGGAAATGAATGTGTAGAACCAATCTTAAGGCTAGAAAAATGGAAGACTGAGAGAAACTGAAATGGACAGATTCACCCATTCCTATTACAAGTGTCCAGGATTCCTCAACTTAACTGATAGGCAATGTCTTTCATAGTATTTCCTGGAGAATATGTTTAATATACCCCGATTATGATGTTGAAGCTTAAAGGCCCAAAGAGTCTGGAGTAAAAAAAACAAAAACACACACACACGTAAGAGAATGAACTTGAAGATAAACTAAAAACTGTTTAATGTTCTACCCGCCCAAATTATTTTTATTCATGCTCAGTTCACTTGGAAATTATGGGGACTCTTTTCAGGAGTTGTTCAGAGATTTTTGAACTAATTCAGTGAACTTCATTAAAGCGAAACAAAATTTAAAAAAAAATTCTTTCCAGTAGCACCTTAGAGACCAACTGAGTTTGTTCTTGGTATGAGCTTTCGTGTGCATGCACACTTCTTCAGATACTAGTTCGTTCCATGCACTGATATGTGGCAATGGATGGATGGATAGGATTTAACACAGGGTTTCTCAAACTTGGGTCCCCAGCTGGACTACAATTCCCATCATCCCTGACCGCTGATTCTGTTTGCAACTTCCCGTGTATTGACATCTGGTAGGCACTTTTGCTGTATCTTTTTGGCACCTGCTTAAAATATTTCTGTTTAGGCGACCCTATCCGGACATCTAGAAATTAGCACTTGTCCTGCTAGCTAGGGATGATGGGAGTTGTAGTCCAACAACAGCCGGGCCCCCAAGTTTGAGAAACACTGATGCAACCAGATAAATAGGCAACTGCAAAATAAGTAAACCGTTGGGTTTTTCATGAGTGCCCACTTATCATAATTATACCACCAGTCTGTATTTCAAAAGCAAATAAGGGTTTCTTCATATTTGCCAGACACCCTGGGTATATGTAGAAAAATGTTACTTGGTTCTAAAATAAACAAATCCCCAAAGCCTCCCAATGAGGGTTTATGCATGCACAAAGGCCTCTTGTCGAAAGGAAACATGAGACGCAGTTAAATGTTTCTAGCTGAGGTGGCACTTAAGCCCTGGCTGCCAGTGCTAAAGCTGCTGGAGAAGCTCCTGGCTCTGCGGGGAGGAGAGAGGTGACAAAACGGCTCATCAGGCCACCTCACCTAAGCTAAAACAACAAGAGTCTTAAGCTGTCACTTAGGCCCATCACTCAGCTAACGCAAACCCGGTTTTTGAACACCAGTGCTTTTTATTTTCCTTGCTCCTTGTACTTTTTGATGGGATGGTGCAACGTTCCAACCAAATGGCGGCATGGATCGATCCCACAGGTATCAATTCCCCCTTCCCTCCGGTGAAGAAATAAGGTGATTTCAGAAGCTGGTGGGACAGAGCCTTCCCCCCCCCATCCATTTTTTAGGGCAGTCACTGGATAGCCCCTCCACCATTGCCACTGCCGAACCAGAACCAACGCCAGAGCTCAGGTCACCCACACCAGAGCCTGAACCAGTATGGGAGAACAACCCTGAAGCCATTTTGACTCTCCCAATGGCCTCAAATATTCCTCTGCAGTAAGGGAAGAAAACGGGGAAAGCGTTCCCATTGTCTTTTTGCTCGCAAATCCTGTCTTAATGGCATATTTGTGTATTAATAGGGTGAGCCTGTGACCTGGACTCAGGAACTAAAGTATTAACCATCACAAAATAATGGCCAGGCTGCCCAAGTAATGCAATCAGTGACCATTATCAGGTATCCCGGCAGGTAGACCGCATCTTTCTGTAATGTGATGCAGCAGCTAAAAAAGCCAATGCAATTCTGGGCTGCATCAATAGGAGTATAGCATCTAGATCAAGGGAAGTAATAGTACCACTGTATTCCGCTCTGGTCAGACCTCACCTGGAATACTGTGTCCAGTTCTGGGCACCACAGTTCAAGAAGGATACTGACAAGCTGGAACGTGTCCAGAGGAGGGCAACCAAAATGGTCAAAGGCCTGGAAACGATGCCTTATGAGGAACGGCTTCGGGAGCTGGGTATGTTTAGCCTGGAGAAGAGAAGGTTAAGGGGTGACATGATAGCCATGTTCAAATATATAAAAGGATGTCATATAGAGGAGGGGGAAAGGTTGTTTTCTGCTGCTCCAGAGAAGCGGACACGGAGCAATGGATTCAAACTACAAGAAAGAAGATTCCACCTAAACATTAGGAAGAACTTCCTGACAGTGAGAGCTGTCCGGCAGTGGAATTTGCTACCAAGGAGTGTGGTGGAGTCTCCTTCTTTGGAGGTCTTTAAGCGGAGGCTTGACAGCAATCTGTCAGGAATGCTTTGATGGTGTTTCCTGCTTGGCATGGGGTTGGACTGGATAGCCCTTGTGGTCTCTTCCAACTCTATGATTCTATGATTCTATAGATTTCCTCCTCTCCCATCTTACAGTGGCAGAAGCAGTGAGGAATGATGGAGAGAAAACCAGCTCTCCCCTTGAACATCTCCTTTAAACCTCTGCAGGAGGCTGTTTGAAGGTGTGCCCTCGCCCCATCAGCTGATGGACAGCAGGAAAGCACAAGTCCCCCTTCCACGATTCTCCAAACCTCATTTGAAATAGAATCACGGAGGGGGGTGGATGTTTGAAAGCCGTCAACAAACTTTCCTGCATGATGATGTTTGCAGAGGGCTGTTTAAAAGCCCTGCAGTTGACTTTTAAAAGTCTCCACAATCAAGGCTTCGAAAGGAAGCGTTCTCTAGTTGCCACAGGTGGAAGGCCCTGCCCCCTGTCAACTTTGGCAAGCCAGGGGTGGGGGAGATAAGATCTGGCTCTTTGGCCAGAAAAGAGTCTCTCCCCCCCCCCACCACCACCATCTTAAGGAAACAATCAGGACCAAAAAGCAAGATTGGGACAGGTCTGGACTGAATTCCACATACAGTTCTTTGGCTGCATCCTTCTAGTAATCGGCTTAGGGAGCTGGGTATGTTTAGCCTGGAGAAGAGAAGGTTAAGGGGTGATATGATAGCCATGTTCAAATACATAAAAGGATGTCATATAGAGGAGGGAGAAAAGGTTGTTTTCTGCTGCTCCAGAGAAGCGGACATGGAGCAATGGATTCAAACTACAAGAAAGAAGATTCCACCTAAACATTAGGAAGAACTTCCTGACAGTGAGAGCTGTTCAGCAGTGGAATTTGCTACCAAGGAGTGTGGTGGAGTCTCCTTCTTTGGGGGTCTTTAAGCAGAGGCTTGACAGCCATCTGTCAGGAATGCTTTGATGGTGTTTCCTGCTTGGCAGGGGGTTGGACTGGATGGCCCTTGTGGTCTCTTCCAACTCTATGATTCTATGATTCTATGATAATCATTTGTCGCAAGACACAGACCACCCCAGTTTTGCTCTGTTCCGTTCACAGCAGCTTGACTTCAAACGCATGTCCACAACTAAGGTCATTAGGAGCCTACCTTAAAGAAAGAAGTAGCATAGCTCTCCTATATCATTTTACAGGATGCCATGCCAATCAGTGTGTAAACAATACTGAGCTAGATTTTAAAAGGGGTGTTAATATGTTTGCACCAACGTTCACCTGTGGAAAGGTCTGGATTGGGCCCGATGCCAGCTGCCAAAAGCAGTGGGACTGGCTCAAGCCTTCCTCATAAATTGCACACAAATTTGCATTAAGCATAATGCGTAGCTTGGCTGCTACGTACACACAAAAAAGGTACTTTGGCCAAAAACGCCAATTAATGCAACTCTTCAGTGCAAAGGAAGTATTTTGCAGGATAATGGATTTGAGACAAAGTCGGCAAGGTCCAACACATATTTGCAAAGTTATATGTGGAAAGGTAGAGAACTGAACTCAAGACTGGGGGGGGGGGGTAAAGGAAAAACTGAGAGATACCAAAACCGTCAGATTCAACCATCGCTATCTGTAAAGTGAGAGCTGGACCATAAAGAAGGCTGATCGCCGAAGAATTGATGCTTTTGAATTATGGTGCTGGAGGAGACTCTTGAGAGTCCCATGGACTGCAAGAAGATCAAACCTATCCATTCTCAAAGAAATCGGCCCTGAGTGCTCACTAGAAGGACAGATCCTGAAGTTGAGGCTCCAGTACTTTGGCCACCTCATGAGAAGAGAAGACTCCCTAGAAAAGACCCTGATGCTGGGAAAGATGGAGGGCACAAGGAGAAGGGGACGACAGAGGATGAGATGGTTGGACAGTGTTCTTGAAGCGACTGGCATGAGTTTGGCCAAACTGCGGGAGGCAGTGGAGGATAGGGGTGCCTGGCATGCTCTGGTCCATGGGGTCACAAAGAGTCGGACACGACTGAACGACTGAACAAACAAAACAATCTGTAAAGTATCCCCCTTTCAACTGGGAGGTTGTGGTGCTTTGTGGCCAAGCAGTAATGGTTTGGGAGAGAGGTTTTTTTCCTGGAATCCTTTGCCTGGCTGCTGTATGCGTAGGAGGAAATGGACTGAACAGGTGGGGGATTTCCCCTCTGCAGGCTCAAGCTATTTAACTGGCAGAGCAGAGGAAGGCAAAGGATCTCTTTCCTGCCCTCTGCCCAGTCCCTGCTGCAAACCATGTTGCTCCCCGTGGGCATCACTCTGCTCCTCTGCCTGGGCACCGCAAACGGATTCCTCCCCAACCACGAATCGGGGGGCATTGATTCGACAGTCTTCACGGATGCCGACATCACGGAAGAAGGGGTCCTGCGGGCTGTTGCCCATTACATGGAGAAGAACCCACTGCCTGGAAGATCTCCCGTGGCCCCGGGAGAGCTGGAAAACATGAAGCGGCTGACAGCGAACGAACTGTTCAGGGCCTTTTTCAAAGGTAGGCTTGGAAAACAGGAGTGTGAAGACTAGATCTCATGGCCCTTGCAGAGAGTTGCTTCTGCGCAGCCTATTCCCGCACAGCACCTGCTTTTCTGTATCTCTGCTCCCTCTTTTCAATTCTTCCCACCCCACCCCACCAGCTCCTTACCACCCACATGAAATTAGGCTGAGGTTCACGTGCAGCCTGGAGGGGACGCAGCTTGCCCACCCCAACTTTTGCATAAGTCGGTGCTGGGGCTATTTTTAAAAAGCACTTCCATTTTTATGTATGGATTTCAGGGTTCGGAAATCAGTCATGCCATCTGTTATGTATTAGTTTAATATGCATACACGAGTTTCACTGCTAGTTCTGTAACTACCTTTCTCGCTCCAGGGTGATTCAAACAGGTGTGGTGACAGTTGCTATTGGTTAACTTGTTGGCACAATTCGGATCCTTACACTGGAGAGCCAGTGTGGTGTAGTGGTTAAGAGCGGTAGACTTGTAATCTGGGAAACCGGGTTCGTGTCTCCGCTCCTCCACATGCAGCTGCTGGGTGACCTTGGGCTAGTCACACTTCTCTGAAGTCTCTCAGCCCCACTCACCTCACAGAGTGTTTGTTGTGGGGGAGGAAGGGAAAGGAGAATGTTAGCCGCTTTGAGACTCCTTCGGGTAGTGAAAAGCGGGATATCAAATCCAAACTCTTCTTCTTCTCTGATTGGGTCCCACCAAAATCTAAATTTATCCTTTCCCCCAACTCCTGTTCCTGAGAGTATAAAAGGAGCTGGCCCTTTCCCTCCAGTCAGTCAAGTTCCTACTGCAATAAAGGAGATTGTTCTTGTTAGACTTGCCTCCTAGCATATCCTTGCTAGCATCCTGAATCACTACCCAGAGCTGATTACACGAAGAGCTGAAATCATATAGACACGGCACCCATGACTTAACACCATCTGTCCCCGTTTTCTTTTTCTTTACTGTATATATACCGGTAATTGTTTATTAAATTTTCCATTTTACAATTTAAAATATTCGTTCTACATCCTTAAGATATCAGTGGCTTCCCTTCTTCTCTTTCCATGGTTCATTTTGCATATCATAAATCCCTGCATATTTTACAAAAACTACACCGTTCAGTATTCCGTTATTGCATCCATCAAAACTTGTTCACACTGTTGAATTTATCTCAATGCTGCCAGCGTTTTCAGCTGTGTACACAATTATTTCCCATATATTCAATAAACGTTTTCCAATCTTCTTTAAACATATGTTCTTCTTGTTCTCTTATTCTGTATGTTAAGTCTGCGAGTTGTGCATATTCCGTCAACTTAAGTTGCCATTCTTCTTTAGTTGGGACCTCACTCGTTTTCCATTTTGGGGCTAACGAAACACGGGCTGCAGCAGTAGCATACATAAATAATCTTTTCTGACACCTGTCCCCCTTTTTCTTCTCGCACAGCTGATGTCTCTCCCAATCGATTAGTCAAAGCCATACAGGAACTCATCTCTGCAAATAATCAAGTGGAGGTCAACCACCCTGAAGACAGTAACTACTTCTTCCACTGTGAAAAGATTGCCCCAAGTAAGTGGGAGCTGTGCCTTGGGGGAGAGGGGGATGGAGCTGTGTTTGGGGTGATGTGGGGAACTGTTGTTGCTTTAAGAGAAACACTGAACTACTTGCAAGCACAGGTGAATGGTACTTAATTAGCCACGTTATCTAACAGTCCATATTTTTAGAACTCATGCTTAGTTAATTTGTTGTTGTTCAGTCGTTCAGTCGTGTCCGACTCTTCGTGACCCCATGGACCAGAGCATGCCAGGCACCCCTATCGTCCACTGCCTCCCGCAGTTTGGCCAAACTCATGCCAGTCGCTTCGAGAACACTGTCCAACCATCTCATCCTCTGTCGTCCCCTTCTCCTTGTGCCCTCCATCTTTCCCAACATCAGGGTCTTTTCCAGGGAGTCTTCTCTTCTCATGAGGTGGCCAAAGTATTGGAGCCTCAACTTCAGGATCTGCCCTTCCAGTGAGCACTCAGGGCTGATTTCTTTAAGGATGGATATGTTTGATCTTTTTGCAGTCCATGGGACTCTCAAGAGTCTCCTCCAGCACCATAATTCAAAAGCATCAATTCTTCGGCGATCAGCCTTCTTGATGGTCCAGCTCTCACTTCCATACATCACTACTGGGAAAACCGTAGCTTTAACTATACGGACCTTTGTCGGCAAGGTGATGTCTCTGCTTTTTAAGATGCTGTCTAGGTTTGTCATTGCTTTCCTCCCAAGAAGCAGGCGTCTTTTAATTTCGTGACTGCTGTCACCATCTGCAGTGATCATGGAGCCCAAGAAAGTAAAATCTCTCACTGCTTAGTTAATAGTTATTAATAATAATAATAATAATAATAATAATAATAATAATAATACCCCACCCATCTGCCAGGTGTCACCAGCCACTCTGGGCGGCTTACAGCACATAGAAAAACAGTAAAACATGAAGCATTAAAACTTCCCTATACAGGGCTGCCTTCAGATGTCATCTAAAAGTTGTGTAGTTCTTTATCTCCTTGACATCTGATGGGAGAGCATTCCACAGTGAGGGTGCCACTACCAGAAAGGCCCACTCAGTGTCCAGGTTGAGTGATGGAGGTGGAGACGCTTCTTCAGGTTTACCATGCCATTTGGTTTGCCTAACTCAGGTTATGAACCTTCTGGCCCTCCAGATGTTGCTGGATATTCTCTTCATCTCCAGTAACAGTAACAGCAACAACAACAACAACAACAACAACAACAACAACAACAACAATTTTATCATTTATACCCTGCCCATCTGTCTGGGTTCCCCGAGCCACTCTGGGAGGCTTCTAACACATAAAAACATAGGTAAAAGGGTAAAGGACCCCTGAACAGTTAAGTCCAGTCAAAGCAGCGCTCATCTTGCTTTCAGGCCAAGGGAGACAGCATTTGTCTGCAGGCAGCTTTCCGGGTCATGTGGCCAGCATGACTAAATTGCTTCTGGAGCAACGGGAAACCGTGACGGAAGCCAGAGCGCACAGAAACGCCATTTACCTTCCCGCCACAGCGGTACCTATTTATCTACTTGCACTGGTGTGCTTTTGAACTGTTAGGTTGGCAGGAGCTGGGACAGAGCAACGGGAGCTCACTCCGCCGCGGGGATTCGAACCGCCGACCTTCTCATCAGCAAGCCCAAGAGGCTCAGTGGTTTAGACCACGGCGCCATGGGAGCTGGAATCTAACCATGCCTGGAGAATCCCTGGAGAAATTCATTCCAGGGAAGAGTACATGGCTTCCAGTTAGGCTTGAGACTTGACATCTCTCCAGTTTAGAAGTTCAGAGTTCAGAGGAGGAGGAATTCAGAGGAGGAACAGGGATGTAGAAAGTTCTCCTGTGTTATCTGTTCCCAGGTATAACGCAGATCCGAAACCTGAGGGACTCCATGCTAACTAGCCTGAAGGAACCTGTGAACTCATCAGCTTTGGAATCGGCCCGACAAAGTGCTGGACAAGCTCTGCACATCCTTCAACAATTCTACAGTAACACCAACTGGCCTGAGCTGGGGAAAGGTGGACCTTACGATCACCTCTGTAAGTCAAAATGGATCTGCAAAACTCTCTCTTGTTTTCAAAGTTAAACATAAGAAGTACAGCGGTACCTTAGACGCCGAACGGAAGCCGTTCCGGAAGTCCGTTCGACACCCAAAACGTTTGGAAACTAAAGCGCGGCTTCCGATTGGCTGCAGGAACTTCCTGCAGCCAATCGGAAGCCGTGGAAGCCCCGTCGGACGTTCGGCTTCCAAAAAAGCGTTCGAAAACCGGAACACTCACTTCCGGGTTTCGATCGTTCGGGAGCCGAAACGTACGAGTACCAAGGCGTTCGACAACCAAGGTACGACTGTATTACTTCAAAGAAATATAGAAGCATGCCCTGGTTCATCAATTTGCATCCCAGGTCCTCAAGCAATGCTATCCATTATCAGTATAAGAAATCCAATATCAACTCATTTGAAAGGTTTCATTGCGTCCTAATATAAATATCGCCAATTGCGTATTTTTTTTATTATATAGGTCATTTGTTTAAAAATAAGGAATTTATTGCAATTATGGTAGAATTCCTCAATTTTTTGCATTCTTTCATGACTTTATTTGTCCTGACCCGATGAGTGAGCTTGATCATATGCAAAACTAGGCAAATATATTCAAGAGAGTCGGTGAGGATCTGCAAGAGTGATCCAAAGCACCTTTTGCATTTTTTTAGCACCTTTTGCATTTTTTTATCTACCTGGTTTTTAAAACGGACATCCCTTTTTTCCACTCATGGAATCGCCATACAGAATCATCATAAAGCTGCCCGAGCTGCCGATTGTCAGGTTTACATGGAATTCAACTGAGTCTAAAGCTGTGTACCCGCCATATATTTAAAGCACATTCCCGCTCTCCAAAGAATCCTGAGAACTGTAGCTTACTCACCACAGAGCTACAACTCCCAGCACCCATTCCCAGCACTCTTGGCAAACTACAGTTCCCAATATTCTCGGGGGGGGGAGGCAGACATGTGCTTTGAATGTATGGTATGTACACAGACTAAAATAGGATTCCCCCCCCCATTATGTTTGTCCTACAGTAAACCCGGCCAGTCCTGCTTTCCCTGTTGCTCCCGCTTCTAAGGAAACCTGTCGCGACTGCAGCAAAGATGCAAGGTAAGAACAGGCACCCATGGGTGATGCTTGAGGAGGAGAAACGGCTGCCTGTTCTATTGTGGCCGTGCAGGCAGAAAACAACAGAGGAGTGCCACTGATTTGTGCTGCTCCGTAGCACCTCAGAGTGCCCCTCGCACATGCGTGAAAATTGTGTAAGCACCCTTTAAATGGTGAATTTATTTCTAAGCAGTGCATTTACCAACTTCCACGTTCTCTGTTTAACAGCAACCAGTTTGTGTGCAACGGGAACATCCTAGTGAATGACATGCTCACAAGCGGGTACAAGTTGTCAAGATCATGCACGCGTAAACCAAAAGGTAAGACTAGCGATTGCCGCTGGGATTTCCTGCCATTTGTTGGGTTTTTTTCGTTTTCTTTTCACGCCGTTGAAAAATACACGGAGGGTAGGTGGAAACAAGAAAGGCAACTTCTGAGTTCATTGCATGTCTGCGCCTACCTCCTACATGCTGACTAGGAGACAAGGACTTCTTGGTGGTGACTCCCTGGCTAAAGGCGTTTGCTTGCCGCCCAGTCAGCATGGCCGGTGGTCAAGGATCGTGTCCAGCAACAACTTCTGGAGAGACACGGATTCCCCACCACTGGTGTGAAGACTAAAATGTCCACCTCATTCCCATAACTGAAGCTGATGACCCTCACAACTGTGTTTCCCTAACTTAGAAGAAGAGTTTGGATTTGATATCCCGCTTTATCACTACCCAAAGGAGTCTCAAAGCGGCTAACATTCTCCTTTCCCTTCCTCCACCACAACAAACACTCTGTGAGGTGAGTGGGGCTGAGAGACTTCAGAGAAGTGTGACTAGCCCAAGGTCACCCAGCAGCTGCATGTGGAGGAGCGGAGACACGAACCCAGTTCACCAGATTACGAGTCTACCACTCTCAACCACTACACCACACTGGCTCTCTACACCAGCCATTGCTCTGATCCAGCCTAGCAATTCTTCTTCCTCTTCTACCTCCTCCTCCTCCTCCTCTTCTTCTTCTTCTTTACATTTATATATCGCCTTTATTTTCAAAGGATCTCAAGATAGTGTACATGGTTCTCCTCTTCCCCATTCCATCCTCACAGCAACCCTGTGAGGTAGGCTAGGCTGAGAGACAGTGGCTGGTCCAAGGTCACCCAGTGAGCTTCATGACTGGGTAAGGATTCGAACCCTGCTCTCCCAGGTCCCAGTCCAACATTCTAACCATTACTCTGCACTGACTCTTATGCCTCCTCCATTCTCTTTCCTATATTCTTTCTATAGGCAAATGTGGACACGGCGGAAGAAATGACCCAGCCGAAATGTTCCCTACCACGGGGGGGATCAACAAGGAGACAACTGACCCCCGGCTCTCCCCGCACTATCAGTTGCATCAACAAGCAGCTGAACTGGCCATACAAGCCACAAGGGACTTCTTTGTAGGAGATGGTATGGTTCATTGACCTTTGTTGTTACCCTTTAAGCACAGGGACAAATAAGACCTTTTTCTTGACCTAGATATAGTTGCAAACGCTTTTGGTGGTTTTGGCTCTTGTGATTTGTTTTGGGTAAGGATAAGGGCAAGGTTGGGACACAGGTGGCGCTGTGGTCTAAACCACAGAGCCCAAGGCTTGCCGATCAGAAGGTCAGTGGGACGACATTCCAGGATAAATCAGAAACAGAGACAGCTTCTCTAAATCAGGGATGTCCCTGGAAAATAGGGACACTTGGAGGATCCTGGAGCAGGCATAGGCAAACTCGGCCCTCAAGATTTTTTGGGACTACAACTCCCATCATCCCTGACCACTGGTCTTGTTAGCAAGGGATCGTGGGAGTTGTAGTCCCAAAACACCTGGAGGGCCGATTTTGCCTATGCCTGTCCTAGAGCCCTCCTACCTCCTTCCGAAACCCCGATAAGTGCTTACTGGGCTTTGGGAAGGAGACGGGAGGACTCTAGGACCATGGCTGAGCTCTCATGCCTCCTTCCTGAGTGCTTTCCAGGATTTGAGATGGTGCCTTCCTTGGCTGCAGGCCCAGTGTGACTGCACTGCTTGAACCGCCCTAAATCTGTCTCTGCTCTGTGGCTGTTGCTACATTATGGGACTCCCTCCCCACAGAGGTGCATCCGACATCTCCTTCTTTGGAGGTCTTTAAGCGGAGGCTTGACAGCTATCTGTCAGGAATGCTTTGATGGTGTTTCCTGCTTGGCAGGGGGTTGGACTGGATGGCCCTTGTAGTCTCTTCCAACTCTATGATTCTATGATTCTATGTATGGTGTTTGTTGTGCACTGAAGGCACACTTGTGACACATGATATAGACACGGGTCATTAGACCCCACCTTGTTACTGTGATTTGTTTTAAACTGTTTCTTCACGTAGTGTTTTAAATTGTTGTGGCTTGCCCTGAGACCTTATGGTGAAGGGTGGTGTTGTAAACAAAATCTGCCCTTATTCCCTTATGGGGTACACAAGAGCCCTTATAGAGTCCTTTGTAGGTTCTCCATCGGTAGGAGAAAATAACAGAGGCCAACCAGAGAATATTGAGAAGCAAAGCAGCTAGTAAGCCCGATCTTTATTAAAGCTGTTGCAACAGGGTGCTCCCCTCACATGCAGGAGGGAGAAGAAGGACCCATACAAAGGTGTGCCTGCCCTTATATAGACATTTAAATTGCCCACCCTGGAGTCCAAGACCACTCCCAGAAACATCATACATACATCACAGAAGAGGTGGTCTACAACAGAAATCTGAGTGCATTGTTTACCTCTTGTCTGCCAGGTTATCTGATAATGCCTTATCCGATTGCCTTTCCTGGTAGTCTGGCCATTCCTTTGAGATGGTAATCACTTAATTCCTGAGACAATGGGAAGGTTCCCTCACCCCCTCCCTCCTTGCAGAGAAACATTTGGTCAATTTGGGAGTCAAATATGGTTTCAGGACTGTCTTCCTGTGCTGCTTCAGACATGTGGTTTATATATTTATGTACGTGTTTGCTTGGTACATTTATGAACATTTATTATATATATATAAGACCTTAAATTTTTTTATTACACTGGGAAATAGATAAACAAATAAATAGGCCCATGAAATGATTCCTCACCCTGGACCTACCACTTTTGTTATTTTGCCCATAAAGGCCATGTCACAATCCACCATGCCAGTCTGAGACAATGTATTATCCAATGAAAATAGGGAGGTCCTAAGGAAAAGTGTTGGGATGCGGGTGGCGCTGAGGGTTAAACGACAGAGGCTAGGACTTGCCGATCAGAATGTCGGCGGTTCCAATCCCCGTGACGGGGTGAGCTCCCGTTGCTCGGTCCCAGCTCCTGCCCACCTAGTAGTTTGAAAGCACGTCAAAGTGCAAGTAGATAAATTGGTACCACTGCGGCGGGAAGGTAAACGGCGTTTCCGTGTGCTGCTCTGGTTCACTAGAAGCAGCTTAGTCATGCTGGCCACATGACCCGGAAGCTGTACGCCAGCTCCCTTACCCAGTAAAGCAAGATGAGCGCCGCAACTCCAGAGTCGTCCGTGCCTGGAATAAATGGTCAGGGGTCCCTTTACTTTTAAGGAAAAGTGTATAGGTATAACCTGTTTTTACTCCGGTTTTTTTCCCCAGGGTACGGCCTGCTGGACCAGGTGGGCAGTGATACCTTTAAGAGGTTTTTCAACTTGTACGGTTATTCGCTCACCTTTGTAATAGACACGACAGGCAGCATGTCAGAGGATATCAACCATGTCAAAACCACCTGCATCAAACTCCTCCGGGAATATTCCAGCTCCCCGGATAAACCCTTTAACTACATTCTTGTGCCTTTCAATGATCCAGGTGAGAGGGCAAAAAGGCAGAGCTGGTTCTTTCCATGCTAAGTCTGCTTAGTCTTCCTTCCTTCGCTCTGCTTCCCCCCCGCCCCCGGAGAATCCAAATAACGTCGTTGCCCACCTGTTCTTTTGTTAGTGACTTCAAATGATGTTTTGGATAAATTCATATACAGGCAACTCCCCCATTTGTGTTCTTTTTTTAAAAAAATAAATTTTTATTATTTTCAAAATATACCAAATTACAGCCAATTCAATATCGAATATACAATACATTTAATCAATGCTCTGCCGAGCTATTACTCCCCTCCCCCACGTCAACAGGTTTTCTAGTCCAATCTTGTCGCGCAGTTCATATTACATCCATATTAAACTATGTCAAAGGTTTATTCCAATCCTACAAGTGTCTTTAAACTTCCTCTGTTCAATCTTAAATACTCCACAAATTTACTCCAATCTCTTTGAAACCTCGAGTCATCCTGGTTTCTGACCCTGCCGGTCAGTTTTGCCAATTCAGCGTATTCCACCATCTTCGTCTGCCACTCATCAACTGTTGGTAGCTCCTGTAATTTCCACTTTTGGACAAGCAATATTCTCGCCGCAGTTGTCGCATACATGAACAATCTTTTGTCCTTCTTAGCTATTTCTTCTCCCATCAACCCCAACAAAAAGGCCTCGGTTTTTTTTTGGGAAAGTATATTTAAACATCTTCTTGAGTTCATTGTAAATAGACTCCCAAAATCCCTTGACCTTATTACAAGTCCACCACATGTGATAAAAGTTCCCTTCTTCTTGTCTACATTTGCAACACAGCTTATCATGCATTCTATACATTTTTGACAATTTTACTGGAGTCAAATACCATCTATACATCATCTTATAAACATTCTCTTTCAATGTCACACACGTGGTGAATTTCAAAGTCTCATTCCATAGTTTTATTCATGCATCATAATCAATATTATGCCCAAAGTCCATTGCCCATTTTATCATCACTTCTTTCGTCAACTCATCTTTAGTATACCATTCTAACAACAAGTCATACATTTTTGTTAAAAATTTACCTTTACCTTCTAATAGCTCAGTTTGTAATCTAGATCCCCCATTTGTGTTCTGGGTCATCATGCATGTCGGTGCAGCATAAACCTGCCCCTACCCCATTCTTCCCCCTCCCTGCCTCATTCCAGGACCATAAATGGTCATGAATGCCCTGTTTGCACACAAAATGGTCATTCCGTTCTGTTTGGTATGTAAAGTAAGTGTAAAATTGCATTTGTTGTTCAGTCGTTCAGTTGTGTCCGACTCTTTGTGACCCCATGGACCAGAGCACACCAGGCACGCCTATCCTTCACTGCCTCCCACAGTTTGGCCAAACTCATGTTAGTAGCTTCGAGAACACTGTCCAACCATCTCATCCTCTGTCGTCCCCTTCTCCTTGTGCCCTCCATCTTTCCCAACATCAGGGTCTTTTCTAGGGAGTCTTCTCTTCTCATGAGGTGGCCAAAGTACTGGAGCCTCAGCTTCAGGATCTGTCCTTCTAGTGAGTACTCAGGGCTGATTTCTTTAAGAATGGATAGGTTTGATCTTCTTGCAGTCCATGGGACTCTCATAAAAGTGTTCTCGAAGCGACTGACATGAGTTTGGCCAAACTGCGGGAGGCAGTAGAGGATAGGGGTGCCTGGCGTGCTCTGGTCCATAGGGTCATGAAGAGTCGGACACAACTGAATGACTGAACAATAAAAAAATGGCTGCCAAGTACTTGCAGTTTTAATATTTATTATATAGCATTATGGGAAGTGGGTGGCGCTGTGGGTTAAACCACAGAGCCTAGGGCTTGCTGATCAGAGGGTCGGCGGTTTGAATCCCCGCAACAGGGTGAGCTCTCGTTGCTCGGTCCCAGTTCCTGCCCACCTAGCAGTTCGAAAGCACGTCAAAGTGCAAGTAGATAAATAGGTACTGCTCCAGCGGGAAGATAAACGGCATTTCCGTGTGCTGCTCTGGTTCGCCAGAAGCGGCTTTGTCATGCTGGCCACATGACCCGGAAGCTGTACGCCGGCTCCCTTGGCCAGTAACATGAGATGAGCGCCACAACCCCAGAGTCGTCCGCGACTGGACCTAATGGTCAGGGGTCCCTTTACCTTTTTACCTGACATTTTCAGAAGGTAACATTAGAATTCTTTGGTTTCCCCAAAGCATTTTATGTCCTTCTTCATTAGACATAAATTAACCAGGCTAAACGTTGACTCATCACAAAAATAATATCAGGTTTGAATTCTTCCCGCCCCCCCCCAAAACCCATATTTTACGACCCCTCACTGAATAAATTTGCCAAATGTAAGTTTCACCCGCTAAAATGACATCCCCTGCATGACCCAGTTTAAGGTATGTCTCTGCCTGACAGCTCTTCGTTGCAGATACTCATTCCCTCTCATATCTATCCCTGCAGATGTTGGCCCAGTCCAAGTGTCTCAGGATGCGGATGAGCTTCAGACCTTGATCTCTAACCTCAGACCTACGGGTGGCGGTGACTGCCCAGAGATGTCTTTGAGTGGCCTGAAGTTGGCTTTGGAACACAGCTTGCCAAGGTAACAAGCCTGGCCTTTCCCGCCTTATTCCCAACCTAAATATTCCCATTACCTTCATTCCTCCTGTCCTAGTACCTGGAAGCCTGCTGATCTCTTAAATCACCCCACCAATTCTCTCTTGCTACCTTGAACTTCTTCCAGGGTGGATTTGATTTAAATCAAACTGATTTAAATCACGATTTAAATCACTAGTCAGTAAGGCTTAATTTAAATCACAGTTTTCTACATAAAGACTAATTCTTGCTGGTATAACTTTAATATGCAAGTAGATGAAGATTTTTAGAATAACAACTTTTCATATTAGTTTTTTTATCCCCAGTTTAATAGGTTAATCATTCATATTTGGTTTTTTTATTTAATTTTTATTAATTCATTTTGTTTAACAAAGAAAGAAAAAAAGTAACAAAGTATTACAACTGCTATTATATAATATTACTGAATAAAATTTAACATCCCACATAGTCGTATCTGTGTCTTATCATTTATATCTTAAGAGAAAACTAAAAAAAAAAAAAAATAGAAAAAGGGAAGGAAAAAAAATTCAGCCAGGCATATAATTAGATAGTCCATACATCCACTTACTTATACATACCTATATATACCTAGACTCTCTTAGCTACGTATACATAACAAACTTAACTTGACAAAACTTTAATTTCACAAATCAGACTTCCTGTCAAATCCCCATGCGTCTACTTCTCTTATTATTGAATGTAGATCAAACAATTCAGATATTTTCCAGTACATTCCGCCATATTATGTATCCATCTTTCCCCAACTCTTTGCCCTTCCTTTAGCACTCAAAAGCTGGCATGGAAGTAAAGTTGTTATTATACTTTTGGGCATATTTCTTGTATATATCCCATTTTTCAGCAAATTTTTGTTTAGATTTTCCTCTGAGATTATTAGTTAGTAGGGCCAATTTAGCGAATTCTTGTAATTTGCTCTGCCAATCTGAAATTTTTGGAAGTTCTTGTTCTTTCCAACTTTTTGCCACCAAAATTCTGGCCGCCGCAATTGCATAAAGAAATGCTTCTTTTGATTTATTTGGAATTTCTTTTTCCACCATGCTTAGTAATAATATCTCCAGTTTTTTTGTAATCATTCATATTTGGACAACTTTTCTGTTGTGCTTAGGAAGGAGAAAAATAATCATTACCTTAATAATAACAATTTAAATAGATTTATTAGATCCATTCCACTCCAAACAATCAGAAAAAATATTGTTTCTATTCTATTCACTGAACTTCTTGAAACTTAACACTGAAGGGGTTGATTCTGTACTCATAGGTTTGTAGAACAATAGGATTAAGGTCTTTTTCTCAACTCTGTTCATGTTATAACATTTTTGCTGTGAAGAAGAGGCATGTGATCTCTGCTGAGTCAAATTCAGTTTTGAGAACTGCAAAAGTAAACCAAGCATCTGTGATAATATCTTGTAGGCAGAGAAACTGCCCAATAATCATACAAAAACCTCTGGAAGAGCATAAATGACATTGTGAATGGATTAATGGAATTTATTTACTAAAAAAATTAAACATAAACAGCCTTAATCTACATAATTAAAAAAACTAATCTTTATTTCATGATTGAATAACCTTTGGATGGTATATATATTTTTTCACCAAAAAGCATTTTATTTTTAAAAATCCGATTTAAATCAAAAAAATCCGCTTTTTTTATTTATTTATTTTAAATCATTGATTTTTATCCACCCTGACTTCTTCCTAGGTCAGCTCCTCGTGGTCACCTCTATTTTTTTCAAATCCTCCCCCCCCACTGGTTCAGCCTTCAAAATTCCAGTTCTTCCCCACCTGCCCCCAACAACAATGGCACCCAAGTATGTATCGAGTGGCCATGTTCCAACGATCATATCTCCATTAAATAAGTTGGGGTCTGAAGGAGCCTCATGTACATGCACACAACCCCTTTATGTGAACCAGAAAATGAACCAGTTGATTTCCCATTAACCTCTAAAACATAGGAACAGGTCTGCTGGATCGGGCCAGAGGCCCATCTAGTCCAGCATCCTGTTTCTCACAGAGGCCAACCTATGGGAAGTCCAGACGCAAGACATGAGCGCGTTAGCCCTTCCTCTGATGCTGAATCATGGCTATCAGCCTCCGATAGCCTCAGGAAATTCTCTAATCTCCTTTGAACACTACCTCTTTGTTGTAGAGAATTCCATGGTTTAGCTATGCACAGCATGAAGAAGTCCTTCATGTCCCAACGTTCAGCTTTGTTTGATGGCCTCTTGTTCTGGTTATCAGGGTGGAACCCCTCCAATGGGTAGAAAAACCACTCTCTCTATTCGCTTTGGAACATGCCGGGGTATTACACCTAATTTGAACTAGGGTTTGATATCCTGACTTGTTCAGAAGCCATTAACCACCGGTTCGGTCAAAATGGGAAACTCTAGTTAGCTTCCTGATTTGTTCTCTTCCTTGCACAAAGGTCCAAGATCTTCACCTTTACTGATGCTGGAGCCAAAGATGAGCACCTGAAAGATGAAGTCCAGGTCCTAATTGATTCATCCGGGGCTGACGTGAATTATGTCCTCACAGGGTATTGTTCTAGCCGGAAACGCAGAAGTATGTATAGCTCTTGGCAAACAATGAGAAAGAGGGCATTTTCATCAGTGGGAGAGCGTTCCACAAACAGAAGGGTGGGATCCTTGAGAAATTAGCAGGCCCGCCTCCCATCTTGTGCTAATATAATTATCATTATAAGCTCTTCTTCTCTGGCGATCACTTGTAGCGAAGTACGATTGTCTTCCATAAACACGGTTTTAACAATGAGTCTGTAAGTGGCTGTGGAGGCCAATTCTGGATCCACACGTCCTTCCACAGTGGGGACATTGGTTTCCGGGCAGGAGTTGATCACAGTGAGGGTTTGCCAAGCGTGCCTTCCTCTTAATGCGTTTCTCCCTTTCCTCCTTAGTTTGAGTGTCTTCGAAGTCCATGAAGGTAAAGGCTGTTCTCCAATTGGAGCGCTCACAGGCCTGTGTTTCCCAGTTGTCGGTGTTTATACTACATTTTTTTACATTTGCCTCGAGAGAATCTTTAAACCTCTTTTGTTGACCACCAGCATTACGCTTTCCATTTTTAAGTTCAGAATAGAGTAGTTGCTTTGCTTTGGGAGATGATAATCAGGCATCCACACAACAGGACCAGGTCCAACGAAGTTGTTGTTGAAGAATCATTGCTTCGACACTGGTGATCTTTGCTTCTTCCAGTACGCTGGCATCAGACAGGCGAACATTATAAGCAACTGCTGCCAAAACACCCACTGTGGTTTGCCTTTCCTCCTGTGAACACAGAAGAGGAGGGGGTCAGGTTTTGAGACAAAAAACCCATCCTTTCTCTCCACAGGTGCTGCCGAAGAGGAGGCTTCTGGGAGAAGTTATGCTAACATCTATGAAGAACTAGCTGCTTATTCCGGAGGCTTCTATGTGATGACCACCAAAGGCGAACTCGACCAGGTCTTGGGCATCATGGAGCTGTCTCTGAATGCCGCCCCTGTTACGGTGGCCTATAAGCAACTGGATGGGTCTCAGTGCTCCTTCCCTGTGGATGAGACCCTCACAGACATAACTATCTCTGTTAAGAGCTTACACTCTTTGGATTTCACCATTGCTGTGAGGCAACCTTCAGGTACAGCTTGTTCAGGGAATGAAGCAGAGAGCTTTCCTGCAAAAGTATAGTGGGGGAAATGAAAATTGGGGACAGAGTCTTGTGCGGTTTGTGCATCCCACCCTCTGCACAAATGATGGTGAACAGTTTTCGGCCTGAGGGCTGCATTTCACTTTGGGCTACCGTCCAGGGATCCCACATCAGCGACGGGCAAAGCCAGAGGAGAGCAATGGCAGTAAATGTTACCATTGTGCAGTAGGAGAGCTTCTACACACATTCACAGGCCTACCTCTCTATCAACCATCCAGGGAAACAAGGAGCATGATCAGAGCTCAAGAACATTTAAGCAAGGGGGGGGGGATGTGGGAATGTTAAGGGATGTGGGGGAGGATATATTGTTTAAGATATCCTGTCCCAACTTGTGTTTACAAGTTCTATAATATCTGCAGAGTTAACATTCCCTTTTTAGCACACACACAGCGGATAGCTTGCATAGACTCGCTAGAGTCATTAGAAATATTATACTGGTGTCTTCCCCTTTTAATCCCTCTTTTAATAAGACACTACACAGTCTTCACACACACTCTAGCCAGTGTGATGTAGTGGTTAAGAGTGGTGGACTCGTAATCTGGGGAACCGGATTCGCGTCTCCGCTCCTCCACATGCAGCTGCTGGGTGACCTTGGGCTAGTCACGCTTCTTTGAAGTCTCTCAGCCCCACTCACCTCACAGGGTGTTTGTTGGGGGGGGGGAGGGAAAGGAGAATGTTAGCCGCTTTGAGACTCCTTTGGGTAGTGATAAAGTGGGATATCAAATCCAAACTCTTCCAGCCACTCTAGCCACTGAATCATACTGGGATCTTTAAATCAAACTGGCACTTTGGATTTAAGAGAAACCTGTAAAAATGTTTTACAGGTATTATTATTATTTTGTTTGAAAAAAGAAAAAGAAAGGAGAGAGAGGAGGAGAGCATTAATGTATTTATTTTTTAAAGAACTCGTGTTTGTTTGCTGCAGGGTATTCTTTGTTATTAATTAATTAATTTTTATTATTTTATTATTAATTAATTAATATTTTCCCGGTTTCATGGAGGGGGGTGGACCCCAAAGCGTTATACAACAAATGTATGTTAAGGGGAATGTATGTTGAGCATAACAACCAGCTATGGTGCACATTCACCGGGCCTCAAGGAGAATGTGCACACCTCCCAGTCAAATATGCCGGTACATAGTCTTCAACAGTGAAGAGTGTGGTCAGAAGAGAGGCGATTGACTGGGGAGAGGGGCAGACGGGGAAGACTGCATTTGTCCACTGGGCCTGACATTCCCTACCCCTGCACTGCCCCTCCTGCAGCTTTGCCTGTCTCTGTCTCATCCTGTGGCAGGTGTCTCGCCGTCCACTCACACAGTGATCAACACAGCCAGCCACAAGATTGTGAAGGTGTCCCCCATCCCTGAGCGGGGCTTGTGGACTGTGACTGTGTCTCCCAGCGGCTCCTACGAAGTGGAAATCGGAGGCAAGAGCTTGCTAGACATATCCTACCAGATTATGCAGAAGCAGAAAAAGTATGTGCTTCCAATCCAGGGAAAACCTGTGAAAGGTAAGTTTTGGGGGATTTGAAGCAGCCACACTGAGAGCAGGATTATCTGATGTTTACAAAGCACCTAAAGAGTTGTACAGATAGGGCCAGAGGCTCTGGCTTCCTCCACTATTGAGGGGGCCAACATCGCGCAATGTGCTGATGTAGCATGCGTAGGGCTGCCATACGTCTAGGATTCAGCCCTCATAAACAGCGTCCGGGTGGGAATTGCTGAGATGTCCGGGAAAATCCGGATGCATGGCAGCTCAGGTCAATAGTGCAGATTCTAGAGATTTTCATTTAAAATAGCTCAAAACTCAACAACCAGGTACGTTTGTGCCGAGTTCTGGAGGGTGCCTGGGAAGAGGCGGAGGCTGGGCGTGGCGCCCTCGCCCACCACACTGAAGCAGTGCCACACCCGGAGCCTCCGTCTCTTCCCCACCGGAGGAGCCACCCTCCAGCCGCTGCCCGCCTCCTCCTGCCCCGCAAAGCTGCCGGCAGCGCTGTAAAAAGGTCAGCAACTCTGGGAAACGGGGGGGGGCAGAGGGATGTTTGAACCACGGCGCCGGATAGGCTTAAGAAACGCCCTGTCGACAACTTTGGCCAACGAAAGCTCAGCAACTTTTGTGTCTGGATTTTCACCTTTTGGAATATGGCAATCATATGGCAACTCCCAACGGCAAGCCATGTCGAAAGTGTTTATCCCCTCCCACCCCACCCCCCCGATTCCCCTCAAAAACTTCATTTGGGGGCGGGGAGATTTTGCAAAAAAAGCTCAACAACTTCGGCCCAAAGTTGAAGTAGAGCAACCCTAAGTATGCACAACATTACTGCTTGATCTTGACGGGGCCCAGCCCCCTCTTTAAAAACTTCAGGGGGGGCAGCTGACATGCCTGTTAAGGGCACTCCCACACCTGTCATTTGCAGCATGTTTGCCGTGTCCCATGCACTCATTTTGGGGTGTGCAAATTCGCATTACATTGAACTGTAGTTTAACCTGCGCATCCCCTTCTCCCCCAGTTATGCAGGTTCCCTGTTTGCAGGCTCACAGTCTAATAAAAAAGGGATGGGGATGGGGGGGCAGGTTGCTCTCCCCCATTGCCATGATATTCTTCCTGGAGCACCCATGGCAGATGCTATCTCCCAGTGATTCTTGGTCTGGATGAGCTCAATGGAGATACTGATTTGATAGGTGGGGAAGGAAGACAGTCGGATTTCAAAGGATGCTCTTCTGACGTTCTGCGTCTTTGTTCCAGGCTCAAACTATACTGTGTCACTGAGGCTTGTGGGCGGGGCTAAAGGTGCTCGGGTCCAGCGCCTGGTCCCTATTTCTGGATTGGGGAACCCCATAGACTCCATCACTTTGAACCAAACCTCTGATGCCCTTGGCAACATCCTGGCTATTGCCCCTGTTTTCTTGCACACTCCGGTAGGTACCCTTTCCCATGTCATTTGCTAAAGAATGGTGCCAGTTGCAGGGCCGGCCCTACCATTGGCCCAGGGCAGGACCTCAGGTGCAGAAGCAAATGCAGCCTTCCAGGACTCCCACTATGTTACTACCAAGACCTGCCCGGACTAACCCGGAGACGGATGACAGGACACGGGTGGCGCTGTGGTCTAAACCACTGAGCCTCTTGGGCTTGCCAATCACAAGGTCGGAGGTTCGAATCCCCGCGACGGGGTGAGCTCCTGTTGCTCTGTCCCAGCTCCCGCCAACCTAGCAGTTCGAAAGCACGCCAGTGCAAGTAGATAATTAGGTACCGCTGTGGCGGGAAGGTAAATGGTGTTTCTATGCGCTCTGGTTTCTGTCACGGTGTCTCATTGCGCCAAAAGCGGTTTAGTCATGCTGGCCACATGATCTGGAAAGTTGTCTGTGGACTAAGGCCAGCTCCCTCAGCCTGAAATGAAGATGAGCGCTGCAACCTCATAGTCGCCTTTGACTGGACTTAACCATTCAGGGGATATGGTACCTCTGGTATGGAGCCCCGTTCGTAACCTGAAAGGTCTGCATCCTGAAGCCCTGCGCATGTGCGCGACGCAATTCGGCACTGCTGTGCATGCGCGTGACATCATTTTGCGAGTCTGCACATGTGCGAACCGCCGAACCCGGAAGTAACCCTTTCCAGTACTTCCGGGTTCGGCGCGTTCATAACCCATGACGAATGCAACACACAGCGTTCGTGACACGAGGTACGACTGTACACACACACACACACACACACACACACACGATACTAATAGGAAAATAAATGTTCGGGTATGATTGGAGCTGTAGTCCAATGACATCTGGAGGGCCACAGGTTCTCCTGCCCTGCTATAAAAGATCTTTAACAATAATTCTCTCTCCTCTACCTTCTAGACCACGCTGCTGAGTGTGGAAGGCCTGTCTCCAGAGAATCTGCCCTTTTCACGAGTCAGCAGCTACCCCATCAGCACGGAGTCCGTGCAGATACTACCCGTGCCGGACCAAAACAGTGAGTGTGGTATTCAAAGGCAGACTGCCTCCACCAATGGAGGCAGCGCATTAGCTCTCATAACCAGTAGCAGCCACCTCCAACGGTAAGATGATCACGATGATGATCTCATGATGGTTTATTTAATAATATATTTAATATATTTATACCCCACCCATCTGGCTGGGTTTCCCCAGCCACTCTGGGCGGCCCCCCCCAACAGAATATTAAAAACACGATAAAACTTCAAACATTGAAAACTTCCCTAAACAGGGCTGCACTTCAGATGTCTTCTAAAAGTCAGGTAGTTGTTTATTTCCTTGACATCTGACGGGAGGGCATTCCACAGGGCGGGCACTACTACCGAGAAGGCCCTCTGCCTGGTTCCCTGTAACCTCGCTTCTCACAGTGAGGGAACCGCCAGAAGGCCCTCGGAGCTGGACCTCAGTGTCCGGGCTGAATGATGGGGGTGGAGGTGCTCCTTCAGGGTGCTGAGAGTTGCTAGGTGCCCCCTATTCCCCCCTCACATAGCTACAGAATGGTTTGACAACCAATGCTTCCTCCCGGGCTGAACGATGGGGTGGAGACGCTCCTTCAAGTATACTGGGCCGAGGCCCAGCTGCCAGTACCTGCCCATGTTCTCCTATCTATCCAGGCACAATGGCACCTGGCGAAAGCCTGGAGGTCTCTGTCAAGGTGGTGAACGAAGGAACAGCTGCCGCCTTCTCCTTTAAAGTCTGGGACGACTTTGGTTTCCTGGAGAGCTTTACGCCGACGGAAAGTTTCCTAAATTCGGGAGAGAGCGTCGTCCTCAGGGCAACCTTCACGGCACCTTTGAAGAACAGCAGCTTCACTTCCAGGTAGAAACAACAACAGACAGTCACGGTATCTGTATCTCAGATAAAATACAAAACCGTGTATATCACTGGATAGAAATGTATTAATGTGGAACTAAACTGACAATATCATCATACAAAAAGCATTCATAGATATTTCCTCAGAGGCAAAGCCTATATATGCTTTAAAACATCAAAGTGCTGATACAAAGTGAAATATACAAAGTGCAATATAATGTTCAATATAATGTTAAAGATGGTTATGCAAAAATCTATAAGACGCATGGGTCCATCCTCCCAATGTTGGAGGTTACACAGTCACTCAAACATGTGGGTATGTCCTCCCGACGGGTGGCCAGCTTCAAAACTTCCCGTTTCACCAGCTATATTGGAATGATGGGAGTCTGAGGCACTTTGAATAGCTTAGCTATGTTTAATATCCTAGCTCTGATTTGATGATAAAGTCCAGACCTTGAAGAAACTGCTGGTGAAACGGGAAGTTTTGAAGCTGGCCACCCGTCGGGAGGACATACCCACATGTTTGAGTGACTTTGTGTAACCTTCTCCAACATTGGGAGGATGGACCCATGCGTCTTATAGACTTTTGCATAACCATCTTTAACATTATATTGAACATTATATTGCACTTTGTATATTGCACTTTGTATCAGCACTTTGATGTTTTAAAGCATATATAGGCTTTGCCTCTGAGGAAATATCTATGAATGCTTTTTGTATGATGATATTGTCAGTTTAGTTCCACATTAATACATTTCTGTCCAGTGATATACACGGTTTTGTATTTTATCACTTCCAGGTAGGACAGTGTTGCTGTAACGGTTTGGAATAGGAGTGGCAGGTTAAAATGGGACCATGGACGAGGTGCCAACATTTGGGAGGCCTGTGGGTGGGAAGCAGTAGTCTCAAGACGGACCAACTTTGATGGTGTCAGTCTTCAGGGAATTCCATCCCTCCCCCGGTAGCAGCAAGAAGCAGAGAAAAACAAGGAAGAGTCCTTACTAATGAGTTTATTCAGTGATCACCGTGAGAGACAAAGGAATGCAGTCCGCTTCCCGATAATGGCGTTGCTCCAACTGAGTTCTTTCCCCCTCCCTTCCTCGCAACAGCACTTATCCTTACAGTGGCCATGAGGGGCTAATTGACTATGACCTCTTTCCTCTTTCAATCTCAATGAACGCTGTGTTCTGGGAGAAGGGGGTCAGAAACACTCTCCAGTGATAATGTGTCAGCTGGCTGCTCTGTCTCTGTCTCCCCCCCCACCTCTTCTCCCAACACCTCCCAACTATTCTGTTTGCCTGTCTCTGAGCTGTGACCTTCCTCCAACCACTGCTGTAATTCAATACGGTGGTAACTTGGTTCTCGAACGGCTTAGTTGTCAAACAAATCGGCTCCTTACTCCCCCCCCCCCAAAAAAAATAATGCACTCTGTTCATCATTACCTAATGTTCTTTCAGCACTGCAACTTTCACAGCTAAAAGCTCAGCAACTCAAAACTACCTGAGACTGCCCATCACTGTCATTTCTGAAAATGATACGGTGAGTTCTCACTCCACGTTGATTATTCACTAATAAGTGATAGTGAAGAATTGCCTGCTGCCTAAGAATGTAAAAAGGGATGATTTTCTGTTCTGCCCTGCTGTTTCCCCCCCCCCACCGCAATTCATCTTCCACTGCCCCAAATTATGTTATTTGTCTCTCAGTCTGCTGCTGTGAAATTATGTAGCTTACATAATTTGCGTAATTAATTTTGCAGGTTATGTAAGTTATGGTGTTGTCATGTTATTCCGCCCCCATTCATTTAAAATGCAAAGGAAACACAATCCAAATTTGGGGGGGTTGTGGGAGGGACATAATCAATTACATATTTTTTGTGGACTGAAAGCAGCAGCAACAGTGAATACCAACCTTGTTTGCTGGATTGATTTTTGTTCCAGGTATGGGACAAATAAGTGAACATCTGCAGTTTCCGCTCCCTTTTCTATTATTGTGAGAATTCTCTTACATTCCTAAATGCCTCCCAGTTTGAGAAATACTTCCTTTTTAATCCGTGTGTGTGTGTTTTATATAAATCTGCATGCAAATTTGTATTTAAACATGTGTGTATGCTTGTGTGTGTGTGTATATTGTAGTCCAAAATATCTGCAGATCACCATGTTGGCTACCCAAGTCCTAGCAGAAAGTGGTCTTTGCAGATGGCTACCCTTGGTTCTTCCTAACCAACCTGTGCTCCATCCAAACAGAAAACAGATGAGATCCCACCAAACCACGCGCTTCTAGACCTTTACATGCCTTGTGTAGGCAAATTCCGGCACAAGCCTACCTGCTCTCGGTATATCTGGAAAATGAGGTTCTCGGCAAAGGATAATCACAGCGCTGTCACCGTCCAAATCAGTGCAAACCCTTCTGGTCTATCCTGCAGCCCACGGGGGACTGATGGCAGCAAGGAAGTCATGTGTCTCTATCAGTATGTATATCTGGTTTCTAGAAATCTGACGGCATGGTGCACAAAATGACCACTGATCATGGAGCCCCAGAGCGGAGGCAGATTCCTGTTTACCTCTGCTTTCTTTCTTTTTCAACTAATGTTAACAATATTTCCCCGCTGTTGTATATACAGGTGAAACTCGAAAAATTAGAATATCGTGGAAAGGTTCATTTCTTTCAGTAATTCAACTTAAATGGTGAAACTAATGTATGAGATAGACTCAAGACATGCAAAGCAAGATATGTCAAGCCTTTATTTGTTATAATTGTGATGATTATGGTGTACAGCTGATGAGAACACCAAATTAACAATTTCAACTTTGGGGTTTTCATCAGCTGTGCGCCATAATCATCACAATTATAACAAGCAAAGGCTTGACATATCTTGCTTTGCATGTCATGAGTCTATCTCATATATCAAACTCCAGTAGCTAATGAAAACATTAGTGAGAAATTTCACTTTCTTGGGTTCCATGATCACTGCAGATGGTGACAGCAGTCACGAAATTAGAAGACGCCTGCTTCTTGGGAGAAAAGCAATGACAAACCTAGACAGCAGCTTAAAAAGCAAAGACATCACCATGCCGACAAAGGTCTGTATAGTTAAAGCTATGGTTTTCCCAGTAGTGATGTATGGAAGTGAGAGCTGGACCATAAAGAAGGCTGATCGCCGAAGAACTGATGCTTTTGAATTATGGTGCTGGAGGAGACTCTTGAGAGTCCCATGGACTGCAAGAAGATCAAACCTATCCATTCTTAAAGAAATCACCCCTGAGTGCTCACTAGAAGGACAGATCCTGAAGTTGAGGTTCCAGTACTTTGGTTACCTCATGAGAAGAGAAGACTCCCTAGAAAAGACTCTGATGTTGGGAAAGATGGAGGGCACAAGGAGAAGGGGACGACAGAGGATGAGATGGTTGGACAGTGCCCTTGAAGCTACTAACATGAGCTTGGCCAAACTGCAAGAGGCAGTGAAGGATAGGCGTGCCTGGCATGCTCTGGCCCATGGGGTCACGAAGAGTTGGACACGACTGAACGACTGAATATTCTAATTTTTCAAGTTTTACCTGTATGGTGGTGGTTTTTTACATATTATGAGGTCATGACTTCTGAATCACACGCCCATCAGAGATTCCCTTCCTCTCATCTTTGGTTTATCGGCCTTGTGTCTTCTTTTGTAGGTCGAACTGCTGTTCTCCTTATGCAGAATTCCTGATCAGCGATGAAAATGGGAACACAAACACTTTTACTGTAGACTACAGACGATCCCGTCCTGCCGCTGCCACCTCATAAACCTACAACAGGTATAACACGCTGTCTATTGGTCCTTCTAGTGTAGTAATTTAATCTGAGCAGCAGCAGCAGCTCTCCAAAGTTTGGGGCAATGTTCCCTTCCAGTAACTGTAGGGATAGGGGAGGAACTCAGTTGAGTTTGCATATAAAGGCTTTCCTTTAAATTCCCACTTTCCGAAACAATGCACACAAAACACAGCTACCCATGAGATTCGTACTTGCCTGAATTTTGCAACACAGTTCTACAAACAAACAAAAAACGTTGACAGAAATGCATGTATTAGGGGAAAGTGTATGGGAGAAAGGATACATGCAAAACATTGAAAAGATATATTTTATTAGGGGGAACTATATATAATGTCAAAACTGCACACAAACATGAGCACATTAGGAGAAAAATGCACCAAATGCTGGTGAATTTTCATGGATTCAATAATAATTCACAAATTACTGCAAAAATGTGGAGGACTTAATTTTAAGACTGAAAAAAATGAGGAAGATGAAGAATGGACAGTTCTGTTCTTCCCTATTAGATTACAGTAGGTTGTAGCCAAGAACTAGGACTCGGTGGTTCTCAGTGAGAAGGATGGATCCCAATGGGACCGGGACATTTGCTAGGCCTGCTTCCAAACTAGCTGTTTTCTTTGGAATTGATATCACCATTTGGACAGGGAAATAAGATAGCATGACTGCCAAAAGTATTGCACTGGACAGGAATGGGGATCCTCAGGCCCAAGGGCTGGATGTGATCTTTCATACCTTTCTACCTGGCCCCGAAAGTGTAGGCGCAGGAGACAAAATGTAAGTATTAAACAGGAGAGTTCCTGGATGCTAAGATCCAGGTTTGGGGCAAGCACTCTTTGGTGAGGGAACCCCAGCAGAGATTTAAAATCACTAAATGTACCGAGAGGTGAAGTGTGGAAATATACAGGTAGGCTGTTAGACCAATTCACACGTTGAGCTTCTCAGGTAGACAGAGGGAACAAAAGCTTGATTGCCTAGTCTCTCCCAAGGTGAACTAAGCCTGGCAGGACAGCTTACTCTATGGTTTTAACCCCTTCATGCATTAATTAGAGTTAAGCATGTTGGTTATATGTTATCCGACAGACAGCACTCTCCAAAAGCCAGTCCCCCTCACTGGCCCTGCTTCGCCCATACCTGCGTACCTGGGGTTGATGGGAAATGTAGTCCAAAACATCTGGAGAGCGCCAGGTTGGCAAAGGCCCTTATAAAGCATCGTCAGCGTCTCCCTTAACTGACCCTTTAACTAGTGGTCACAACGTTACCGAATCAGCTCTTGTCATTTTTTTTTACTCTGCCTATACGAAGAAATATTAAAAAATAACAGTTGCACTATTCAGGAAAAAAAGAAAAGAATGAAAGACCAATTTCTGATAGTGGAAGCTCTGCCGAATTGGAATTGCTTCTGAATGAACATACATTAAGAACCAGCACCTGGGAGTAGGCTTTTGGGGAGTGTGATTTGAAATACAATTGCAGGTCTAAAATTGCATTTTATTTACAGGTCTAGTTGCTGCTGAAAGATAAACAGCAGAGAGGCAGTGTGGTATAATGGCAATTGTGCTAAACTAGAACATGGGAAACTAGGGTTCAAATCCCTATACTCTATATAACTGTAAATATAATAACATTTAAAAAAAAAAACATTAAAAGGAGCTAGTGAGGGAGTAAGTCCAAATGCATAAGGAGTTAGCTATGGAACAGGAGGACTGGGAGTCAGCAGAGTTGCTATCTTTTTCTCTTGACAGAAGCTCTGTGCCCAGCTGACAGGCAGAAATTCAACAGAAGCAGCTTCTCCCACTGCTGCTTCTCTATGTCAGAGTTCAAGCTCGACCTGCTGAACATCTGCCTTGATCTACGGAAGAAGCAAAGGAGATACGTGGCACCCCTAAAGTCCTCCCCGGGTCTGGGGATTTAAGAGAGGGAGGACGCTGACAGATACCTAATGCTTTTCACGCAGAATCTCTTTTCTCTTTTCTCTCTCCTAACAGCTGAACCGCATTATATGATTATCACAAAAGGCAATAACCTTCGGAGAGTCACATTTCTGGTTTCGTGGTGCCCTTTGAATCGGGGAGGAGATACTATCCAGATGTTAAACTGCCAAGTGGTGATCCGGCCGCATTGGCAGCCTCCATTACACCCACAGCCAAATAAAACAAACTTCAGAAAGCACTTGTGCCTGTGTTTACTCTCGCTGTTAAGAATAATGGGCATGTCTGCAGTCTGTATTAACAAAGCATCCATCAGTTTGATGAGCCAGAGTTTTGGGCCCGTAGCATATATCGGTCCCTCCAAACGACCTGTTTATTAAGCATTCCTCCTGATTTGCTTGGACAAAGCTTAGAGGGAACTTAGCTTGCATCTGGTGGCCTTCATCTCGAGTTGTTTACAGAGGTTATACAACAATAAGCACCCCGGTTTTCTTGCGGGGTGTTTACACCGTTTCCCGTTAATCATTCCTCCCCCCCACACACACACACTTTTCAAGGCTTTCCCCCCTTCACTTTCCAAACCACGGAATGTCTATCTCTCTTTTAAAAGTGGGTTTGTTGCTCTGGGGCAGCAGAGCACTTTAATTTCATAAACTTAAATTTCCCACTATGTGCTTGCCTCTTGGGCTGATATTCCCGTGTGCACATTTTTTTTCTTCTTTTTTATAAACAAATTTTTATTCATTTTCAGATCTTTAAAAACATACAAAACAACAACACAACAAAATATGTATAGTTATAAGTGTCTTAATCCTTATTTTGGTATTCATCTTAAATGGACTTCCCCAAAGCCCCTCCTTTCTGCTTTTCATTTTGTATCATCTCTGGCAATTTTCCTCATCAAGGTTCTTAACATATTGAAATAAAATATACCCAACCATTACCTTCTAACATTCCCAAAGCGTTTTTTCCTCGCCTAATCATACAAAAAAATGCTAATCTTAATTTTTTATAATCCAATAATTAAATTTAGACATTACTGATCTAACAATACCTTCCCTACTACCTCCTCTCCCTTCTAAGGCTATCCAAATATCCTAATATCCATATAACATCATATATTTATTAACCAATTTTTAATCTTAAATCGCTGTCTCCTCTTCTGGTTCACAAATCCCCCAATCTAGTCGGCAAGTCCCATAAATCAATCCCATTTCAAAGCCAAGTTATCTTATTCATCTTATTCATCCGTGTGCACATTTTTTACATGCTGATGTCAGAAGCACTAGCCAATCAGCATCACCCACAGCCACCTTCTTCTGCAAAATTACAGAACCATTCTTTGAAGAGCTTGGCCTTGGAGAACAGGGGTGTAGAACCTCAAGACCTTTCCCCCAAGTCATACCCTCTGCCCAGCTATAGCCTTTTCTGGCCCTGTGAGTGCTTTTGCTAGGTTAAATGGTGCTCTTGAACCATGATAGTGCCTCTGGCTTGCCTGGAAGGAGGATAGAGGAGGGGATAAAAATCACATGTAGAAACTAACTACTGTAGAAAGTAACTTTCACATTTTTGCCCCCCCCCCGGCCCACTTTTGCCACAGGCATCCGATTCCCAAAAGGGAACACAGTCCTCAAGGCAAATAAGGTTCCCCGAAACCATGTGCAAAGAGGGTGAGTCACTGAAAAAACAAACCCCCGATTCTCTTGCAGGTTTGCCAAAGACATCTGGCTGGTCTTGCGAGAACAGGATGTTGCGCCAGGTAGGCCATTGGCCTGATCCAGAAGACACTTCCTATGTTCTTACATTTCTCATTAAAAGCTATCCAAGGCAGCGTCTATCACTGCCTCAATTCGTGTCAAAGAATTCGTGAAATTCTTTTTTTAAAAAAAATATATTTATTAACTTTTTCAAAACTTCAACAAAATGCATACAACAAACAAATACCACCAATAAAAACTACAAAAATAACAATAAAGACTAATACAAACAAACTACAAAAATAAGAAACAAAAAATTATTCATTAAAAATTGCTTCTTTCCTTAACATTGTAAATTGACTTCCTCACGTCCGCCCTTCCTGCGTTCATTGTCATTCATCTTTAGTAATTTCTTTACATTGTAGAAACCTTATTTTACAGAAAATCCTATCCATTTTTTAACTATAACCTTAATCCATTATCTCCAAATTTCATGAAATTCAATCCCTAAGGTAAATTAGCTCTCTTATTCTAATAAGAATTGTGGGTAGGTGGTGGATGTCCCAGGAATGGCCAAACCCAATAGACAGTACTGGCAATTCCTACTAAGGATCTGGTGTTCTTCTTCTTCTTTGGCGATCACTCGTAGCCGAGTAAGATTGTCTTCCATAAACACGCTTTTAACAGTGAGTCCATAAGTGACTGTGGAGGCCAATTCTGGATCCACACATCCTTCCACAGGGGGGACCTAGGTTTCCGGGCAGGAGTTGATCACGGTGAGGGTTTGCCAAGCATGTCTTCCTCTTAGCACGTTTCACCCTTTTGTCCTGAGTTTGAGTGTCTTCAAAGCCCAGGACACCTTTGGTAAAGGCTGTTCTCCAATTGCAGCGCTCGCAGGCCAGTGTTTCCTGGTTAGCGATGACCTGTGTGAAGAAGCACTTCCTGGAGCCAGTGTGGTGTAGTGGTTAAGAGCAGTGGACTCCAAATCCGGGGAACAGGGTTTGCGTCTCCGCTCCTCCACATGCAGCTGCTGGGTGACCTTGGGCTAGTCACACTTCTTTGAAGTCTCTCAGACCCACTCACCTCACAGAGTGTTTGTTGTGGGGGAGGAAGGGAAAGGAGAATGTTAGCCGCTTTGAGACTCCTTCGGGTAGTGATAAAGCGGGATAGCAAATCCAAACGTAGGGCCCTTCTGATATTGTGGGTTACAATTCCCATCAGCCAAAACCAGCATGGCCAATAATGAGGAGTTATGGAAGCTGCAGTCCAAAATATCTGGAGAGTAGCATCCTGGATAAAATTAAGCACCTGTCCTAGTTGATGGTGGCATTTACTGGTGGGTACTCTTTGGTATTTACAAACCAACATGTTCTCCACCCAAACAGGAAACAGACCAGATCTCACCAATCCATGTCCTCCTAGACTTTGATAGGGAAAAGTTCCAGCCATCACCTTCCCCACCGCGCGGCCCCACCGCGAGGCTTCCATGCTGGCGAGTGCGGGACCGGAAAGCCTCCTCCCCGCCCCCCGACGATGAGCGGGCACCCCTTCACCCTGTTCTGGACTTCCCCGCACACACAAGTTGCACAAGCACCCACATAAACCCTTGCGATAAAGGGTTTCCCCAAACGCCCCGATTTGCGCCCCTGAAAAGCCTCTGAACTCGCTCCTGTCAAGCCCGTTCCTCGCTCGGGCCATTTTCTCAATGAACGACAACCCACCAATCAGGAGCATGCATTCAGCTCAGCCTGCAAAATGGAACGTTCAGCTGCCGCTCTGCACGCCTCGTTTAAGCCACTGACGAGGTGATGACAGGTTAACAATGGAACTGTTACTATGATGTTCTTTGAGAGGAAGTTATTAATTATAACTCGATACAATGTAACTACTGGACAATTTAGACTCTGGGGTGGTCTTTTTGACACTGCAAACGTTTATTATTGTAAAAATCCATATCTCTGTAATGCAACATCCGATCTGCTCCATTCTGGTGTCTATCTTCTCCTTGGGAGATGGCCTTTCTAGCCCCGCAGTCCCCGCCATTCTCCTACCATGGGAACATTATGATTTTACTACTTATGATTTTCTGTCACCTAAATAAATTCTACCCCAGTGGCTTTCATAATCCTCTATGCGAGAGAGCACGTACGATCCAGGTGCAAGAGGAAATGTCCCCACCTGGGTGATTCACACAAGCACCCTCCAATCCGTTACCATGGTGACAGACATCCCCTAAGATGTTTCCCTATTGTTCTAAGACTTGTATGTATATTGCACCCACCCTAAACCCATCTACTTGTTCCTGCCACCCTTCCTGATATGCTAAACTTGTTTACCCATATGTAAATCTGACCTGGATCTCCTCTTTCCCCTCCTTTCTCTGACGAAGTTATGATGTATTTTGCAGTGTATTCTGGGCAATTGCGAGAAGTTTTAAAAGTTCATGACACGCTTTGTTCGGGGTTCGGATCCACCGGAACCTTGTTGCGCAATAAACTCCTTTGCTTTTGCTCCAATCTCTGGCTGGCCTCCATTGATTTCGCAGCGAACCACGGGCTTCTTCCATAGGACCGGGAGCAGAGCAGCCTCTACGCGGTGATTTCCGTAACACTTTAACATGCCTTGTGCAGGCGGCATTCAGCACAGACCTACCTGCTCTCAGCACCTTTGGTACATGAGCTTTGCTGCTAAGGATGCTCAAAGTGCTGTCACTGTCCGCGCCACACCAGGGGGATCTCAACTATCTTGCAACCCACAGGGGGCTGATGGCAGCAAGGAGGTCAATGGAGCAATCATCCTGATTCACTTTGATGTTAGATTATTGAGCCTTTACATATTTGCATCGGAGGAGGAGGCCCCATTCCTGTTTGCTGAGGGTTCCTTCACTTTATTTTGGTTCCTTCACTTTATTTCCTACGCAGATAACCCCCAAATGAAGGGGAAGGGAGAGAGAAACCAAGCAAGCCACTCGCAGAGTGTTTTATGTGAAAAAGCTCTTCTGCTTATGTAGTGTCAGAGAGCACACACCTAGGGCAGGGTCCTAGAGACCAGGCACTGATTCTCTGGTCCTCTTACTACCAGGGCTGATGGTGAGGAACAGGGACAGAAGACAATTGGATTTGAGGTCCCGGCATTCCAGACCATAATCAGGTGGTCTCCTTAACCAATTATGCACCAGTGTCTTAAAAGACAGGGCCTTTTAAGTGGTGACTCCCTGCTGATGGAATGCGCTCCCCTCAAGAGGTCACCTGGCTCCAGCATTGCCAGCCTTTAGGTGCCAGGTACAAACAGGCTTTTGGGTCTCAATTTAAGCATGGTGTGGTGTGAAACTGGCCTCATTTGGTGTTTGTTTTTTAGTGGAGAGAGACTCAAGGCTCATCCACACTTAACGCTGGCCCCATGATTTCTAGGCACGAGTCTGAGAGGTTCTCTCGTCCTCCCACTTTCCCCCAGGAAAACCTGCTGTTTACTGCTGGATCGGAACAAACGTCAGTCTGATTTTCTGTGGAGAAACAGAGTTTATTCTGTGTTGCAGATTTTAAGCATTTGGGGAACTTGTTCTGCATTTTACCATTTTCTAAGTTGCTTTGGGATATTTTGTAAAAAGCAATGAATGGATGATGATAATAATAATAATAATAATAATAATAATAATAATAATAATAATAGACTTTACCCATGAAGGCACACTCTTCCATTGTCTCCCAAGACAGACAGATGCAAACAACAAACCAGCGGCCTCAGTTTGTTCTCATGGGAAGCTACCAGAGATTCAACTCATGATTCCCATCATATGTGGTTACAACAAAATCAGCCCTGAAGACAATCTACATACACAGTTTTTTTCTTAGGTTGTCAGATGTCGAGGAAGGGCAACAGATCTCTAGCTGTCCAACAGTGCCATCTTGAGCTTAATTTGGGAAAACTGAACAGCAATGATACAGGTGAAACTCGAAAAATTAGAATATCGTGGAAAGGTTCATTTCTTTCAGTAATTCAACTTAAAAGGTGAAACTAATATATGAGTACAACTGATGAGAACCCCAAATTAACAATCTCAACTTTGGGGTTTTCATCAGCTGTGTGCCATAATCATCACAATTATAACAAATAAAGGCTTGACATATCTCGCTTTGCATGTCATGAGTCTATTTCATATATTAAACTCCAGTAGCTAATGAAAACAATTGGTTACATAAATGAACTTTTCCACAATATTTTAATTTTTCGAGTTTCACCTGTACATACAGTAGTACCTATGGTTAATTTGTTCTGGAGGTCCATTCCTAGCCTGTAACCGTTCTTAACCTGAGGTACCACTTTAGCTAATGTGGCCTCCCGCTGTGCGATTTCTGCTCTCATTCTGAGGTAAAGTTCTTAACCCGAGGTACTACTTCCGGGTTAACGGAGTGTGTAACCCGAAGTGTTTGTAGCCCAAGGTGTTTGTAACCTGAGATACCACTGTATTGAGAATTGTCCTGTTATCCCCAAAGCTCGTTGGGAGAGGGGTGAGATTTTCTCCCTCCAGTAGTTTCCAGGGCTCCAACCTCTTATTCCCCCCCCCTCCATGCTAGTAAACAGAGGGATCTCTCACTCTCTCTCTATCAATTCACTTCCATACAGGAGAAGAGGCTATACACACACACTAGAAACAGTCGCAGTGTATACAGCTATCACATTCCTCCCACAATCACAAATTTTCCTCCCAACCCATGTAAACTGAAGAAGTTTTTTGGGGGGAGGGGGTGATTTTAAAGCTAAATGCAGCTGTGCAGATGTAGATTGAAAAGCAAGTGTCCAACCCCCCCCCCCAAAAAAGTGGAGATGGTCCTCCCCCCTCCCCCACATTCACTCCCTCCCACCCAAGACTAGAGAGAGGGGAGGGAGAGAAGAAAGGGTGTCCAACTGGTTCTGCAGGATAGAAGCCATTCCCACTGGTAAGAGTAAGAATAGCTCGTGACTGGTTCACATGGAAATCCAGTGAAAGAACAAAGCGTTTAGTAAAAAAATAAAATAAACCAAAAGAAGTAATCATAAAAGTAATCAGGTACCCCTGCTGCAAACTAATGTTTTATTCTGTAATATGTTCTTGACACAATTATATCTTGTGTCCTCCTTTTTAGGTCCAATTGCTGTACTCCTAATGCAGAGGTTCTGATCAGTGATGAAAATGGAAACACGGATACTTTAACTGTGGACTGCAGACAGCCGCATCCCGCAGCAGCCTAGTAAACGGACAACACTCCCAGGCCCCCTACTCCCTTCTTTTTGCAACTCCCTTTGTACCCCCCATTTTCACCTTCGTCTCGTTTTTTCCTCCATCCACCTCTCCGCCTTGCTTTTTGTAACTCTCCCTTGCACACCGTTTCCATCCTCGCCCCCCTCCCGTTCTACAAACACCCCCCCTTTGCGCACACACGCACCACGATCACAAACGCTACTGTGCCTTTGAGACGAACAGACTCAAGCAAACAGGTCAGCTTAGAAAAGGTTAAATTCGGCTGGTGGGTGTTGTACATGTATGGGTGTTTGCTTGTTAATAAAATACCTGTTCTAAACGACTACATTGAATCTGGAACTTCATTTTGAAGGCAGTACATAGTGTCAGGAGTAAAATGCATTGCATGAAGGTACTGTGGGGTATTTAAAGGCTCGGCATCCATCATATCTCTCACACAAGGCAGCTAAGGAAAGGAAGAGTGAGAAGTTTGAGTATAGCAAGAAGGGAGTAACAATGAAAGGGCAGGATAGTGGCTGTTAGTACAGTCAAACCTCAGTTGTCAAATGTAATCCGTTCCGGAAGCCCGTTCAGCTTCCAAAATGTTTGACAACCGAGGCGTGGCTTCTGATTGGCTGCAGGAGCTTCCTGCACTCAAGTAGAAGCAGCGTCGGACGTTCAGCTTTCGAAAAACGTTCAAAAACCGGAGCATTCCCTTTCGGGTTTTTGGCGTTCGGGAACTGAAACGTTCCAAAACGGAGGCGTTTGGGATCCGAGGTTTGACTGTAGTGGTTTTCTTAAATCTCTGTTGTTGTTTAAAACCGTGATTTTTCCTCTCAGTTCTCCTCTGTCACTGCTTTGTTCAAACTTCTGCCATTGTTTTAAACCACCATTTCCCCCCTCTCAGTGTCTCACCTTTTTTGCTCCCATGCCACGGCCACAACCTGCCTTTACTTCAGGGGCTTAGCCACCCTTATACCCTTTGCTCCACTCTTTCCAGGCAATCTTTGCGTGGACAGGCGGAGTCCCCCAAACCCCAGGCGACCCCTGAGTGGAATAATGACACAAGACAACATGCTATGGGATTAAAATTGGCCACAACTTTATTAAGATTCAGATGTAGGGAGACCTTGTCTCAGGCATTGGGCGTTTAACCTTCCCGGCCCCCAGCCAGGGATCCGGGAAAACTTCAGGGTTATCCAGAATGTGTGGGGATTGGGCTAAGTCTGGAGAACATGTGTTCAAGCAGATAGCCCTCCCCCCCCCGTTTGCCGTCGCTGGAGGGGGAGGGCAGTGACAACCTCTCAGCGTATGGTCAATGCCTCCCCCAGACCCCTTTAACGGGAACCCTGGTATCGCAGCCACACTGGGGGCGGGGGGTCATCGCCCCACGCCCCCTCCCCATTTAGGAAGATGATTAAAGGATTCCGCCCAAGGCCTGAAACCGCCAAAGTTGTGACGTTTTGCTACGGGAAAGTCGAAACCTGCCAATGCAGGGAAATTCCTTTCCGGCCCTTCAACAGCGGCCTTGACATAGCAGCGCCTGCGTACCTGTGGAGAAGAGGTTAACCTGCAAAATTAAAGAGTTAATTGAGGGAGTGGAGGGTGGGAGAAGCTCTGGAGCCCGACTGCCGTTTCCCCAGGTAAGCTACTCCTTCTATTGTGTGGGCTGGATGGTTCCCTCCCGTTACCTGGCCAATCCCCCTGGCAACGCCTCCCCCAGGCGGGAGTGGATGCTGGCTGAGGTAGGCGGGGTCCACAGGTATCCAGCCCGGGGAAGGCAACACCAGTCCGAACTGGCAGGAGCCGCTCTGGGGCCCAAGGGGGCTGCGCGCGACCACACAAAAGTCGCTCCCCATTTAATGTGGGGAACGGTCATTCCCCACAAAAACCCGCTCTCTAAAGCTGAATCAGAGCAAATGTCAGTTCTGGTTTCCCATGGGTTGACGTTTGCTCAAATTGAGCTTTAAGGAACTGGTTTTCAGGAGCTTCAAAGAACTGGTTTCCGTGAGGAAAGCACCAGAGAAAAGGCAGAGGCACTTGGACATGGAGCTTTAAATCATGGGCCAAGCCTGGAAAGAGCAGAGGAAAATAAGTGTGGATAAGCCCTTGCTCTGCTACACCACCCTGACTTCATGGAAAACCGGGATTTTGATGAGACAACCCATAATTCAACCAGACCAAACATTACGGTGCTTTTCCATGTTTAAGGATTCACCAGAATATACAGTACTTTACATAAAGAAGCTGCACTGTTCAGGTTAGCAACAGCACACCTTGACATTGCCAGACTCGGGAAATCTCAGTCAAGCAGGAGGGGGCTTTTGGGTGCCATTGCAGCAATTGATCACTTGTGGTTGGTTTTCTCTCCCAAGCCCTGGGGGTTATTCTGAAAAGATTGGGTAGTATTCAACTAAGTTTTACTCAGAGAAGACCCACAAAAAATAATGAACATGGTTAAGACAGGTCTATTTATTTCAACAGTAGTAAGCCTGATGAAGGCTGCAGTTAAAATAGGATGAAATTCACTTTTCCTGACTGTGAGGGTTATTACTAAGGCTGCTACTTTCAGTTTAGCAGGTAGAGTTGTTGTTTCCCCCAGAACCGCATCTCCATGTTGGGAAATACAGCTCTTATTGAAGGCCAACCAACTTTTTTAAAATCACAGATGACCTGCCAAACATGGTCGCAACCCCAGGAACATATATGTTGCTTCTCATTTTCATGCTTCACATTTCTCTTTTTCTCATTTTCAGTTCAGTTCTCCACGTTTCCTGATGAGTCTGCAAGTTAGCATTTAAATCTGGGCACCTCCTAATGTGCAGTCATCTGAAAGCAGTTTTGCCTCCAGTACATGTTTTTGCAAGCTAGCCTTCCCTAACAGAACACATTTCCCCACAAATATATGCATTTTAACACACACTTTCCGAACCCTGATGTTTGGAATTTTGTGCATGTAATTTGGTAGGAGAACTGCATCGCAAAATTTGGGGAAGTGTTAACTTCAAAGAGATCTGCTTTTTATTGTCTGTTGCTTCGGGGACTGCTAATTAGGTAATTTGAATTTCTCCCTGTTTCTTGGTGAGACCAATTTTCCTGTAAGACCAATTGCAGTCGTTAGCCAATCACCCATTCCCACCACCCTTCTGAGTAATACCCCTCCCCACTCTCTCACTATATACAGGTATAAGGGTCTGGTGACTTGTTTCAGTGTATCTGAAGAAGTGTGCATGCACATGAAAGCTCATACCAAGTACAAACTTAGTTGGCCTCTAAGGTGCTACTGGAAGGAAATTTTTTTTTTGTTTTGACTATGGCAGACCAACACGGCTACCTACCTGTAAGTGGTACCTCAGGTTACAGATGCTTCAGGTTACAGGTGCTTCAGGTTACACACTCCGCTAACCCAGAAATAACGCTTCAGGTTAAGAACTTTGCTTCAGGATAAGAACAGAAATCGTGCTGTGGCGGCGCAGCAGGAGGTCCCATTAGCTAAAGTGGTGCTTCAGCTTAAGAACAGTTTCAGGTTAAGAACGGACCTCCAGAACGAAATAAGTTCTTAACCCGAGGTACCACTGTACACTTAAACTGGGACCTCGTTCCCACAGGAGGCAATGTTAGCCACCAACTTAAAAGAGGGTTAGGCAAATTAATGGAGGATACAAATGGAGGATCAAAAAAGGACGCGGGTGGCGCTGTGGGTTAAACCACAGAGCCTAGGGTTTCCGATCAGAAGGTCGACGGTTCAAATCCCCGCAACGGGATGAGCTCCCGTTGCTCTGTCCCAGCTCCTGCCAACCTAGCAGTTCGAAAGCACATCAAAGTGCAAGTAGATAAATAGGTACCGCTCCGGCGGGAAGGTAAAAGGCGTTTCCGTGCTCTGTTCTGGTTCGCCAGAAACGGCTTAGTCATGCTGACCACATGACCCAGAAGCTGTACGCCGGCTCCCTCGACCAATAAACCAAGATGAGCGCCGCAACCCCAGAGTCGTCCGCGACTGGACCTAACAGTCAGGAGTCTCTTTACCTTTAAAAATGGCCGTTAGCCACAATGTTCCACCTCCACTGTGGGAGACAGCATGCCTCTGAATGCCAGTTGCTGGAAACCAAAGCCGGGGAGATGGCTCTTGTGCTTGGGCCTCAGGTGACCAGCATTGTTGTGTACTCAGCTAGGATAAGAGGCAGAGTCAGCGTTGGTTCCAAATGTCTTTTATTATTAACGGAACTAGAACTCAGTAACAACCCATGCTGCGTGTGAGCCTGCCCAAGCCAGACTGACTCGCTCCCGCCTAAAACTGTGTTAAAAGAAAAGAGTCCTTAGTTAGCTTGTTTCTGATAGGAGTGTTCGCCCACCTAGCTCTTCTGTAATTGGCTAAGTCGCGCCAGGAGGCGGGCCCTGTAAGGTGGTTGAACAGCTCCTATTGGTTCCCATACATAACAAGCATGTAGCCCAAATGTTGTCCAGAAGGGAATGTGGCCCTCAGGCTGAAGGAGGTTCCCAGTTCAGGATGAGGGGAATGGGTTGGTGACCCATCCTCCACATCCCCCTATTGATACCTTGGTTCTCGAGCAGAATGTGTTCCTGTGGGAATGTTGAGGGTGGCAGGAGAGGATATATTGATTAGTATTATCCTTCCTTTAACTCGCGCTAGCGAGTTTCTTCGCTTAGCAGAGTGCATTCCCCTTCTTATGCAGCAGAAAGCTGGTTGCAGACTCGTGTGAGTCTCTTAAGACAATAAGCAATTCAATCTGGCTTGCCCAGATTGAGATATGTTCTGTTATTCCTGGTAAGACCCCTTTGAATCCCTCCTAAAAGAATAAAGACACCACAGTCTTATTCATAAGTAACAAGAAGTAGTTTTACTCACGATCAGGCAGAGCTCAGTGCGATCCCTGAAGGCAGGCTTTAGGCTTAAAGTTATAAACATGTTCAGACAGTTTTACCCCATATGGGAGATAACCTGGGAGCAGGGGCGTCGCTGGGGAGGGGCGGTGGGGGCGGTACGCCCCCAGTGACAGGGTGAGCAGCGGCGGGTGGGGGTGACAGCGGCGGCCCCTCCCGCCACTCCCACGCGCCGCCGCTCCCTCCGTCACCCCGGGAGCAGCAGCACACGGATGGGGTGCTTCTGCCGCTTTTTTCGGCGGGGGGGGGCGACCAGCGAGAGGGGTTGTCACGCTTGTCACCCCCTCCTCGCTGGTCACCATCCCCCGCCGAAAAAACCGCGGGGGGGCGGGGAAAGCCTGGAAAGGAAGCAGAGCAGGCGCGTTTAAGCGCCGCTCTGCTTCTTTTTCCGCTTTCCGCCGCTTTTTTTCGGCGGGGGGGCCCGACCAGCGAGGTGGGGGTCACGCTTGTCACCCCCTCCTCGCTGGTCACCACCCCCCCGCCAAAAAAAAGCCTCGGAAAGGGGGAAATCCCCCCTTTCTGTATACACGTGCGTCGTGACGTCATGATGACGTCACGGCGCGCGCGTCGTGCCCCTCCCCCAGGGGGTGCCTCTGCGCTGCCGCCGCCCCCAGCAGCGCAAAGGCTAGTGACGCCACTGCCTGGGAGACTGCTGGCTGGCAGCCACCAGTACAGTTCAGGTGAATCAGGAAGTTCGAAGTTCGCATGACGAGAAAGAAGATCGAAAAGAGGGAGGTGGCTGCGTGACTTGGCCTTTTATCAGGTCTGGAAAAGTCACACCCACCTACTAGTCACACGAAAGGAAGGTCCACTCTGACAAAACAGGTAATATTGTACTTGACTGCTCCCAGTCCATTCGACTCCCGGAACCATTCAAAAACCAAAGCGCGGCATCCGATTGGCTGCAAGAGCGTCCTGCAGCCAATCGGAAGCTGTGGAAGCCGTGCCAGGTGTTCGGCTCCCGAAAATCATTCAAAAAACGTAACACTCACTTCCAGGCTTTGATCATTCGGGAGGCGATTTGTTTGGGAGCCAAAGCGTTTGAGATCCAAAGTATGACTGTATTCCTTCACTGCACATGCATCATGGCTTGGATTGGCATCCTTACCAGGGTGGCGCTGACTAGAGATGGGGGGCGGGATGGGACTGGCTAACTTGCACTTTCCAAAGCAATGCACAAACAGAAACACGGCCACCCTTCAGGTTTCTCCAAATTTTGCAGTGCCACTCTCCGGCCGAGCAATTTGTATAAACATTAGGGTGAAGGGTGCCTTTAAAAATGCAGAAATATTAAGAGGAAATGTGTTGTTGGTGTTGTTTAGTCATTTAGTCGTGTCCGACTCTTCGTGACCCCATGGACCAGAGCACGCCAGGCATTCCTGTCTTCCACTGCCTCCCGCAGTTTGGTCAGACTCATGCCAGTCGCTTCGAGAACATAAATAACCCAGAGATGCATTTTAAATAAAAGGGCACATTCTACTCATGTAAAAACACTCTGATTCGCAGACCGTCTGCAGGCTGGATTTAGAAAGTGATTGGGCCGGATCCGGCCCCCGGGCCTTAGTTTGCCTACCCACGGGAAAGAGCATCACTCTTCCAACTTCCTCTGCTGGCTGTGTGTCTTTGTCAAGGGAGGAAAATGTGGCCTGCTTTGTGGCCAAGGAAGCGGATGGGGGGGGCAGAGGGTGTCACTGCACCCTTGGGAACCACGCTGGCAACCTCCAGCCACACCAGCGCGACACAAAAGGTGTGAACTGTCAGGCGTGCAACCCGAAACGGCAAGCGGCTGAAGACCTACGGCGGCAAAGGTCGCCAACACAGCACCCGAGGACCAGCCCCCACCCAGACTGTGTTTCAGCCCCCAACTTCCTTTTGCTGAACGGCAGCCTGCAACTTCCTCTCTCTCTCTCTCTCTCTCTCTCTCTCTCTCTCTCTCTCTCTCTCTCTCAGCGCAAGTCCTCTCAGAAAACCTTTCCTCTCTCCTTCTCCACATGGTCTGTGCGAGTGTCAATGAGCTGTGTGGTTTCTCAGAGCAAAAGAGGAAGTGGACTCCCCATATATATTATAGACTGAAATATCTATATGCACACAGAGAGCGAGCAGGAGGCAGCAGCTGAGGAGGCGAGACATCAGTTCAGCAGGCCTAACCAGAGAAGAAGGCGGTGCCTCGGAGTCGAGGGGAACCCTCTGAGGAAAGGGCAAAGAGGAGAGACCAATGGACCCCCAAGGTATCAGCAGCTGAGGAAACCGTCTTAGTCCGGAAAGGGCTCTGGGAAAGAGATCATAACTGTCCAGGGTGCAGGAGGATGGGGGGGGGGGGCTTGTGGTGTGTATCCAAAGGTGAAGACTAGTGATGGAAAGAGAAAGGTTTGGATGCAGGAAATGTTAGCGACCCTAATGCAGATAGGAGCATATAACCAGCAGAAGCACCCAAGGCAGGGCAAGAGGGAATCTGGAAATATGTCAGGAAGAAGGAGCAGGGCAGCAGCCCGCAAAGGAGATCGCAGTTCAGGTAGCCAGGCTGGGTTGCCAACGAATGGATAAAAAAGGAAACAAAAAGCAGCTTGGCACTTTTTGGGAGCCGCGGCGGCAGCTTAGTGTACGATGGGCGAGTGCCTGCTTCTCAGTCCAGCCGAGCCTTCAGCTGCGTCATATCTTTAGAGCACGTTCCCACCCCCTCCCAAAGAATCCTGGGAACAATTGTTGACCCTTCACGGAACTACAGTTCCCAGGATCCTTTGGAGGCGGGGTGGGAATGTGCATTAGATGCAGGGTGTGTACACAGCCTTCGTCAACGTGGTGCCCTCCAGGCGTTGTACTACGACTCCCACCGTCCCCTGACCGTTGGCTAAGCTGGATGAGGCTGATGGGAGTTGAAGTCCAAAACATCATGAGGGCGCCAGGTTGGCAAAGTCCGGCCTACCCTATCATGCTGGGAAACAACAGGAGACAAACCAACACCACCTGCGTCCTCACAGAGTTGTGGTGAAAATAAAACTGGGAGAGGTGAGAGAGAACTGGTAGTGGGTATATCCTTGGAGGAATATAAATATCTTTTGGGTTAACAAAACTTGGGCAGCCGTTGTTGCATACAGAAATAGGTTTTTTCTGGGACCTGGGATCCTCTGTCTGAACAATTCCTAGCAAAAACGCCTCCGGTGTTTTGGGGAAAGTTGTTTTAAACATTTTTTTTATCTCACTATAAATCATTTCCCAATATTCTTTAACCTTTTTACATGCCCACCACATATGGAAAAAAAGTCCCCTCCATTTCTTTACATTTCCGACACAAATCTGATTCTACTTTATATTTCTTAGCCAGTCTGCTCAGGGTTAAATCCCATCTATGAATCATTTTCCTGCGATTCTCTTCCAGCGCGTAGCATGCAGTAAATTTCAAATCATTCTCCCAAAGTTTCTCCCAAAGGTTTAGATCTCTATTATGCCCTATGTCCATTGCCAAGTGTATCATTGAAGCTTTTACCAGCTTGTCCTTTGTTTCACATTCCAATACCAACTTATACATTTTAGACAATATAGTTTATCCTTATTGTGTAATAAATCTCTTTCAATTTTGGTCTGGGAACCCATTTTTTTCTTATCTAGTTTAAACATATCATGTAATTGGTGATACTGTAACCGGTCCGTGACTTGGCTCCTTAAATCTTCCACTGGTTTCCATCTGGGTTCACTCCCTGAAAGACAGTCGAGGAGTATTTTTCACTGTTGATCTCACTTTGTTTTTCCTTGGCACTAGACAAGGTGGTCACAGTCAAATCTCCAGTATTTAATTTTTCAAGGGCAAATGCAGTTGAGGTGGGAACCTAATCTGGTCCTAGCAACCGGGGGTGGGGGTTGGCTTAAACCTTCCCCACATGCCATTTTCCTGATCTGAATTCTCCCCCTCCCCACTATGTTTCAAGTCGGATACTTGCGTTGCTGTGCAGAGGGGAAGTCCCCCCCCCCCCCGGTGCCCATTGCCTCATCTGTTTCCCTACTCGGAACTCCAACGCACTGAAGCTGTCACTTGTGCATGTGTTGTCATCCGCGCATGCGCAAGGGCTGCCCAAACTGCACTGCTCATCCACAGCCTCTGTTTTCTAATCGGAAGGAAGCGGGTTATGAGGGACAGTGCAATCTCTGCTGCATCACCCATGACAGATAGCCACCCAACCTCTGGATAAAAACCTCCAAGGAAGGAGAGTCTACAACTTCCTGAGGAAGTCTGTTCCACTGTTATGTGCCTATGTGCCTTATTCTGCTGAGTAAACAGCAGCCAATGCAAACAATTCGGATTAAAAAAAAAAAGGTATGGCTGGATTAAACCTCCCCTCCTCAGCACCGCAACTCCAATCTGAATTGGGGGCCCTGCATCTCCGTCCGCTCATATATATATAAATATATGGCATCCAACCAAGATGGAAGTAGGCAATGGACAGATTCCAAGCTTTAGAACAGGGGTAGGCGACCTAAGGCCTGGGGGCCGGATGCGGCCCAATCGCCTTCTCAATCCAGCCCGAGAACGGTCCAGGAATTAGCGTGTTTTTACATGAGAATTATTTATTTATTTATTTATTTATTTATTTATTTATTTATATCCCGCCCACCTGGCTGGGTTTCCCCAGCCACTCTGGGCGGCTTCCAACAGAATGTTAAAATACAATACTGTAATCTGTTGTTGTTGTTCAGTCGTTCAGTCGTGTCCGACTCTTCGTGACCCCATGGACCAGAGCACGCCAGGCACGCCTATCCTTCACTGTCTCTCGCAGTTTGGCCAAACTCATGTTAGTAGCTTCGAGAACACTGTCCAACCATCTCATCCTCTGTCGTCCCCCCTTCTCCTTGTGCCCTCCATCTTTCCCAACATCAGGGTCTTTTCCAGGGAGTCTTCTCTTCTCATGAGGTGGCCAAAGTACTGGAGCCTCAACTTCAGGATCTGTCCTTCTAGTGAGCACTCAGGGCTGGTTTCTTTGAGAATGGATAGGTTTGATCTTCTTGCAGTCCATGGGACTCTCAAGAGTCTCCTCCAGCACCATAATTCAAAAGCATACTGTAATCTATTAAACATTAAAAGCTTCCCTAGAATGTGTGCTTTTATTTAAAATGCATCTTTGGGTTATTTGTTATTTGTGGGGCATAGGAATTCATTCATTCCCCCCCCCCAAAAAAAATATAGTCCGGCCCACCACATGGTCTGAGGGACGGTGGACCGGCCCACAGCTGAAAAAGGTCTCTGACCCCTGCTTTAGAAGAAGAAAAAAACTCAGCACCTGTTTTCCTGTTGCCTACTGAAACCCCAGAATTCTGGCCTGTCCCTTAACTCGTAACACATTCACACCATACTTCTATGGCTTCCCCGCTAAGAATTCTGGGAACTGTAGTTCATTAAGGGTCCTGGAGTTTGTAGCTCCATGAGGGCTAAACTATCATTCCCAGGATTCCTTGTGGGGAGAGCTATAACTGCTAAAGAGGGTATCAAAATATGCGTTAAATGTCTGGTACAGGTGTGACTAAAAAAACAACTGTGGGAGGGAAGTTCCATTTAGAGGTGAAACTTGAAAAAATTAGAATATCGTGGGAAAGTCCATTTATGTAAGCAATTGTTTTCATTAGCTACTGGAGTTTAATATATGAGATAGACTCATGACATGCAAAGCGAGATATGTCAAGCCTTTGTTTGTTATAATTGTGATGATTATAGCGCACAGCTGATGAAAACCCCAAAGTTGAAATTGTTAATTTGGGGTTCTCATCAGCTGTGCGCCATAATCCTCACATATGTCGCTTTGCATGTCATGAGTCTATCTCATATATTAGTTTCACCTTTTAAGTTGAATTACTGAAAGAAACTAACCTTTCCACGATATTCTAATTTTCCGAGTTTCACCTGTAGTGTGATTTCTCCCCTTTCTCTCCCTCCCAGCCTGAAGCATTTTCTTCAGCATGGCCAATGGTTGGGGGTGATGGGATTTGGAGTCCTCACATGAGCTATCCCTACCTTAAGAGTGTACCCTAAACCGATGCTCCCATCCCCCAGCTTTATAAATGCCCCCCACTCTCCCCCCCCACAGCTGTGATGTCTCAATTTGGTAGCTGCTGCTGCTGTTTACCCATCCCATTTCCCCTTTGTAATTTGGGGAGGGCAGGGAACAAAAAACCCGAGTCAGGAAATTTGGCCTAGTTCCTCTTTGGTTAGCCAAACGACACTGCGAACCAAAAGCAAAGCAGTCTACAGAAATCGAAACACATAACCGCCAACACACATGCAAGTCAGGAAACTGTGTCTGAAAGAGGAAATGGCAGAAACTGGGAGACTCCAGAGACGTTCAACGGCCATAGCGAGATTAGGCCAGCGCCATCACTGTTCTCTTCTAGATGTCCACTGGAAACCTTTCTGTTTCAGAAGATCTACCCAGATGCCTGGTTTTGTTGCACCTGTTCTTAAATTTGCTTCAGATGCTCTAGTTTTTAGATCTTGTTGTTGTTCAGTCGTTCAGTCGTTCAGTCGTGTCTGACTCTTCGTGACCCCATGGACCAGAGCACGCCAGGCACCCCTATCCTCCACTGCCTCTCGCAGTTTGGCCAAACTCATGCCAGTCGCTTCGAGAACACTGTCCAACCATCTCATCCTCTGTCGTCCCCTTCTCCTTGTGCCCTCCATCTTTCCCAACATCAGGGTCTTTTCCAGGGAGTCTTCTCTTCTCATGAGGTGGCCAAAGTATTGGAGCCTCAACTTCAGGATCTGTCCTTCCAGTGAGCACTCAGGGCTGATTTCTTTAAGGATGGATAGGTTTGATCTTTTTGCAGTCCATGGGACTCTCAAGAGTCTCCTCCAGCGCCATAATTCAAAAGCATCAATTCTTCGGCGATCAGCCTTCTTGATGGTCCAGCTCTCACTTCCATACATTACTACTGGGAAAACCATAGCTTTAACTATACGGACCTTTGTCGGCAAGGTGATGTCTCTGCTTTTTAAGATGCTGTCTAGGTTTGTCATTGCTTTCCTCCCAGGCGTCTTTTAATTTCTTAATCGTTTTCAAATGTTTTAAATGTTGTGGCATGCACCCCAATCTTCTTAAGAGTTTTCAAATGTTTTAAATATTCTGGCATGCACCCCAATCTCCAAACGGGGAGAGACTCCAGGGGTGGCTGTGCTTACCCTGTGTTCAATTTCCTTGGAATGAAGGTCAATGGAGAGCGCAGTGTCTTCTGGGTTTATGGCTTCATTTACAACCTCAGCATAGGATGGAAAGGCTCACGGCATGACCACTCCAACAGTTCCTGCTTCCCCCATTAGGTTCCCAGAGAGACCCACCACCACCAAGTCTTTGGGTCCAGCACAGAGCAAGACAAGCCTCTGTGTCTCCAGCTTCCAGCACCAGCCAATAGTCACACACACAGTGTCTCTTCCAGTCTGTTGTCCTCCATCCTAGAATAATGTAGCATCCAGTCAGGTGGAGATAGGAAAAGACACCGCCCCCATTTGTCTCTATGGCAACAGAGCAACATTTTTAGACATGGAAATGGCAGTGAGGCCATTGTCTTACAGACACTCTTCTGACTGGTTCAGCAGCTTCTTCTTCTAGTAAATTAATATAATAATAATAATAATAATAATAATAATAATAATAATAATAATAATAATAATAATAGATTCTAAACAATAGATACAGAATCACAGGCCTGGAAGGGACCCACATACAGGTATACCCTCCACACTGCCACCCCCAACCAACCCCATCCCCCACAACAATATGTTTCTATAGTTAATTATATTTTATTTCTTACCACAGAAGTGTTTGCCTCCCTGGACCCCTTTGGGAGGAAGGGTGGGATGGACGTTTGATTAATATATATATATATATATATATATATATATATATATATATATATATATATATATATATATTGGGGCAAAGTCAGGGAGATCATAGAATCTTAAAGGGACCCAAGGGTCATCTAGACCAACCCCCTGCAATGCAGGAATCTCAGCTAAAGCATCCGTGACAGATGGCCATCCAACCTCTGCTTAAAAACCTCCCAGGAAGGAGAGCCCACCCCCTCTCGTGGGAGTCCATTCCTGACAACTGCAAAGTTGTTGAGGAAATCGCCAAAGTTGTTGAGCTTATTTTGGGGGGGGGGAACCTCCCCCAAGAATAATTATTTTAAGCTTTCAGAGCTGTTTCTGCTGCTTTTTTCCATCGCGTTGCCATACATCCGGGTTTTCTCTGACATTTTGTCGATTCGGGGGGAAAAATCCCCGAATGCCATTTTTACACTTGAAAACCAGGACATTAAGGCCAACCATGAACCCTCTTCTCCACCTCCTAGGAGGAAAAGCATTTGCAATGTTAAAAGCCCAGCAGGAGGAATTCCTGGACTCCCTCAACAAGGTAAGGCGGTTTCTTAGCATTGTGGGTGAGAGTAGCTGTACCAGAGAGGAGGCTGGAACCAATCTGAAAGCTGTTTCACTGCACACAGCCCGTCACATGCCTTATCTTCTCCAGCAGGGGTGGGGGGTGTTTAAAGCCAGGGGGCCACATTCCCTTCTGAACAAACTTCTGCAGGGCCGCATGCCAGTGGTGGGTGGGGCCAGAGGCAAAGGTGGGTGGAGCAAACAATGTCATTGTTACCTTTATACAATTTCTCCCATCCAGGCAAACAGACAGACCTTATCGGAGTCCAAGGATGTATTCCAGGCAAACCACACACAAAAACCCCTCCATGAGGGTTCAAGGCAGAGTCAACAAAGGGGCTTGGGCTAGGAGAGGGGTGTGTGACTTGAGAGTGGGTGTGGTGTGGGGAGAATCCTGGCGCACAGATGAAGAGGCATGGAGGGTTGCATTCAGGCCCAAGGCCTGAGATTCCCGACCCCAGAGACAAGCTCTTTGACAAATGGTTCTTTGTAGAAGAAGGTGACTGTGGATAGCACTGACTGGCTAGCACATGTGACGTCACCATTAATTTGCACGTAGACCCGCAGAGAGTCCCATCGCCAGAGCAGTTTTACAGCTGCTTGAAAAAAATGTTTTTGCTTCCCCATCCTCTCAAATAACTTAAAAGGATGAATGAGCAGGTAAGCAAGGCATACATGTGGTCATTAAAGTTATGAGGAAGGCACAGTTGAGTGGCAAAATACATCCTTTGCGTGGGAAAGGTGTGTGGTTCCAGCCCTGGCATATCAGGTGGGACTGAGAAAGATCCCCATCGGATGCCCTAGGGAGCCACTGCTGCCAGTCAGTGCAAGCAATGCTAAGCGAGGTGGACAAACGCTCTGGCTTGACAGAGAAGGCAGGTTTCCTGTTAAATTATCTGAAATAAGCAGGCATCTGAAAACATGAGGGGAGGAGTGAGGCTGACTGACGGATTAGCTTCACAGCATGTACTGGATGCCTGGTGTGCAAAACTAAATCCAGGAGGAAGCTGAACTCTTACACTGCGGTAAAGTCTTAAATAAGTCAGTCTTCCAGGTGGAGGTGTCAGTTGCAAACCTGGCATCCAGAAATTTCCGCATGGTCGCAAGCTGGACCAGAGCCAGTTTCAAAAACGTGCCTGGGGAATTTCTAACATTGCCAACATCATCTGGGGACCCGGGGTTGACAAAGGGTGGTCTGCACTGGCTCTCTAAGGTTCACCCCCCACCCTTCAGCTGGCTTGATGTCTCCTGCTCACTTGAGGGGGTGACTCCCTTCCCCCCCCCCCCGGCAGCTGGTGTGCATTGTGACACTACCTACTTTAGTCACTAGGTGGCACTGGGAGCGGGTGGCGCTGTGGTCTGAACTACTGGGCCTCTTGGGCTTGTCGATCGGAAGGTCGGCGGTTCGATTCCCCACAGCGGAGTGAGCTCCCGTTGCTCTATCCCAGCTCCTGCCAACCTAGCAGTTTGAAAGCACGCCAGTGCAAGTAGATAAACAGGTACCGCTGTGGCAGGAAGGTAGGCGGCATTTCTGGTTTCCGTCACGGTGTTCCATTGTGCCAGAAGCAGATTAGTCCTGCTGGCCACATGACCCAGAAAGCTGTCTGTGGACAAACGCTGGCTCCCTCGGCCAGAAAAGCTAGATGAGCGCCGCAACCCCATAGTCGCCTTTGACTGGACTTAGCTGTCCAGGGGTCCTTTACTTTTTTAAAAATCTTTTTTACTGGACCTTACTGGCTCTGTTCCTATCCTAATCCATATTTCCCCCCTGCCTTTCTACAGGAATTTATGGATGACCCCAAATACAGCACTGACGAAGACCTACCTGACAAATTAGCAATGTTTAAGAGTGAGTGCCATCCATGGAGGACTTGAGGTTACGGGAGGGGGTGTGGGATGGGGGGAATAAGCCCCATGTTGTTGCAGAAATGAATAATGAAGAAATACTTTTGAGCTGCATCTAATTCCTAGCCGTGCACAGAGGAGACACCCTGCATGGCAAGGGGTTGGATTAGATGACCATCAGGGTACCCTGCAACGCTACAATTTTATGATAATAGACGTGACTAATTTAGGTCTGCTAATATTAATGAGACTATTCTGAACGTGTACCCAACCAATATTCCTTTTTATGACAACATGGTGCTTATTCCGAAGTAAATACGTTCAGCATCGGGGCAACATAAACAAACTCCCATTTAACTCTTGTAGTCATCGTAGAATCGTAAAATTGCGAAGGATCCCAGGGGTCATCCAGCCCGGACACTGAGGTCCAGCGCCGAGGGCCTTCTGGCGGTTCCCTCACTGCGAGAAGTGAGGTTACAGGGAACCAGGCAGAGGGCCTTCTCGGTGGTGGCGCCTGCCCTGTGGAACACCCTCCCTTCAGATGTCAAGGCAATAAGCAACTATTTTACTTTTAAAGGACAACTGAAGGCGGCCCTGTTTAGGGAAGTTTTTAATGTTTGATGCTGTATTGCTTTTAATACTTGGTTGGGAGCCGCCCAGAGTGGCTGGGGAAACCCAACCAGATGGGCAGGGTATAAATAATAAATCATCATCATCATCTAGTCCAACCCCCTGCAATGCCATGTTCATGGTGGCGGAATGATTCAAGCAAGATTTCTGGGCTGCATCAATAGGAGTATAGCATCTAGATCAAGGGAAGTAATAGTACCACTGTATTCCGCTCTGGTCAGACCTCACCTGGAATACTGTGTCCAGTTCTGGGCACCACAGTTCAAGAAGGATACTGACAAGCTGGAACGTGTCCAGAGGAGGGCAACCAAAAAGGTCAAAGGCCTGGAAATGATGCCTTATGAGGAACGGCTTAGGGAGCTGGGTATGTTTAGCTTGGAGAAGAGAAGGTTAAGGGGTGATATGATAGCCATGTTCAAATATATCAAAGGATGTCATCTAGAGGAGGGAGAAAGGTTGTTTTCTGCTGCTCCAGAGAAGCGGACACGGGGCAATGGATTCAAACTACAAGAAAGAAGATTCCACCTAAACATTAGGAAGAACTTCCTGACGGTAAGAGCTGTTTGACAGTGGAATTTGCTGCCAAGGAGTGTGGTGGAGTCTCCTTCTTTGGAGGTCTTTAAGCGGAGGCTTGACAGCCATCTGTCAGGAATGCTTTGATGGTGTTTCCTGCTTGGCAGGGGGTTGGACTGGATGGCCCTTGTGGTCTCTTCCAACTCTATGATTCTAAGTTTTGTTTTCCTTTCTTCAAAATGCAAAACTGTGTAAAGCTCACTGGGTTTCTTTTTTTCCTCCTTCTGCATATAACACCCAACGTCTCACAACAAATGTAACTGATCTGTACGAAACACAACCTAGAGAGAGAGACGACACACGTACTTTTGTAAACAATCTTTAATAATGATGCAAAACCTCGGTGGCAAACTGGTTTTGCTTGTTCGTTTCGTAACCGCGTGCTTGCCCAGCCAGCTGCCCAAACTAAGAAATGTTTTTTTGTGTGTGTGAAGAAAATAAAAAAGAATGCAGAGCCCAGGCCTGTTTGCTGATTCAGTTGAGGGTGCTTTGGATGGGGCAGGGGGGCTGAACTCTGGCAATAGCTGCATCACTGTAGCCAGAGGAGAAATTAAATGTCTTAATCATATGAACTGTTCTGTGCCTTGTAAGGCAGTATTGAGCTTTCCTTCCCTGGAGGTAGTAGGGGCTGGTCCATTTTAGACTTCCTTCTTCCATGTCAGTCAAACCTCGGTTCTCAAACGGCTCCGCTGCTGAGCGTTTCGGCTCCCGAACGCCAAAAACCCGGAAGTAAGTGTTCCGGTTTTCGAACGTTTTTCGGAACTCGAACGGCTTCCGAAGTGTGTTCCTCTCCCCCCCCCCTGAAATTGCCAACAGCCCTTTGATTTCCGGTTTTTGAACATTTCAAAAATCAAAGCGTCTCCTGGAAGAGATTACGTTCGAAAACCGAGGTTCCACTGTATGTAGTTTCCATCTGCACCCATTCATGTAAAGCAATGTCACACTGCTTTAAATTGCCATGGTTTCCCACAAAGAACTCTGGGAATGGTAGTTTGCTAAAGGTGCCGAGAGTTGTTTGGCAAGCCCGTTGAGCATATACCTAGTAACAGCTTTTGGAGAACTAAGACTAGAACCTCCATATTTAGTCACAGTATACCTTGAAGTATACTGGACAGTGTTCTCGAAGCGACTGGCATGAGTTTGGCCAAACTGCGGGAGGCAGTGGAGGATAGGGGTGCCTGGCGTGCTCTGGTCCATGGGGCCACGAAGAGTCGGACACGACTGAACGACTGAACAACAACAAATACCTTGAAGTACTAGATGTTAGGAACCAGCCATGAAGACCGAGTCCTTTCACTGCACCCTGTTTGTGACCTTCATAGGGGTACGTAGCTGGCCATAGTTGGAGACAGGTATTTCGAACTGGACATAGAATCCTAGAGTTGGAAGAGACCACAAGGGCCATCCAGTCCAACCCCCTGCCAAGCAGGAAACACCATCAAAGCATTCCTGACAGATGGCTGTCAAGCCTCCGCTTGTTGTTGTTGTTGTTCAGTCGTTCAGTCGTGTCCGACTCTTCGTGACCCCATGGACCAGAGCACGCCAGGCACGCCTATCCTTCACTGCCTCCCGCAGTTTGGCCAAACTCATGTTAGTAGCTTCGAGAACACTGTCCAACCACCTCATCCTCTGTCGTCCCCTTCTCCTTGTGCCCTCCATCTTTCCCAACATCAGGGTCTTTTCCAGGGAGTCTTCTCTTCTCATGAGGTGGCCAAAGTACTGGAGCCTCAACTTCAGGATCTGTCCTTCTAGTGAGCACTCAGGGCTGATTTCTTTGAGAATGGATAGGTTTGATCTTCTTGCAGTCCATGGGACTCTTTAAGCTTCCGCTTAAAGACCTCCAAAGAAGGAGACTCCACTTTGTGTCCAATTTAGCAAGGCGGCTATTTCGCACTTACGTTAGTTAACCTGTTCGTTTTGTCTTTTCTTTCCCCCCACATAGAGAAATACATGGACTTTGATCTCAATGCACAAGGAGATATAGGTGGGTGAATTGTGTTCATAGCATGGCTTCGTAGTTGCGTATGCACAAATTTTTCAACCAGAGACATTCCTGCTCCCTAGTTTGTTAATTTTCTTTATCTAGAGCATTTTTAATGTTTTAATGTATTTTAAATCTTTTGTTGGAAGCCGCCCAGAGTGGCTGGGGAAACCCAGCCGGATGTGCGGGGTATAAATAATAAATTATTATTATTATTATTATTATTATTATTATTATTATTATTATTATTATTATTATTTTAGCGCACGCTGTGGCAATCCGCTTTAGTTATACAGGTTTGCTGTCTCCCTTCCCCCAAGATATCATGGCCTTGAAGCGCATGCTAGAAAAGCTGGGCGCAGCCAAAACCCACCTGGAGCTAAAGAAGATGATCACTGAGGTGACTGGAGGTATGAGCGAAACCATCTCCTACCGGGACTTTGTCCGTATGATGCTGGGAAAGCGATCAGCTATCCTTAAAATGTAAGTACCATCAATCCCCAGCCCAGTGTCTCAAAGATTTCAGATTTTTGCCCAAGCAAAACTCGGGTTTGATTTCCTTACACCACCATTACCACAATCATCATTAAATTAAATTAGTATACCATCCTGTTCCTGGCCGTTCTCAGGGCAGTTTGCCACATAAAAACCACAATACAAAAACGCAAACTACATAATAAAAGCAAAGCCAAGAACAACCCGATAATCGCTCAACACATTTCACAAAAGGGCATTGGGTGTCAGTCAGCCGAGGGTTGAAGAGGAACGTTTTTGCCTGGCGCCTAAAGATTTATAATGAAGGTGCCGGGCGAACCTCCCCAGGGAGAGCATTCCACAGATGGGGAGCCACTGCAGAAATGGCCCTGTTCTCGTGTTGCCACCCTCCGGGCATCTCATGGAGGAGGCACACAAAGAAGGGCCTCAGAAGATGATCTCAGGACAGGGGCGTAGCAAGGGGGGCAAGGGGGGTGTGCCGCCCCGGTTTCCATAATGGTAGGGGGTGACAAATGATCAAGGAACAATTTTTTTGGAATTTTTTTTTAAATGCCTGCTCTGAAGGTCTTATCTTACTATACTAGGGATTATATAGCGATATATGAAATTTCCTGCATATCGGTTAATATCTTGACCCTCCTCCACCAAAATAGCTGTTCACTTGGCTGTTTTCCTATGTCATGAAGGCTGGAATATCAGTTCAGTGGAGCACTTACTGTTCCCAACCCTAACCCTGTGGAAAGCCATCTAATTAGACTTTGATTTGATTTTGAGATGTTTTTAGGAGGTAATTTAATTATTGTTTGATTTTATACCAATGTTATGTATCTGATGTTAGCCACCCTGAGCCCGACTTTGGCTGGGGAGGGTGGGATATAAATAAAAGTTTTATTATTATTATTACTTATTATTCCTTTGTAAGAAAATATGAAATAATGTAAAACCATTTTTGCGGGGGGGATCAATGGGGGGGGTGACAAGGAATTTTCCACACCGGGTACCACCTGACCTTCCCATGCCGGGGGGGGACGACAAATTTTTTTTTGCCCCCGGGTACCAATTTACCTTGCTACGCCCCTGTCTTAGGATCCAGGTACAGTAGTTTAATATGGAGAGAGGCGGTCCTTAAGGTGTTACATGGAAGGCTGTGGTGTCTTAGCAATATATGGCTTTTGTTATGGCACGTAATAAAACATGACGACTATGTTCTACTTTCACTGTTGGACGCTGAGCATAAAGTGGAAGGGCTCACAATGTTAACTCTCCAATAGATCTTGCCCCCCCCATTAGGCTTATAGGAGAGGCCCTGAGCTATATAGCTTTGGATTCAGCACAGAGAGCAAGTCAAGTCTCTTTGTCTCTTCCCATCCCAGTTCAAGTCTACCAACTCCTTCACAGCCACAAGTCCCTGGTGAACTCTACTTAAGCTATTCAAACAATCAAAAAGTCTTGTGGTGCCTTAATAAGTTGGTGTAAGCTTTCATAGACTCAAGCCCTCTTCATCAAATGCACCTGTAGAACCATTTGCAAGAAACAGTCAGGTATCCTGGCATTGGTAATCTAATTAAGACATGCAGCATGCTAAAAAAAACAACAACTTTAATTCTGCTGTAAGAATTGCAGAAAGGGTAATTGGTGTTAGCTTGCCTTCAATAGAGACAATTTATGCTACCTGAGTTAGGAAGAGAGCAGAGAGAATTGTAGCAGATCCTTTACATCCCGGTCATCATCTGCTTGATTTTCTTCCATCTGGACGTTGCTACAGGACTTCATATACAAAATCGGCCAGGCACAAGAATAGTTTTTTCCCTTGTGCCATTAAATTGTTAAATTCGTAGTTGTATAGCTGAAGGGGAGGTAAATTATGGGTGGGGTTTCTTTGCTTCTTTGTATTGTGAGAGGAACAGTGTCTGTATGTTTACATTGCAATGTAGCCGAAACAAATTCCAAGTATGTTGGAAAATGTACTTGGCCAATAATAAATTATTCCTATTCCTATCCTATAAATTATTCCTATTTGTCTCAATTTAACTTACCGTACAAGTGATGACTTTGCCCCACTACTGATGTTAATACAACCATCTCACCAGACTGCTGCTATAAAAGGTTAAAGGCCTGTCTCTTCAACGTACATTTAAGCTCTAATTATCACTGACTTGTGTTTTTTGCATCTCGTTAAGGTTCAACTTCCACCTTCCAAGGTTCTCCTTTAAATACCTGCCAACTAATATTTAACTTTGTGCATCTGACACAAGTTCATGAAAGCTTGTGTTGTAATAAATTTGTTTTGTCTTTTAAGGTGTCACAGCTGATTTTGCTCACCACGCTGGAAAATCCAGCTGTTGAGTCTCTCTGGTTCCTCCCCCCCCCCCCCCCGGCCCAAAGTTAACACAATAAAGCCAAAACTTAACAGTTACAAAACAAAACCAAAAAGACAACAAACAGTCACGGGATATAATGACCAAAAAGTATAAAGAACTCAGCCGTGACAATCCCTGAAACGAGATGGAGATACTATAAGGATATAAACCCAAACTAAACTAAACTCAAATCCAAAAAATTCAAGGTGAGTACCCCTAAATAGCTATGTGACGAGTTAAACAAGAATATATATCTCTTATAAATCAAACTGAAAACCCTAACTAGATGCCGGCTCTTTTCTGGTTTCACTGGATATAGTCTGAGGAAACAGATTTATAAGTTATATATATTCTTGTTTAACTCGTCACGGCTGAGTTCTTTATACTTTTTGGTCAAAACTTAACAGTTGGCTTGAGCCATTAACTTAAAGGGCCTGGTCTGACCACCCTATCAGTCCTTTTACATGCGGAATCCCCTATTACGGTAGATATGAAAAGCAGCCTTGGGGGGTGGACCCCCGAAGATGACAGCTAGAATAACCCCCAATCCTAGAACAATTTTCCGGCCTCAGGCTCCATTATCCTCAGGTGGAGTTCACTTGCGACCCCCGCCTCCATTACACGACACACCTGGTGGGGGTTTATTTGGGGGGGGATTATATGGTCCAACAGAGCTCATTTTATTTTCTCAAAAGGCCGCTTGTCTGATTTAAGAAGGGGCATCTCTTGTGAATTCGTATTTCCTTCTTATTTCTGCAGAATTCTGATGTATGAAGAAAAAGCCAAAGAGAAGGATGAGAAGCCAGCCGGACCCCCGCCCAAAAAAATAATTGCAGATCTTCCTTAAAAAACACCCCTAACTACATGATAGAAAGATTCCTTCCAGTAGCACCTTAGAGACCAACTAAGTTTGTTATTGGTATAACGCTCATACCAATAACAAACTTAGTTGGTCTCTAAGGTGCTACTGGAAAGAATTTTTTTATTTTGTTTCAACTACAGCAGACCAACACAGCTACCTACCTGTAACCCTAACTACCGGTACATAGTTGGCTCCAGCCTCCAAGCTGTTACTGGAGCTCTTTGTAAACAGGAGAGCCTTTTTTGGGGGGTGGGAAGTCCTAGAATAAGGGGTTTGTTTGAAATAGTATTTCTGGAGTCCTCCCACAGGACAATTCCACCTCATTGCACAGTGGGGTGGGGGAGAAGGAATTTTCCCTGTAAGGTCATATTTGTTGTTCTACTTTTTACTCTTTCCATTAAAAAATATATATGCTGTTGTTGTTTAGTCGTGTCCGCTCTTCGTGACCCCATGGACCAGAGCACGCCAGGCACTCCCGTCTTCCACAGCCTCCTGCAGTTTGGCCAAACTCATGTTGGTAGCTTCAAGAACACTGTCCAACCATCTCATCCTCTGTCATCCCCTTCTCCTTGTGCCCTCCATCTTTCCCAACATCAGGGTCTTTTCCAGGGAGTCTTCGCTTCTCATGAGGTGGCCAAAGTATTGGAGCCTCAGCTTCAGGATCTGTCCTTCCAGTGAGCAATATATATATATACACTAAATTCCTCAGTTACGACTGCTGATCCTAATGCCAATAACGACGACGTTTGCGATGTAGTCTTGTTCAAGTTTACTCAGAAGTAAGCTTATTCCCACTGTGCGCATAGCACAATTGAGGTTCCTGCGCCACTTTCCCAGGCATTGTTGGACTTCATTTCCCATCAGCCCCAGCTCCCATGGTCAGGGGGAGTGGGAACCGCAATCCAGCGACTTCCTGAAGGCCAACAGCGTTCTCACCCTTGGGTATAGCCCTAGACCAGGCGTCAGCAAACTTTTTCAGCAGGGGGCTGGTCCACTGTCCCTCAGACCTTGTGGGGGGGGCGGACTATATTTTGGGGGGAAAATACGAATGAATTCCTATGCACCACAAATAACCCAGAGATGCATTTTAAATAAAAGGACACATTCTACTCATCTAAAAACACGCTGATTCCTGGACCGTCTGCGAGTGAAGGCAATTGGGCCACATCCAGCCCCCGGGCCTTAGTTTGGGGACCCCTGCTCTAGGCTGAAGACTGCAATCCTGTGCACCAGCCTTTGCCAACCGGGTGCCCTCCAAATATCCAACTCCCATCTGCCCCAGGCGTATTTCTGGAACGATTCTAATAAATAATGGGACTAGTGCACAATTTGATTAACCTCCCCCCCACCTCTCCTCCCCCATCATGCACCCTGTGCCACCCCCCAATCTGCTCTTGAAAACCCTGGAACAATATTTTTTTTAACTCTGGCTTCTCAGATCGTGCAAATCTTTCGCCTTTTTACGTCTTTTATTTGTTAAACTGATTGGTCACTTAAAAAAAAAAACCAAGGTATCTCAAAGCAACATACAATATATATATAAACACACACACACACACATATTCTAGATAGTGTAAAAGAAAAACAAAGTGGTAAGGGGAAATATGAAAGATCATCCTAAAAAAAAAAAACCAGGATTAAAACATCTTTTTTTTAAATGTATTTATTGGCTTTTTTCAAAACACCTACAATAAACCAATACAACTACAAACACACCACAAATACAAAAACAATAACTATACAAACTACAAAATACAAAAACAAAAAACAAAAAATTATTTGTTAAAGACTGCTTATTTCCTTAACATTGTTGCTTGACTTCCTCATGTCTGCCCTTCCTGCGTTCACTGTCCTTCATCTTTAGTAATTTCTTTACATTGTACCAACCATATTTCAAAAAAAAAAAAAAAAAACCCACAACTTATCCATTTCTTAAATTATTTTCTTAATTCATTCTTTCACATTTCATTCACACTTAACCAAATTCTAAAACATCTCACCCACTCAAGGAGTCCACAGATAATTAAGAACCAAAGGCCTGGTGAAAAAAAATGTTTTGCGCACTTAAAACTGCGCATCCATCATCCAGTTCCTAGGCACCATTTAAGATTACACCCAGGATCGCTGCCACTCTGGTCGGTTTGCTTTTGCAACACGTTGCTGGAATTCAAACCTCCAATTGCCCTTATTTAAATAAATACAACCACCACTTTCTGCTTTGCAAGGAGTGAATGGGAAAGAGAAGCCAGTTCCACAGATCTGGAGCTGCCCCGCTATTCCACGGATTACGCCGAGTCTCCAGACTTCCTTTGCATCACCTGCCCGTTGAACTCCCTCGAACGCCCGCCCGCCCGCTTTTCTGCTTTCGAACTCCCTTCCTTCGGGGTTTTGCCCCCTTAGCCCCGCCTCCCGTGCAGCGTGTGGGGGCGTGGCTTCGCCGCCGCCGCCGGGGCCTGGGACCCGGATGGCCGTTTAGTCGGTGCTTAGACGCCGAGGCTGCCACATCGGGCCTTGGACAAATTACAAAGCAAGGGGGAGGGGGGGACAGCGTAATCCGCCTCCATCCTCCGCCTAGAATTCCCTTCCGCCCCCGGGAAGCTCGTATCCGGATAGAGCGGACCGAGCCCGATCAGACGAGGTGGGTATCGGCCTGGTTCGCCCCCGGTAACCCTCCGCTTGAGCGCTCGCAGGGCGGCGCTGGTGCGAGGAAAGAGGATAGGTCGGCTCGAGCCGGTAGAGCGCTCAGGCCTCCGCCATCTTGTCCCTTACTTCATCCTCCTCGGCCGCTCTCCCCGCAGCTGAATCCGCGTCCATCCGCCCCTCGGGCCTCTCTCCCCGCTCCCCATGGCCAGCCGTGCCCTTCCCAAAGCGCTGCCCTTGTGGCTCCTGGCGAGTATTTGCCCCACTGGAGGGCAGCCGGGCTCCCAATGGCTGCCCTCCCCCGGGGTAGAGCCGCTTACAAAGGGGAGAGTGAAGAGGGTGCTCTCAGGAAGAGACACCCTTGCCTTGGACCCACCCGCAACCCGGGCTTGGCTGTTCTCACGACGGGACCTGCGGGTTGGGGGTGCCACTGACGAGGAGGCGCTAACAGGCCTTTGGGGGTTTGAGGCTTCAGGTGGAGTTCAGTTGTGATCCCCCCCCCACCTTCCATTACACGACACACCTGGTGTTGTTTTTTTGGAGGGGGGGCGATTTATCTTAAATTTGAAGAGGGCCGTGAGTGAGGTGTGGAAATACAAAGGGCCAAGCTGGTTCTGGAGCAAGCAGGTGGGGCTTTTTTTTTAATGCGGGGTGGGGAATTAATAAGGCCCACATAATCGCCTAGTATCCATCTCTAGGGTGGTCTGAATTATTGAAGCTGTATTTTGAGGGTGTTGGGGGGCCAGTGCAATTGGGGTTTCCTCTTCCCCTCCCCAACACCACACACAACATTTTATCTGATGCCTCTAAAAGATTTCCCCTTTAGAACCTATGATGAAATCTAAATTGATATTTCAGGGGATAAAGGGCTGGTTTTTGTGTGTGTGTGTGTGTGTGTGAGAGAGAGAGAGAGCGAGCAGAAATTTAAGGCTGAATCCGGCCATTCCTTTATCCCTTTGCATTTCGCCCTCTATATTTCGTATTTCTATAAAACTTCTATTTGGGGAGGAGGGATTTGATTATTTTGTGGTCTAAAATGCCACAGGGTGGTGGTGTGGGGGGGATACTTTTGTACCCCAGCATACCTACAGTATAGTATCGACATTTGAGGTGTGTGGCACTATTGGAATGAGGAGGTGAAGTTGATTGAAATCCAATTTTTTATATATAAAGGAATTTCTTTAAAATAAAGCATTAGAAGCATCCAAATATTTTGGGGGAGGAAAGGGAGATGTGGTTCGATAGAAACTGGGGTGTGTGTGTGTGTGTGTTTAGAACATGATACTGTAAGGCTCCTGAGGTTTGCAGTTGTATATAAGCTACCTATATCATTAATTTAAGTCAACCTCTGCCTTCAGGTTTGCTGTAATGTATTAAAACATCCCTCCCCCCATGAAAAATCCAAATGTTGGAAAGGAGGGGTGGAGTAGGGGATAGGAGGTGTGGCCATTTTATTTTTTTAAAAAAGAATGGTTTAAGGCAGCAGCACTAATATTTGAAGAGGGTAGCTAAATCATCGTTTTCATTGCCTACGCTAGTACCCCGTGGGATTGAGAAGATACCCTAAATAAGGGCGATATTGAGGTAGTCATGAAGTTACAGCCGTGTTAATTGCGAGGTGAACCGTTGAGTTATAAAAACCCATTTTATTGCAGCTCCACTTAAAGCAAAACCTGTTAAGCAGGCAGCTTTTACGATGGTTTTGGGGTATCGGTGAAAATCTAGACATGGTAGGACTACAGTGGCAATATCAGTAGTTGGGTGTTATTTAAATAGAAAATCTTACCTGTTTGGGGGTAATGAATACTGGTACCTATCTTTGAAGGTAGTATTGAGACGAGGGATGTGCCTTTGGGAAAAGGGAGAGTGGCTTGTTCATCTAAAACCTTAGGTTTCTTCTAGCACGCTCAAACACAGTGGATTGGAAGGAAAAGAAGTCCTCATGACTTGTGTGGTTAGGAAAGATTAATGGCTTCTTGTAGTATATATCCCCCCCTCCCTTTTTGGTATTTTTAATAGAACAGCCGGAATTAATTTAGCTTAAAAGTGGAGTTCAAATTTCCCAGCATTGTGGCAAGAGGGTGGGGTGATAGTGATTTGCAAGGGTGTATGGTGACAAAAAAAAAGTGAGCTAATATGGCTCCCTTTCATTTCAGAAACACAAATCTCAAAATGGGGTGGTTTTAAAAAATAATGGGTGTGTTTATGCAGCAAGAAGGGGGTCCTCTTTCCCCCCCTCCCGCTCAAAAGGCACAACACACACTCCCAATAAAAAAATGAGGTAGCCAAAAGCCAAGGCAGCTTTTTGATGAGTGTCTTAACTGGGTCCTTGCCAGGTTTGCCGTGCACAAAAAAAAAAAGAGAGCATGGCGATTCTGAGGAAAGGGTTAGAAATGAAATCTAATTGCCAGGTTTCGCATTTCAAGACAAGCAAATTTGCTGTTCGACTGTGTCCTAAATATTAAGCCCTTTCATGCAGATTTACAGGGTTGCTGGTTGTGAGGAAGAGAGAGTGCCTCTCCCCCCCCCCCTTCAGTTCTCCCATAGGCTTGGATCCCAGTTTTTCCATGTTCATTTTGGGGTGCTAAATGCGAGGGGGAGGGGTTGCTGAAGTGATGCCTATTTGTTTCTCTGCTTGATTCAGAACCACCCTTTTTATAAAATGGTTGTTAGAGGAGGACTGTCTTATCTAGTGCTTCCCTGTTCCGGTGATGGAATTTAGGGGGGGTTGTGTGTTTTTTTCATGGCGATTACTCTTAATTTCAGATTTATGTTTGCTAATTGAGCACATAGTGTTTTTTCTTGTTAACATGGTTTCAAACTAGGAGTGTCTTCTCCGACTTTAGAAAGCTATTCCTCTCTAATGGGAGCCAGTTTGGTGTAGTGGTTAAGAGCGGCAGACTTGTAATCTGGGGAACCGGGTTCGTGTCTGCACTCCTCCACATGCAGCTGCTGGGTGACCTTGGGCTAGTCACACTTCTTTGAAGTCTCTCAGCCCCACTCACCTCACAGAGTGTTTGTTGTGGGGGAGGAAGGGAAAGGAGAATGTTAGCCGCTTTGAGACTCCTTCGGGTAGTAAAAAGCGGGATATCAAATCCAAACTCTTCTTCTTCTTCTAATGCAGCTTTGGGATTCTGCAGATAAATTGAATATACTGTATTAATAATTAATGATGGCTGATTCAGTTTTTGGGTGGCTTTGAGGGGTTTTTGTTGGTGCGTAGGGGGGAGGGTGTTTCTTCCTTTTCCCTCTCATCAGCCAGTTTTAAAAACCCTTAAATTGAGGTTTTAATCGCTTGAATTATTAAATGTGTGGATGTATAAACTCGTTTTAAACGTGAGAATTTACAATAAAAGAATAGCCAGTGCTCAGAAGGATGAGATGCAATCCTAGCAGAATGGGGTTGGCAATCTAGATTCCAGAAAGACTGTATAAATTAAATAAATAAATAAATCGGCTGCAACTAGTAGGGTGTGCTATTTTTAAAACTGCTATTGGCTTGTTTTTGCTCAGGTGCCATTATATCTGGTTGTGCAGTGCTGAGGGAATTGGACATCTTAGCTATGCATTATGTAGTGAAAGTACAAAGAGGGAGGTGGTGTTATTCTAAATGTCTCTTCAAAAGGCAATGCAGAACAGCTCATTAAAAGAAAACCCTACTAAAATAACATCAATTCATGATTATCTTAACTCTGATAACTGAAAAGTAGTAATCTATCCTATCTATGGTCGAAATCTTCTGCTTTTTAGCATAAGGCAAGTGAAGTGGTCCAAAGGTTCTTAATAGATGTGCAGTATTGGATACTTTCTAAGGTAACGTGCTCATACAAATTCATACATTCTGTTTTTTATATATGTAAGTCATTTGCAAACACAATTGCCCTGATCCATCTAATGGGCACCTGCATGGTCATATGGGTGCTGTGCGAGGGGTCCCAGGCCTAATCCAACTATGGTTGGATATTGGACAATAATGCTGAATAGCTGTTTTGACAGAAGAAGCGCGGTGGGGGGGGCTACCTTTAGAGCCTCCCTCTTCCCTGAATACTTGATGGAGTGTGATTGCTGATTGCCTGACAGGCTGTGTACACATAATTGAATTATGGCGAGAACATATTTTTACAGCATCGGTTGGCATAAATTGACTTTAAACATTGCATGATGTTTGATTCAAATTTTCAAATTTTTTTACACCCAAATTTTGAAGTTTTGTTTTATGTAGTATCTTTGATTCACATTGTCATCTTTAAATAAAACAATAAATTGTGGAAGGGAAGATTTCTCAGTATGGTCAGTTCTGCAGGCGTGTTTATAAATGAATATGATTCTAGGTGACCAATAGAGTAGCAGTCATTATCGATAGTGCCTCCAGTAGTCTGATGATTGTACAGTGCTCTTCCGAGCCTTTATTCTTTCAAGATGATACTTCACAGATAGGGCTTGTAATTAAGTATAATTATGATTTAGATGTTAGGAGGCCTTAACTGTGACATGTGCCTGATAATGGATTAACCACCACTGGAATCTTAAATGTATTCCTCAGTACAGTGGTACATCGGGTTACATACGCTTCAGGTTAAGAACTTTGCTTCAGGATAAGAACAGAAATCGTGCTCTGGCAGCGCAGCGGGAGGTCCCATTAGCTAAAGTGGTGCTTCAGGTTAAGAACGCGGACCTCCGGAACGAATTAAGTGCGTAACCAGAGGTACCACTGTATATCTATTAAAACAATGTGTCAAAGTCTCCCCCTCTTTTCCCATAGCTGAGTTACATTTTTAGGATTGACACATAAAAAGCAAGAGGTGTACATCATAGCAAATATTACTCATTCTGTAAAAATGATGAGTCAAAAGATAGAATCCATCAGCAGTCTTGGTGTTAATTTTCGTTTGCAAACTGACTTGATAATGTTTGCTGTCCCACAGAGTTATTTTTTAGGTTATATTTGGGGTGGGGTGGTGGTTTTGATGTGTGTAGGTAAAACATTGGCCGTCAGTGCCATTAGGTGCAGAATTCACTTTTTGATGGTAGTTTTGGTATCTAGTGGCCAGGAAGCTGAATGTGTGGTGGATCCACTCGCCCTTCCCTTTGTAACCCTGCAGTATTGGGTAGGTGTAGGAGCTGCTTAAGTGTAGTGTAATACCACATGGCTTGGGTGGTGTGTTTGAGTAGCATTACCATACATTTTCATGAGTTTTCCCATAAATTCATGGGAGCTAGCTCTTTCTCTGAGAATCAACGTGGTTGTGAAGTTCAAATATTTGTTCCTTCAGTTTGTGGTTTCAATAAGCTATTACAGCTTTCATGCTGTAATGTGCCCATGCAAAGAGCTTTTTCTTGCTGTGATTGGCAAAAAGATAAAAACACAATTAAAACCCAGCAGCATTAAGGCTTAATTGTTAATAGAACAAGCGGCTAATATGTTGATGCACCAGTGCATTCCAACTCTACAGTTGTATGATTATATGTCCCCTAAGTTCTATGATAAAGAGGTTGAGTTGGTTCTTCATGGACTACATGCCAAGCTTGTGACAGACTTTAAAAACTTTCTGAAACCAAATAACCTCCTAATATAAAATCAGCTGATGTATCTACTTGGGCTGTAATACACTGAATTGGTCCAAACCCTGTTGTTTGCAGTATGAAGGAAAAGCTAGTGAGACCTAGATGGTTACTCTGAAAGCGCCTTTTATTGGCCATGCTCACGTGTGTAATTCTGTTCGCAAGCTGTATTTTGCCCTGCCACCAAACCATAGTTTGGTGCTTGGTTTGCCATCAACCAGGCCTGGAAGCTTTCCCCCTCACATGTGCAGTAATAGGAGGAGGAAGTGCGCGACTCAGCTCATTCTCATAACAAAGGGAAATGAATAGTGTTCACCCAAAGAGCTGATTACAGTGGTACCTCGGGTTACAAACACTTAGAGTTACAGACTCCGCTAACCTGGAAGTAGTACCTCGGGTTAAGAACTTTACTTCAGGATGAGAACAGAATCAGGTTAAGAACGGACCTCCGGAATGAATTAGGTTCGTAACCAGAGGTACCATTGTACTCCTTCAGTATTTCTAGTCTCAGGTCTAGTACTGGACTGGGACAGAACTTAGTTGCAAATAGCCACTGATGTGTTTAGAGTTGTAAAATTTCAGTACATGTAGAAACCATAGAAAAAACCATTTTTGGGGTGAAGGGACTGGGAAGTTTTTGGAGAAATTGAAAAAGTGTAATGTTTCTTTATTATGTACCCTATACATTTTGAAATTTACTTTATTCCTTTAGGAACATAGAATTATAGAACTGTGGAGTTGGAAGGGGCCCTAAGGTTAATTCTTCCAGCCCTCCACAATGCAGGAATTGCAACTAAAGAATCCCTGAGAAAAAGCCACCCAACCTATGTTTAAAAACCTCCAACGAAGCAGAGTCCACCACCTTCTGTGGGAGTCTGTTCTACTGTCAAACAGCTTTTACCATCAGAAGGTTCTTCCTAATGTTTAGCTGGAATCTCCATTCTTGTAATTTGAATCCATTGGTTTGGGTCCTCTGGAGCAGCAGAAAAACTTGCTCCATCCTCCCATGCGACAACCCTGTTCTATCACCTCTCAGTGTTCTTCTGAGCTAAACATAACCAGCTCCCTTAACCATTCCTCAGAGAGCTTGGTTTTCTCCCCATCATCCGCTGCTCCTCTGCACCCTACACATCAAAACCCTGACTTGCGTGCTCAGTGAGAGTTGAGGCCACACAGTAAGCCAGCTGGATGTGGAAGACGAAATGCATTTTTATAACCTGGTTTGGCATCATGTGTGGTATATTAAAAGTACCGGTAGTTCATTCTTACAATACAGGGGTACCCTGGTTGTCAAACTTAATCCGTTCTGGGAGTCTGTTCAACTCCCAAAACCATTCGAAAACCAAGGCACGGCTTTCGATTGGCTGCAGGAGCTTCCTGCTCTCAAATCGGAAGCCGCATCGGATGTTCGGCTTCCAAAAAACATTTGCAAACCGGAACACTTACTTCCTGGTTTGCGGCGTTCAGGAGCTGATTTGTTCGGGAGCCAAGCCATTCGAGAACCAAGGTACCACTGTAATTACAAATTCCATTTTATTTTAAATGGAGCTGTCCGCTGCAGTTCAGTAAGAAGCCCAGCATCTCTTTGGTTTTGCCAATTTGGGAGGAGAAGGCATAACACACACACACAAACCCCAAAGCAACCAACATTATAGTAAAACAAATGATTATTCTGAAAATTATGTCTTCCACAGTGTCAAGCAGAAATAATAATAGCTAAGAAAAGGAGGAAGGGGAGACAAAACTCAGATGAACACGACATGAAATTTAACCATTCTCTTTTTCCAAGCTAGCACTATCAGTTTCTGTTGTTTCATATTTGTCATCATATTTCTCATGCAGTTCTAGAAACTGAAGGTTTGCCCAGATTGAAGCAAACTTCTCCCCTTTCACATGTCATTTTATTTCTTGATTTGGTGTGAGTACTTCCAAAAATAGACCAGTTTCTGCTACAGAAGTTGGGTGAATCTGAAGTGGGTAAGAAGCAAGGGAGTTGGATTGTGTCACCATGTTGCAGGAGAGGTGTGCTTGGCAGAATCCCAGACAGCATTCCTCGGTCAAATACCTGCAGTGTTTGAAAATACCTTTCCAACACTTGAGTCCTATGTGCGCTGCTTGCTTTGTAATTGAGGCAAGTGCAGGAGCAGTGCTACCCTCACTTAACATTTCTGCCTTTGGATCATGGATCCAACAGATCCATGTGCAGCAGCGTGAATTGGATGCCAGCAAAGTTACATTTCCCTGTACTTCCTCCCATTCCTAGTTCTTTGGAGCCTAGTCAAGAAGATCCACCAACAAGAGGAAGGCCACAGACAGAGAGGGCATTGAATCCTCCTCCCTTTTCTTGTGACAAAGGGTGTGGCCTCCAAGAGCAGAAATGCATCTTTCTCTTGCATTTGAGAGTTGTAATTGCTTGTCCTCGGTGTACAGGAATTGCACTAGTCTGATACCATACATGGGCTTGCATAAAAGTCTTCTTGTTACGGTTTTAGAAATTGGGGGGGGGGGGCTCAATATATGAACACATAGTCTTTAAGAAAAATTCATCATTCATAAAGCAAATCATTTTCCATTTTTTGAGGAAAAATGGGGTGGGTTTTTTTTTGCTGGTTTTGGGGGAGGGCATTTAGAAGTTTGCAAAACTCTTAATACAGTAAAGCATGTTTCGTGACTCCAGGTTTTGAAGGAGTTAAATGGGCAGCAGTGTGATACTCTGATTAGGGACGTGCAGTTTCCTCTGTGACAATTGCAATTTTGCATCTTTCCAAATGTAACTTCAGAATTGAGCCCCGATTTTGATTGCTAATATTTAACTAGTCATCGGCAAGGCCATCTTAACTTTAGCCAAACCAAAATTCCAAGGTAAAGGGTGGTGTTGAAATGCTGGGTTTTTTAAAAAAAAAGTTAATTTATTCCCAACACAAACTGTATTTTGAGTTAACCGTAGCTTGCATGACTTCACATTTCAAGATGCAAATGCTCCTCTTACGACATTTTAAATCTTTGCCAACCTTTGCAGTGGCGCATTTGTTTTCCTACCTACCTCTTGACACTCAAAACATGCAGTTCTGTGTGTTTGATATAAGCTAAATAAAATCATCCAAGAGTGGCAGGTTGGGGAACAGAAACTCATGTATATAAGCTAATTGCCAAATGGCACCTTAAATCTAGGTTACAGTCACCACAATGGGATGTCTTAAGTGCCTTTTTTGTGTGGGGTTTTTTATTAATTTCATTTCTATGACTGTATTTAAATAACAGATCTCAAAGTGGTTTTGTAACGCATTCAACATCAAACAAAACAATCCAGAATAAAACAAATTCAGGCTTCGAGGAAAATATTTCAGATCCTTCTCTAAGCAACATTTTGCTTTCCCCAGTTGCCTACCTGGCATCCAGAGATCTCCACATGGCCGCAGCTGGACCCAAACTATTTTCTAACACCACTGTAGGGGAGGGATGGAGAGTTCTGTGGCCCAGCCAATGAAATCCTTCCCCCTAAAAACAAACAAACACAGAACTTGATGGGAGACACTGAGAATTTGGCCTGCTCCTATCTGCATTGACTGCCTTAGAGTCTCGTCTGTCCCTCGGTCACACTACAGCAGGGGTCAGCAAATTTTTTCAGCCATGGGCCGGTCCACTGTCCCTCAGACCTTGTTGGGGACTGGACTATATTTTGGGGGGAAATATGAACAGATTCCTATGCCCCACAAATAACCCAGAGATGCATTTTAAACAAAAGGACACATTCTACTCATGTAAAAACACGCTGATTCCCGGACCGTCCACGGGCCACATTTAGAAGGTGATTGGGCCGCATCCGGGCCTTAGTTTGGGGACCCCTGCACTACAGTGTGATGGGGTTGTAAGAGGGGTGGAACATTAGCCATTGTTCTTTCTCTAAATTGGTGACTTCCACTCCGTTTGCATGGTTTACTTGCTGGGATGTTTGAGTTCTTGTGAAAAGCAGTTATTCCTACAATAGTAGCAGGCGCAATATGGCAAGTAGTATAGACGTTGTAGGGGAATTTGGAGTAAAGGACTAGGGGTTGTGTGAGGCAAAAGAGCCCTGCCAAGTGGATGCTTTCAAACTGCCAAGCCATCTAAATAACTTGTTTATGTAGAAGTTGAGAAGTTTTTGATTGTTTTGGCCCCCAAAGTTTCATCCAGCTTGGAACTAGAGATCAGGAAGGAGGAATAAGAACCTTTAAACCCCAGGTACAGAAGCCCATGTGGCATCATGGTGGTTAGGAGTTCATTGATGGGATTCCTGTTACCTACGCCACCCTAGGAAACATTCGCCACAAATTTGGGATTAGCAGAAAGGGAAGCAGAGACTACCTTATACTTGCAGCCGCTGACTGCAGCTGCTTCCATGTTGATTAATTATGCTTTTTCTTATGGGAGTGGTTTTGTTTGCTCTCCCTTTAACAGGCAGTTCAGTTGCAAAGGTAAGCAAAGCCCAGACTAGCAGCCGGTAGTTGCCAGCTAGCTTACGTATTTTCAATTTGATTGAAAAATAAAATTTAAAAAAAATCACACCATCCTGACCTTAAGTGGCCTCAAGGCATTTAATAGCAGGTGCATGTAGCATAGATCTAGAAATCCCAGTTTTAAAGCACTGTTGTTATTTTTTAAAAGGCCAAAGTAGTATCAACCAGTGAAGAGAGATTTTTAAAAATCAAGGAAGTCAACCGGTAATTCCAAAGTCTAGAGGCCACAAATTATTTTCTAAAAAGCCACAATTTATTGGGTCTGGAATGCCATCTTAGGGGCCACTTTCCATAGAGTGAGTGCTTTAAAAAAAAAAAGGCCCTGCTCCTCATATTTGCCAGCCTTACCACCAAAGGCCAGGATTCTAGAGTATCGTAGATGACCTGATCCTACAGAGGGAAACAGGAAATCCACAGGTTCCTAAGGTAAGCTGAACCAAAACCTGCCAGAGCCAAGGTGGGTCAAGGGGGCACCTCCCTTTGGTGTCTTTATAATATTTTGACTAAACTGTACCGGTTATCGCCTTTTGCTCTAATCAATAAAAATCTGACTGACCAATTATCTCTCACCTCTCTTCACAAAATCAGGGCAGCACCTTGTAGCTAAAACGCATACATAAAAACTACAAACGCAACAATACATAATACAGTAAATTGTGCCACTTGGTTGCCAACAATATTTCCATTTGTTTGAACAGCTCAGGGTGAACAGATCTGTCGTGAATATTAACCCACCCACTTTGTGCAACTACGACATCGCTCATATGATGGCATGTCATGCAAAAGGAAGGGCAGTGGGCCAAAAATACATGCAGTTCCAAAGGGCTGCCAGACCACACACTGTTGTAAATGCAGGATTTGCTCCAGTAACTGAAGAATAATGGCTTTGTGGGTTAGAAGTTGCTTACCCCCTCCCCACAGTCAAATCATTTAAATTTAGACATAGTTTCCTAATGGTGTCATTGTGCAGCTTATGAAGAATGTGGGGATCTTTCCCATCAAGGACTTAATGAAGAGCTTGGTCATCTCTGGAGGGGTTACCTTGATTGGATCAGCTATTTGTTCTGTTGTCAGGGTAGACGTTCTGGCCTTGCCAACTATGAAATCTGATTTAAACATTAGAGGCTGAAAGAACATGGCTTCCTGTGGTTTGTTTCAGATGCCTTTCGAAGGAGATGGAGCTGCAGCTTAATGGAACAACTCATCTCAAACCTTGTTAGTTGTAAAGAACTGAAAGGATGCACACACACGCGCCATCCCAGTGTTTGCACTAGCTGCCTCTCCCACTTGCCCTTGCTTCTGTATCTTCCCAAATTCTCCTTCCCCTCAGTCTCCCCAGCCCTCCCTGTCATGCCAAAGGTCCCCTTCCCAGGCCTGGCATCTCCCAATAAATCATCTCAGGGAGCAGGCTGTGATACACTTGCCTGCTGTTAGGCAGAGTAGACAATGAAGGGCTGGAGAACCATAATGACTTGACTCTGGGTTTAGCCACACTTAAATTTCAGGCACGGTCTGCACTTTAAAGCTCTAGGTCTGAGCACTTTGCCGCCAGAGCTTTTCCCTTCAAAAACCTGCTATTTAAATCTCAATCGGAGCAAACTGCAATCCGTTGAAAACCCAAATTGATGTTTGCTCCGATTGAGCATTAAAGAGTGGGTTTTTGTGTGGAATGCTCCGCCTCCCCCCCCCAAAAAAAATCCCTGCGCTCAGACACAGAGTTTTTAAGCACAGACCTGTGCCTGGAAAGAACAAGGAAAAGGGTAAGTGTGGATAAGCCCACTGTAGAAGGCAGCTTCTGTTCTATTCTGCCTTGGTCAGGCCACACCTGGAGTATTGTGTTCAGTTCTGGGTACCACACTTTAAAAAGGATGTTGACATGCTAGAACGGGTGCTGAGGAAGGCAACCAAGATGATCAAGGGTCTGGAAACCTTGTGAGGAACGATTGAGGGAGCTGGGTATGATTAGCCTGGAAGAGAGGAGACTGAGAGAAGATACGGTAGCCATTTTCAAATATCTAAAGGGCTGTCACATGGAGGATGGTACAAGCTTGTGGAGGGTAGGATCCTGCACATCAGCAAGAACTTTCTGACAGTAAAAACTGCTTGTCAGTGGAATGGACTCCCTCAGAAGGTGGCAGACTCCTTCCTTGGAGGTTTTTAATCAGAGGTTGGATAGCTGACTGGCAGGCAGTTGGTCTAACTCACCCTTCTATGATTCCATGTTAAGACTGAATTCAGCTTAGGTAGCAGGCTGGGAAGGTTGTTGCAGGTCACAGTATGTGTACTAGGCCATCTGGATTAACAGTTTGACACTAAATCAGGCAGCATCAGAGGTCCATTACTCCTCCAACTTCCTCCTTGCCCTTTTTCTGTTGCCCTTGCAAAGTGTGTGTTCCACCATAAGAGTTGTTGTTGTAGGACTGGTTTTATTGCTGCCTTCTTCCCGGTGAAAGTGGAAGCCTTTCAGTGTCCCGGACAAGCTCCTGTCCTTGCTTGCCCCCAACCATGCGCCCGTCGTTGAGATCTTGCATGCAGTTCATTTGTCGGTTCCTCTCAACTTCACTCCGAAGAGCAAACTAAGGGCATGTTCCTAAAAGGAGGAGCCACCAGCAACTGAAAACTACTGGTGTTGTATTGCTTAAAATGAATTGTTACCATTTGGGGGATGTGGGAAAATAAGTTTTTAAAGTACAGCACTGTGTATTATTTTATTTTTTTAAAGATTCAAGTTTGCCGCTCAACCCCCCCCCCCCTGAAAATGGCATTTTGTTAAATTTTAGGCTTTGGTGTTTTTTTTAAACTCAGTACATGGCCCTCTTAACAAAAGCAGTGAATCAAAGCCTGTTTTTCCATTAAGTAAGATAGGAAGAGCCCTAGTCCAGCATCCTGTTTGCTTCAGTGAACAACCAGGTGTGTTTAGGAAGCCCACAAGCTGAACATAAGGGCATTGAGACAGCATAGGGAAAATATTTCACTTCTGAGGCAGCATTACAAATATTCTATGTAGGCTAAAGTGAGATAGGATGGAATCACTGTTCTCTCTCCTTATCCCTGTTTAGAGTCATAAGCTACATAAATTCCATGCTTGGAACCTGCCTTGTGATGCTGAACCTTTGGGAAGGTGTGTGACACGCTTAACAATGCTGTAACATGCAGCTCTGTCTCTTTAGTTCCTCTGCTTAGCTGTGTAGGAGCTTCAAGGGGAAAAGTAAGAGTCCTGTTAAATAATCATGGGTGTGTATGTGTTGGGTGGCAAGGGACTCATTTAATCCTAAACAATCCCTGACAGATGTTGCTAATCCTATTTATGGATGGGGTTGGCTGTTCGGATGACCAAAATATATTTGTCCAGGTGAACTGTAATGGAAAGAGACTTGGGTCAATTGCAAATATATATATATATATATTTTAAATTAGAAGTTAACAGTTATGAAACATTCTGTGATTAGTTTGTCGCCAGCAATGTTACGCAAATATGTGTCGTCTGTATTCAAGAGGTTGAATAGTACTTGGCTTTTTAATTGGAACCCAAGGGGATAGATAGCTCAGTGAATTTAAACAAAGTCCATAGCAACAGTTCCTTTAGCTTTTAAATGTGATTGTGATTTTGAGAAGGGAGCAAGCTGTTCTTAAATAAGCTTTGAAGGTCCTGCTCATTGGCCTGCCTCCCAGGTGACTTAGGCTAGCAGGTGCTAGAGAGAGGAGGGCCTTCTCAGTGGTGGCTCCTACCTTGTAAGAATTCCCTCCCAAGAGACAGACGTCTGAAAATGTATCTCTTCTCTGGTTTTTAACCCAAAGGTGGTATTGTATATGCTGCTGGTGGTTTTTCATTGACTTTATCTTAGGTTTGCTGGGCTTAGTTACGTTTTAAATTACATTTTTCTGTAGCTGAGTATTTTGAACTGGTTGTTTTAACATGATATGTGGAGGGCAGGGCTTTGGCTTTTAAAAATACCCTTTTAAATGGGGTAGTATATTGTTGTATGTTGTCTTCGGGAGACTGTAGACTTGAAAGGCAGTTTTGAAATACCTGAAAATAAGTAAATGGGGTGGGGTTGCCTGAGCTCCTGTAAAACTGGGGGACATGGAACCCCATCCTGTGTTTGCTGTCAGGTGTTGCAGTTGAAAGTGTGGGGTGTTGCCTACCTGAAAACATTCCTGGCTTCATGGAATGTTTGACCCAGGGAAGTATTTATTTACAGTACTTCTACTCTCCTTTTCATCTGGGAAAGGTCCCCAGGTGGCTCACAATGATCACTAGTAAATCTGTGCTTTTAGGCTAGCAATCTAAAAGATACAGTGCAAAAGAGATCAGAAGGGAGAGGGGGTTCATGGGGTGGTCACCCCGCCCAGTTGCTCTTCTCTGTCCAGCCTGGATGCTCCTCTTTGTGACCATAGGAGATGTCTCTATTCCACTTGAATGGGCTGCTCTGAAATAGAAGTACCTCTCTCCATGCTTGCTCTGGATAATGTGTAGGGTCTGTACAGGAAAGAGCTTGTCACTTGGCTATTAAAAGAAGTGGCTGTCGATCGATGGGGAAGGATGGAGTTGGGACTATTGAGCTTTCGTCCTCTTAATTCCCCCCCCCAAAAAACCTCTTCCCAACAGTGGCACGTTTCGCAGGGAGCCAGGAGGAACCATCGTACTCAATGACCTTACAGCGCAATGTCAGATCGTTTGGGGCAAACAGCAAAGGGGAAGGATGGAAAAAAGTATTCGTCACTCAACCTGTTTGATACATACAAGGGCAAATCCTTAGAAACACAGAAACCCACAGGTAGAATGACCTCTGTGTTTGGGGGGAGGGCAAGTATTTTCTTCTGAGCACTATTCTCAAAGGAGGAGGCGGTTGCCATGATGAACGTGCTTAGTCTCTGATGCCCCCTTGATGGCACTCGCAGCGCCCTGAGCAGCTGCTCCCTCCTTGAGTTCATCTGAAACTACCAATTTGGGACTTGGCAAGAAAGCTCTTGGTAGTTACAGCAGTTCATGGGAGGGGTGGGGTCAGTAAGGGAAGGTGGGAGAGGGCGGAGCTTTCAAGAGGGTCCCAAGGACTGTGCCTAACCCCACCTCCTCCTTCCCCTACAGTTACTCCCCGCCATGGCTTGCAGAGTCTCGGTAAAGTTGCCATTGCCCGGCGCATGCCACCCCCTGCAAACCTGCCAAGCTTAAAAGCGGAGAACAAAGGCAATGACCCCAATGTCTCACTAGTGCCGAAAGACGGGACAGGATGGGCAAGCAAGCAGGAACAGCCAGACCCAAAGAGGTAAGAGGGAGCCAGAGGGGCACAGACACTGCTCTTCTGGGTGGTGGGGAGGAAGGCACATTCTCCACCAACCTTTCCTTCAACGGGCGTCTTTCTTCCTTTCGTCTCCAGTACCGATGCCTCGACAGCTCAGCCGCCGGAATCGCAGTCGCCGCCGGCTTCACAGACGTCTGCCTCAAACCCACCGAAACGACCCCCAACAGCCCCCGAGGTAAATCCAGGGCAGGAACTGGGGTGCTGCAGGCTCCCAATCAGAAGCTCTCCTCTTCTGGGGAGTTGTGTGTATCAGCTTCCAGCCTAACAGATCCTAATGCTTTTTCTGCAAAGAGCCAAGGTTTCCTAGCTCCAGTCCCTTCTCCCCTCTGTTTAGCCCCAGCAGAAGCACCATTTCTCTCCCTATTTAATCGCCATTCGATCCATGCATGGGTGCAATCCTTCATCTACCAGGAGGCAGGAGCTTAGCAGAAGAAGAACTCTTTCAGGACTGGCTAAGAAGCACCTCCCACCTTTACTCTTAGAGGCAGCCTTTCTCCTGCTTCCAGAGCAAACAGTTGCAGGTTCTGGCATGGATGCGCTATAGTTCCTAACTGACTGTCCAGATTTTGAATAGTTGTTTTTTTTCTGGCATCAAAGCTTTTGCAGAAAGTTGGGCTTTATTGTTGCTGACTCTGTGACTGTTTCGGACATTGTGTTGTTAAACTATGGCTTAGCATTACATGCCCAAGCCTCTGGCTCACGTGCTTCTTTCTTCTCCTCCAACATGGCTGTCATGAGATTGGAAGCCTGCAGTTGAGTGTTCAAGCTTAGTGAAGCGTAGCGTTAGTCACAGTTTTGGGTGCAGATCTAACATTACCCATGCCTTATGACAGGGGTGGCCAACTCCCAAGAGACTGTGATCTACTTACAGAATTAAAAACTGGCAGTGATCTACCCCCTTTGGGGGGGGTTCAGGTCGAAGTTGTTGAGCTTTTTGGGGGAGGAGGAAAACACCGTTTTTTAGGCATTCAGGTCAAATTTGTTGTTGAGCTTTTTTTAGGGAGAAGGAAATCCCTGGGTTTTTTTGGGTGCAGGGCAAAAAATTGAGTTTTTTTTAGGGGAACCAAAGTTGTTGAGCTTCTTTGAGGGAACCAGTGATCTACCACAGACGTCCAGTGATCTACCGGTAGATCACGATCTACCTGTTGGACGTGCCTGCCTTATGAAAACAAGCTAGAATCATAAGACTGTTTGAAGTTGCCTTGTTTCCCTAAAACATTGCTAATACTAATCACAGTTTGTCTGAGTTTGGGCATAGTGAGTAACCGTATGTAACAAAAGCTTCTAGCCTCAGTTGTGGGCACAAAAGAAGAGGAGAAGGTTGCTCATGAGTCCAAGGCCTGCTCATTAATCCAGGGGTTGGGAAACACTGCTGCTTTCCCTGGTTACTGTCTGCCTAGTCCTCCTTTCTCTTGGGGAGAGTGAGACCAGGCACATTTGCAAGTCAGCTTAGAGGCCCAGCCACTGAGTGTGGCAGCTGAGACATGGCTTGGCCTCGGGGCTTGTGCATGTGCGTGCCTGCCAGACTCTTCTCTCCTTGTAGTGTGGCTGCATCACTGCAGGCCAGATGAAACCAGACTTCCGTTGAGGAGTCAGAGCAGACAGGACTGATCCAGCCCAGAGGCCTCCCCAACCCTGCTTTAAACCATAGTCTAGCACTATATCAAAACAAAACCCATGTTAACAACTGCACAGCAAGGGGCAGAGCTGCCCCATAACTCCCTAGCCAACCTTGCTACCTTCTAGAACAGGAGAAGTCAGTGTGCCCCCAGATGCTGTTTGGCTCCAGCTCCCATCAGTCCTAACCATCATTGTAAATGGTTCAGGATGATAGACATTCTGGAGGGCACTGTGTTGGCTGCCCCTATTCTAAAGGCATTTGAGCCATGCTTGGGTTGATTGAACCGTGAGATTTGTGGGTTTTTTCTTAATGAATCAACGTGAACCTTTAGATTGTGTCAGTTTTGGAGATTGCTTGACAAAAGGAAGCTGGCAGGAAGGTCAAGTCAGTTTTGACTTCCCACCCCTCTTCTTGTTCCAGAATCCCCCTACAGTAGCAAGCGGGGCAAAGTCCTGGGCACAGGCCAGCGTTACCCATGGAGCGCAAGGAGATGGTAAGCTTGTCTGCCAACTAATTTTGTGTGAAGCTAGGACCTCAGACCTGTGGAGAGATGAGACTCAGTATGTTTCAGCTCCCACCACCATTTATTTTATTACTAAAAAAATCATAATAGCATCTATATTTTTTGCTGCCCCTCCTAAAACATTGTATTTCCCTGGAGAAGGGTATTCCAGAGATATGGGGCCACCAACAAAAAGGCTCAACCCCTGGTGCTCAACACTCTGGTGTGCTGCCATAGCCCCAGATGTGTTAGAGACCCTTGTAAAGGACACACCTGGGCTTTCTTTCTCTGATGTCAAGGTGGAAAGGGATCAAGCCTACTGTCGCGATTCTCTCGCGAGGAATTTCCGACCCTGCAGGCGGCTGGCGACCAGGACAAAGCTGGCAAAGAAAAGGACACTACCGATGCGTCGTATGGGCCCGGACCAAACCTCCGCCCCCAGAGTGAGTGGTTTTGCTCAAGTGCCTGTTGCTTCTGGGCCCCAGAGCAAGCTGGGGGGGGGGGGAGAATTGCCATTATCAACCATTGCCAGAAGATTTTCTCCTCCATCACTTGGGGACATCTAATGAAGCTGATGGGGGGGGGCAGACAAAACAAAGCCCCTCTTCACGTATCACATAGTTAAAAATGGGTGGGGGTCAAGGCTAGTAGCCACGATGGCCACATGGAGGTAGACTTCTCTGTTGGAGACCATCTGCATCTGAATGCCAGTTGCTGAGAATTGTTCGTTGGGGGGGGGGTCGCACCTGGGTTCTGCTTTCAGGATATCCATGGGCATTATATTATCTGGTTGGCCTATGTAAGAGCAGGATGCTGGATCAGATGGGCCACTGGCCTGATCCAGCAAGACACATCTTACATTCTTAACTCCTCTTCCGCCCAATCTCTTGCAGACGCTACCAGTTGGCGGGATGGAGGTGGGCGGGGCACTGACGGGGAGCTGGTGCCCGAGGACGGACGGGCTGGGGTTGGCCTGCAGCCCAACGTCCCGCCTCAGTTCCCTCCCTACCGGGGGATGATGCCGCCATTTGTAAGTATATTGCAGAAGAGGAGGTGCCAAGTGACTTTGGCCATCTGCTTCCTTGTTTGAGGGCAGGGGAAAATGAAGAGAGAGAGGAAATCCTCCAGTAACCGATTTCTCCCCTACCCCATCTCAGATGTATCCCCCGTACCTCCCGTTCCCACCTCCATATGGGCCGCAGGGACCTTACCGCTACCCCACACCCGAGGCGCAGAGGTAAGGTTTTTTTAAAAAAAATTTAAAAAATGTGATAATGGCAAGTGATCTTTGTGGCAGAAGGGGAAAGTATGTAGAGGAACAGGAGCAAGTGAGGGGAACTGCAGGTGATTGCAGTTAACTGCGTAACTGGAGCCAGGTGTTTTGGGTTCCTTGTACAGTCACACCTTGAAAGTCAAACAGAATCCGTTCCGGAAGTCCGTTGGACTTCCAAAACATTCGGAAACCAAAATGTGGCTTCTGATTGGCTGCGGAAGCCCCACCAGATGTTCAGCTTCCAAAAATAGTTTGCAGACCGGAACACTCACTTCCAGATTTGCAGCGTTCGGGAGCCGAAACGTTCAAGAACTAGGCTTGTAATTGAACAGGCGGACAACGAAGGGAAGGTGTGTGGTTGGAGTCCCTTTAGGCCCAGCAGATCAATCAGAAACGGGAGGGAGCAGGAAGTGGCACCTGTGAAATAGTGGAGGATATAGAGGGGCAACCTTCCCTTATCTGCTCCTACCATGCTCCCACAAGGAAGAGAATTCCTCTGTAGGCTTCCTGTTGCACCATCAGAAGCTGACACTGAATCAGTAGAATGCAAGACTGTCTCCTGATTTCTCTGCAGCGTGGGATACAAATATGGCCTAGATGCCGGTGCACCACAATACCCAGATACGGCAGACACTTCTTCATAGTACTTGATCCTTTGGACCCCTTAGTACAGGGGAAGGGAATCTGTAGCTCTCCAGCATTTCCTGGCATGGCTGATGTTGAGGAATGATGGGTGTTTTGGTCCTTCAGCACCAGGAGTGCTACACTGCACTGCTCTGCTGGGGTTAGAGCAACACTATTATTTAGATCAGCAGCAAGGAAAGTCAGAGGTGTGACATTTCTGTTGATCTCCGTCATCCTGTCATCTCCAGGTTCCAGCGGCTTCCAGGACCCCGCCCTTCGCAGCCTGCCACACGCGTGTCAGAGCCTGTGAGCCGGCCCCCCGTCCTCAAGCAGGATGACCTGAAAG